>NC_092755.1:4758790-5070425 GCF_047496795.1 Chiloscyllium punctatum
CAGACGCTTTTCGCCAGTATTTACAACTAACAAAGAAAATCACAGCACAGGAACAGGCCCGTCAGCCCTCCAAGCCTCTGTCAATCCGATCCTCTATACATACCTGTCGCCCATTTTCTAATGTTCTGTATATCTCTGCTCCCTGTCCATTCACATATCTGCCTGGATATATATTAAATGACGCTTTCGTCCCTGCCTCTACCACCTCCGCTGGCAACGCATCCCAGCACCCATAACCCACTGCACAAAGAACGTTTCAAACATATCTCCAATAAACATTTCCCCTATCATCATTAATTCTTGACCCCTACTAACTGACTCCTCCACTCTGGGAATACTCTTCTTGCTACCCACCCCGGTTACACCTCTCATGATTTTATAAACCTCAATCAAGTCCTCCCTCAACCTCCGTCTTTCTAATGAAAATAATCCTAATCTACCAAACCTCTCTTTATATATCGTTCTCTCCATGCTAGGCAACATCCTGGTGAAAATCCTCTGCCCTCTTTCCAAAGCATCCAGATCCTTTCAGTAATGTGGCAACCAGAACTGTTCGCAGTATTCTGAACGTGGCCGAACCAAAGTCCTATACAACTATAATATGGCCTTCCTACTCTTGTACGCAATAGATTCCAACAGATTCCCTCCTGTGGGTTACGAGTTAACTGGTCTGTGGTTCTCCACTTCTTAAATTGTTAGAATGCCGGAAGGAAAGTATGCTGTATGCCTTCTTGATCATTCTATCGACCTGTCACTTGCAGCGAACAATGGACCTGAACACCCAGATCTCTCTGTACATCAATTTTCCCCAGGACATTTTCCAGTTTCTGTATAATTCTTTCTCGAATTGGATCTTCCAAACTCCATCACCTCACATCTGCCCTTTCTCCACCCAACTGTCCAATCTATCGACATTCAGCAATTTTCTCTGACAGTCCCCTTAGTGTCATCTGCAAACGTGCTAATCAGACCACCTACACCTTCCTTCAGATCATGTAAGTACATCACAACAAACAGTGGTCCCAGCACGGATCCCTGTGAAACACCACACAGAACAGTTGTTCATTCTGAGAAACTCCCTTCAATTACTACTCTCTGTCTCCTGTTGCCCAGCCAGTTCTCTAATCCATCTAGCTCGTACACCATGGACTTCTGCGACTTCACCTTCTCCAGCAGTCTTTCTCATCAAACGCCTTACTGAAGTCCATGTATATGACATCTACAGCCCTTTCTCCACTATCAACTTTGTCAATCCTCAAAGAATTCTATTATGTTTGCTAAGATGTGGCCTTCCCTGCACAAATAATGGAAGGTCTTGTGTGGAGTCCGACTTGCTTTCACCTGGAGTCATACTGGTTTTATTTCCAAAGCAGGACTTTATAAAATACCACAATGATAGGTTGCGTACAAATTGAATGTTGTTTTGAACAAAATACAATCTATCCACGAATATAAATCTGCAAACGCAAATTAGCCCCCCAGATTTATAGGTGTGTCTGTGCGAGAGATGCGGTGTGTGTGTTGGGGGTGGGGGGGGTGCTGTGGCGTGCAAGTGAGAGAGAGAGGATGTGTATGTTTGTTTCAATGTGTGTGAGCAAAAGAGGGTGTGTGCACATGTTTAAGGATGAGAGTGAGAGCCTGTGCTCTCGTTAAGACGCAGGCAGATTTGGCAGATCCCTTTCCCCACACACACCCAGTCCGTTGTTTCAGAGCTTCCATGCTCTGCAGCCTCTACTCCATTTGTTGTTCATGTTACAGACACAGAAGCTATAATCACAGTCCCCATGCTCCATCCAGAGTTGGGTTACTAAATAGTCTGGTCTCCCTGAATGTCTGAGGTTGCTCACAGCACAACCTCCAGCAAACCATCCCCAGCTGCTCCACTAACGTTTCAATAACAAGAGACAATCAGACTTCCCTCCACTAAAAGTTCGATGTCTTCTCCTTTACAATTATACTTCAGGGTCCTCCTCGTGTTTCTGACCACGTGATCAGCTGAGAGGGACAAACACAGGCGTTCAGTGGACAGGCACAGACCAAGATTTACAGACATGAGCCAAAGATGCTGAAACTCCCTGTCCAACATGGAGCATCACTTGGGACACATTGGGATGTGAGCAACAGCTCAAAACAAAACCCCCTGTCCATGTGGCACCACATGGGACACACCAGGAAGTGAACAACAGCCCAGCACACACTCCCCTGACCACGGAGTAACAAATGGGACCCAGTGGGAAGTGAACACTAGCCTGACACACACCATTACATTATTTCTGAACTTCATAATGCCAGTATTCGATACAATACACAACCAAAAACCAAGGTCAGAGAAAGATACAGATGAACAGAGACATTCACATTAAAGATAGAAACGGACAATTAAGACAGAGACATAGCATGTTGTTGAAATATGAGGAAAAAACAAGGGAGTGGGTCTATCTGGACCATTGAGACCTTGTCGGGTCAAGTCACAAGAATGAGAACATTGAATAAAGGCATTGCCGGATCACCTGACAAAATTTGTTCCACTAAATTCTGAATTTGCCTCACAGAACAAAAGCAGAAACTTTAAACATGGACAAGTAGACAACCCAGCATGGAGAGCAGCGCAGGTTACGCCAGTGTATTGCTCAGTAAACTGGACTATCGGCCCAACATAGAGAGCTGTGCAAACGATCCTAGCGTTATGCTCAGTTTGCTGGACTATCGGGCCAGCATTGGGGGCTGTGCAGACTATGCTAGTGTATTGCTCGGTAAGGTGGACTATCTGGTCAGCATGGGGAGTTATGCAGACTATGCTAGTGTATTGTTCAGTAAGGTGGAATATCTGCGCAGCATGGGGCGCTGTGCAGACAATGCTAGTGTATTGCTCAGTCAGCTGGACCAGCTGCCCAACGTGGCAGCATTGCAATACTTTGCCGGCACATTGCTGCTACATTTGCACTCCGTAACTGACTAACATGGGAGAATTTGCCGCCTATACTGCGAGTGACAGTGAATGGGCTCCCACAAATTAATGTATCTGCATCTTCATGCATCAGTTCAAGGCAAGAGGTTTTATGTGTGCATTTATGTGTGGGTCTGCGTCATTGTTAGATGTAAAAGTCATTGTCTCAGAGAGAGCACACATGGAGGAAATCAGTCAACTGTGAACAACTTTTAGGGTTTGGTATAATGAACAGAGAGAGATAGTTCATGGTCAGCTGTTAATGATGTACTTGAGAATATTAAAGTAAAAGCATTGCCGGACCCAATTGCATTATAGGTCAATACGCACAGGAATGATGGATGAATGGTGGGTTCTGTGTGGTATCAGATATGAGCTGTAGAGTATTGACTCAGAGTTGTTTCTGCAAGTTTGCAACTGTGTGTAAGCAACAGGCGACTGCCATCTTTAAGACTGTATTTCACAGCTCATGGTTCAAATAGCAGATGAGATGAGCCAGTGAAATATATGCTGGATTTATCAGTTGTTATAATTAGGAATGGTCAGGGTATAGTGTCAGGAATTGGTTCATGGCCAAAGTGATCACCACTGTTGTCATTTGTCTATTTCAGCTTCAGATATTGGCCGGGGATGAGATAGAGTCAGAGGTGGGAAATGCAGTTTGTAACCAGAACAGACGATAGTGACCTAAATGCTTTCAATATTTAGATGGCAAGTGCAGTGATACAACGGATCATGGTTCACAGCTGAAACTGTGCAGGTTTACATAGCAACCCATGAGTAACACTGCCAGAAGCAAGGAGGGAGAGAGTGAGTTAACAATTTAGTAGTGGTTTGTCAAGTGAGTATCTGGATTTAAAGTCTTAGCAGGAACACTAACAGTGGCAAAGAGTGTAGAGTGAATGAAAGAACAGTATTACTGTCAAACATGATTTATAGAATTAATAACTGAACAGTGAGACTTACCAGGTACACCAACAAAAGCCAGGATTGGATAAAAAAAATGTATAATGTAAAGTGCATATTTGATCCGTCACGATAATGACCTTCGATCATAATATGTAGAAAGAAACCAAACATCCCAATATAAACTCCTGTCCATTCTTGGGACATTCCAGTCTAATGTTCTCAGATTGTGATCCATTGCTGTAACATTCCCGTCTTATGTTCTCAGATTCTGATTCATTGTTTAATCATTCCAGACTCTTGTGCTCAGACTTTGATCTCTCCCCCTGTCTCTGTAGCTGCTGATTCCTGTTTGTACTGTTGGTGATGCTCCCACCATACTGTGGGATAACACATTGAATGGAGCCCACTTATCATTAAAAGTTGGAAATCGTCCACTTGGGTAATTGCAACCCATGGAGACTAACATGAATCACAGTCACTGAACAAACATTTCCAGTTAACCCCTTCCTGACATCACTTTTCATGCCCCAATAAAAGTGAACATTTACTCGGTGTGGGTGGAATGGATGGGCGTTGCTTATGGGTGGACCTTAAATCTTTCAATATTCTTATTGTTCTTCGGTGTATGTGGGAGTACTGTCAGCATACTGCAGGACTGTGTATATTACATACTGTTTATAAAGGGCGACAGTGAAAAAGTAACAGATCAACTGCATAAGGTGACTGGTGGGGTAATTTCCAGAGCCAATAAACCAGTGTATATATTTATTGTCCATTTACTTTGTGTAATGTTGCTCCTTGTTTTATGTGCACTGTTGTCAAATTCTTCCACAACCTTGGGACATCATTCAGAGCATCGAGACTGCTGCGCAGGAACAGCAGCGAGTAATTCTGTCCCCATGCCCCTGTTACAAAGGGAAGAGGGAGGCCATTTAGCCTCTCAAGTCTGTTACAGAGGGACAGGAGGAGGCCATTATGCATGTTATGCAGTAACTATCAGTTGTAAAAGACTTATGGAGAATAATACTACAAACATAAATTTTAAAGTTTTAAGTTGAGTCAGGCCAACTTTGAACGCTTCATGTTGGCAGTTTGAAAAGCGACTTTGGAGAAGCTATTGGCGGGAAACTGGGAGGCCTTCACAAATGACTTACAGAGTCTAGTGACAGCACGTTCCTGACTATGCATTGGTGGAGGGAATGCTGAATGGCGAGCAAAATTGAGGCTCTATTCAAGAAAAGGACGGAAGCATATGATAGGTACATACAGTAGTGATAATCCATCGTGGAGTACCAGGGATGTAGGTTAATACCCAAGAGGGAATCAGAATGGCAAAATAGGGACATAAGATATCTTTCAAAAATAGGGTAAAGGACATTCCAAACAGATTTTACAAATACATTAAGGTAAAAACAGTAACTAGGGAGAGGACAGGGCTCTTTAAAAATCAGCAAAGTGACCTGTGTCGAACTACAGGAGATCTATGAGATACTAAATAAACATTTTGCATCAGTATTTACTGTGGAGTACGATATGGAAGGTAGAGAACTTGGGAAATGAATAGTGATATCTTGAAAATTATCCGTATTACAGAAGATGAGGAGCTGGATATTTTAAAATACATTAAGGTGGATAACCCCCTCTGACCTTTTAAGTGACTCTTGGTTAGGCACGTGGATTTTAGTACAATGAAGGGCATGAAGGTTAGTCTGACCTTAGAGTAGGATAAACTGCCGGCACAACATCAACAGCTCAAGGGCCGGTACAGTGCTTCACTGTTCTATGATCAATGAACTAATCGGATCTGTTGGGAAGCTAGGGAAGTAATGTTTCGGTCTCTGGCCTAGATGTTTGTTCCATGGACAGTCACAGTTAAGGTTGTGCCATTGTTTAAGTACAGTCAGAAAGGAAAAGCCAGGAAACTGTAGACAAGTGGGACTGATATCATTGGTGGCTAAGTTGTTGGAGGGGATTCTGAGGGACAGGATTTACTTGTGTTTGGAAAGGTAAATTCCGATTAGCGATAGTCAACATGACTTTGTGTGTGGGAAATCGTGTCCCACTAATTTGATTTAGCGTTTTGAAGAAGTGACGAATAAGATTGACGAAGGCATAGAAATAGAACTGTGGAATGCAGACTTTAGTAAGGCATTGAAAACGTTTCCTCATGGCAAACTGGTCAGCATGGTGAGATCACATGGAATACAGGGAGTGTTGGTGGTAATTGGCTCAAAGGTAATAGACGAAGGAAATGTTTGTGAACTGTTATGTTTTTGGACTGGAGGACTGTGACCAGCAGTGTACAAGAAGGATTGAATGGATTTTGTCATTTTATATAAATGATTTGCACGTGATTATAATAGGAATAGTTAGTGAGTTTGCAGATAACACCAAATTTGGTGAGGTAGTGGAAAGTGAAGATGGTAAACTCAGAGTAAAACGGGACGCTGATCAGATAGGCTAAAGGGCTGAGTGGTGGCTGATGGAGTTCATGTTAGACAAACGGAAGGTGTAATATTTTGTTGAGGCAAATTGTGTTTGCACTGAAAGGTAGTATCCTGGGAAGTGTTGTCAAACACAGATAGATGCATAGAAATTATAGAAGCCCTGTAGTGTGGAACCAGGCCATTTGGCCCACCGAGTCCACACTGACCCTCCAGATAACACCCCGAACAACAAACCCAAATGTGACCCCGGCAACTCTACATTTTCCATGGACAATCCAATGAACTTGCACATCCCTGGATACTGCGGAACAATTTAGTGAGGTCACTGAACCTAACCTGGACAATTTTGGCTGTGAGAGGAAAACCAAACACCCAGAGGAAACTCACACACAAACAGGGAGAAGGTGCAAACACCACACAGAGAGTCACCAAAGGGTAGAATCGAACTCAGGTCATTGGTGCTGTAAGGCAGTATTGCTAACCACTGTGCCATTCAATGACCAGCTGCAAGAGGAACTGCATCCACCCACTTTCTCTGGATCTGTCACATCTGTTCAAATGATGTCGAATTCCAGTGCGGTGCTTCTGATAGGCCTTACTTTACCTTCACCCCAGGATTCACATTTTGAATGACGTGGCCTTAAGCTGTGACTGACACATTGCCTGGTCTTCTGCCCTCACCCTTCTGCCTTCTTCCCAGATCAAGTTGTCCATTAATACTGCAGCATTCAAGATAGTTGCTGACCTGAAAGAAAACAAAGAGCTCCATATGCTGGAGATCGAAAACAAAAGCTGTTCTGATGAAGAATCCCCAAATTAAAAATGTTGACTCACTCTCTTCCTTCAGAGGAAAGGGAAAAAGTAAATTCTGAAATGAATTCCTGATGAAGGGCTTATGACCGAAACAAAGACTTTCCTGCTCCTTGGATGCACCCTGTGCTATTTGAGAGCCAAACCTTCGACTTTCTTCCTTCAAATGGTACCAGACCCGTTGAGTGTTGCCTGAAAACGCTTGTACATCTAATTTCCTGCTTAGAACGTACACATTTTTCCCTGCAGTATTGACGTCCATACACATCTCCCACCTGTGTTTGCTTATACTTCTTGTTTATAATCTCCAGTCAAATTGTTTCTTTGTAATCTGCTTGCTGGGTGAGATGAATGGTAGATTCAGCGAGATCTTTCCTGAGGCCTTTCTTGATGTCACAAAACCTCGCTGCGCTTTGATTGAACGATATATGAATAGGAAAGGCGGAGAAGGATATGGTCCAAGTGCAGGGAAGTGGGGTAAATGTGGACGGACATTTTGGTTGGTATGGATCAGTTTTGGCTGAATGGCCTGTCTCTGTGCATGACTGTAAATGAAAGTGGTTTTGGGTATAGACAGAGAGGGTGAGATTGAGCAACAATGTCTTGGAAGGATGTGTTCACAGGTTTCAGAATGCTGAAATATAAATATTTCGATAGCATCCGGCAAAATAAGCCAGTATTAACAGGAATGATGCTGAACAGAATGTAGGTATGAGTGCAGATGATGGAGAGTTTAGGGTGTGGATTTGTTCTGCATCTCTGTCACTGTGAATGGGGTCAGCAGAGTCTTCAACTCATCGGGCTGAATCGAACAATAATTTATCCTTGAGTGATTTTGAGTGTGACAGGGGAATTATCTGCACGAGGCCCAGCTAGTTTCCTGGTGCTATCATATCGAACTCACCTCATTAACTACCTACCCTAACACATGGTGTCCTTTCATTCAATGCTCGCCAGATTCTCCCACCCATCTTGGCTGGAGGTATCCACCATCGCCCGGATGCCCCTGGATATTCCATTATCCCTGGCACTGGTTCCATCTTTAAAAGGATAATGGGCACTCGATTGAGCTTGCTTCAGTTTGGAGCTGCCAGGTACAGTTTACGCAGAACATAGCAGATAGGGGTCACTTACAACACGGTTTGTCAACAGGGTCACGGATATCCTGGTCGATGGATTAGTACATCTCTTCCCAGAGTGGGCCACACCACCAGACCCACCGAACATGGTCTCAGCTCACCACCAAGCGCAGTGCAGTACCTGCGATCTGTAGTAATGTCCAGCAATACAGGACAAACATCAATAACATTCCACACTCTGCGAGGATAAGGGTCATTGTCTGCTCTCTACTCCCTTATACTCAATGTATGTCTGTTCCAACACTGACACCCGAACAAGGCTCATGCTTCACCACTCTCACTCCTGCATGCAGCACTCCCCCCTCTGTGTGTGTGTGTCTTTTGCCTTTGTAATATCCCCATAGATTGTACAATGCTCCGGAGAATGCTGATTATGGAATGTTCCAGATAATATTCCAAATAATTCCCAGTTTCAGGAAAACGACCGTACCCTAGTGTGTAAAACATTAGATGAATGAACAGAGTGTTTTTAAAAAATCATTTGCAATTAAAATACATAATGAGTCCATTCAGCCCTTCAAATGTGTTGTACCATTTAATAAGGTCGGGGGTGATCTGACCATGTCCTGAGCTTCACGTTGCATGAACCTTCAATCATTCAGCCCCCTGGTTTCCTGTCACTGACCAGACGACACTCACGCACTTTCTACACTGGGATTCTTCAAGCATGTGTTCGGGAGGCATTTCCAATGGGGTCCAACCCTCCCAGAATATATATTCCATCTGCTTTTTACTTTCATACAATGGTTAGCATGCTTCACACAGACCAATCAAAAATTTACTCATATTTTATAGTTATCGATATCTAATCACAGTTAGTAATTCTGGTTATTTCACTTGGGTCACCTTATTATATTCAACTAAAGATAGCATCCAATCAACTGTCTCGCTATAAAACAACATTTCCAGCGGAGATTTTTTTTTCCCTCAGCCATTATCTTGGCTGTTATCTGAATTGTCCCTTTTAACCTTCTTGTCAAAGTTTATATTTTACTTTGACTCTGGCTATTTCTATCTATAGCAGTTACACAGTCTCACAATCTGTTGGCTGGATGCAGAGGAAGGACAATAGGGCAGGTTCAATTCCCCACATAGTCAGAGGTTGCCACGAAGGGCACACACTCTCAACATCATCCTGTCACCCCAGATGTGATGACCCTTAAGATAAACCATAATTTGTGGTCTCACGAATGGGAAAGTGGTCCTTTGGGACTCTATTCTATCCATGTTATCATGTTAATTTTTTTCAAAAATATTTCTTTTCAGAGAAAATCGTTTAATCCTTCAATGAACCAATTAGTAACCAACTGAAAAAACAATGCAACTTGAACACAATTACACCCATGTGCATGGACATAAAAAAAAGGTAAATCAACGGACAGAAGAAAACTTTTAAAAAATGAATAGTAGAACTCAGTGTAACAAAACTATAGCTCTCAACCTTCAAGAGCATTAACTAATACACATTCATTTGTACGGAATTCTTCCTCTCTGGACATTAGATTCATTAGTCAAGTTCGTCATAGCTATATAAAGGTCCTTATTAAAGTGGCAGATCAGCCAGTATCTTGGTAATTCAAAAAGGGCTGCTATGTCTTTTAAAAATCCTCTATTTTCTGGTGCGACATACCTTTTAAAAAGTCCAATGAGCTATGCTCCATGACGAGGTTACGACAACCCAATAGGCCCAGGGGGGGAGGGGGGTTCAGACACCCAACACAACAGAACCTTTTTTTCTGAACACAGGGAGTGAGGGTATTGAAGTATTTTTTCACATGCAGATCTGAGTAAAGTAGACTGGGCAGGCCCAGTAAAAGGGAAAGCTGATCCATCTCCAAATTGGTCTCCAAGATCCTCTCCATCCCACCGAACATGCCGATCATATAACACTGGTGGAAGGTCAACATACAATGAGTAAGAGTGCCCATAGTCATTCTGTATTTAAGACATACTCCCATCTTGAATTTTGAGACAGCATCTGGGGCCAGATAGACTCTATGAAGAATCTTCAACTACATGACAAAATTCTTCTTACAGATCTAAATCCTTCTTGCACTTTCACAAATATCCTCCCCTGTGTCCGAAGAGATCTGAACGCCCAACTCTCTTTGCAGACCTCAGAAAGGCACAAAGTCTCGTCTGAGGGGCCACGCTCCAACAAATGATCAAGGGTACTGACAGAGAGAGTGTTCATAGCACTCAGCACACTCTTCTCTGTATCGGATCTGTACTGCTCTGTTAAAAGCGTGGTTCTTTTTTTGAATCACATCTCTGATCTGATAAAAAGAAAATGGAAGAGATCTCTACTCGATAGTTTATAGTTACCACTTATTTGAACAAAGGACATCCTTGCTTCTCCCTCAGATAAATCATCAAATCAAGATACACACCCGAGTTGCCCATAGTTTAAACATGGAATCCAGTATCCCCAGTCGGAAACACGGTACACCACGTTTTGGGATAAGAAATGAGGTTTGGCTGTATTGCCCTCGATCGGACACATTGCCCTCCTTTCTTTAAAATTATTGATATTCATTGGGAAATGGCAATACTCCGTAACTGTCCTCATTTTGTCTATGAGTAGCACTAATAAGGGAACGCTTTCCCTGAGAAGCTTCAATATCTAAC
Organism: Chiloscyllium punctatum; assembly: GCF_047496795.1. Taxonomy (NCBI): domain Eukaryota; kingdom Metazoa; phylum Chordata; class Chondrichthyes; order Orectolobiformes; family Hemiscylliidae; genus Chiloscyllium; species Chiloscyllium punctatum. The sequence goes on from NC_092755.1 coordinate 4,769,671, forward strand.
CATATTGACGCCGAGGCCTCACTAACGTCGGGTAAAGAAGAGCTTAATTAATAGTTTTTAATATCCGAGAGAACTACTCCCCACAAACTGTGGGGTCGTTGTAATTGGGTTAACTTGATAAGGGGTCGCTTATGGTGACAAATCAAAGAGCTAAATCATTTATTAAGCTCCCTAAATGTCAGTCTGGGAAACATCAAAGAAAGCATTCACACGGGGGATAACAAACAAGGGAGAGAATTCATTTTAATAAGAGCTGTCAGATCTAACAAGGATATTGGAATTGCCTCCCATCTTCGAAGGTCTTGTTTAATTTTGTCAAACTAATGGACAAATTCCACGTTAAATATAAGTTCAGAGATAGGATTAATGAATATACCTAAATAGAGAATATCCTCATATCCCCGGGACCATTGAAAAAAAACCAGCTTTCTCCTTCGTCATCAGGTAATTCCCCAATATCGCCCATAGACATGGCCTCCGGCTTTGTAAAATTACTGGTATAGCCAGAAAAGGCACCATTCGAACTGATGCATTGCATGAGGTGAGGTACCAAAACTGTGGGATTTAACAGACATCTGCAGACAATGTGACTTCTCCCCCACTTCTGGGGCAGATATGTTGGGGTCCCTGCAGATGGCCTTCAGCAGTGGCTCAATTACCAACGTAAACAACGCTGGCGAAAGGGGTCTACCTTGGACTGACTCTAGGAATATTAATGTTATTGGATCGCACAATATTGGTGAGAAACGTGGCCAGAGGAACGCGTTCAAGGACCCTCACCCACTTGATAAAAACATTGCCTCGACCAAACCATTCTAACGTATAGAAGAGATACAACCGCTCAACCCAATCAAATGCCTTCTCTGCGTGTAAAGGCATTTTACTAATCACTAATACCTATATAATTTGTTCTGGACACGCTTGGACCATATTGAGTAATCTCATAATATTGTTAGAATATCTGCAGCCCATTATAAGCTGGTGTGGTCCAGTTTGACAATGGAAGATACACATATTCCAGCCGTAATGTAAGGGTTTCAAACAGGATTTTGAAATCAACATTTAAAAGTGAGATGGGCTATAAGAAGCACAATCTTCCGAAGTCTTCGTAAGACTTGAACCTCTCTTAAGGATGATGGGAGGCAGTCGTGACTGTATGAGTGACTAACATGGTAAGCATGGGCCCTGACAATAGGTTTACAAATTCCTCATAAATTCACTTGGGAATCCGTCAGGACCGGGCGCCTTTCCGCCCGGAAGCTGTTTTACACCCTCCAGTACTGACAATGGTGCATTAAGGCAAGACACTTATTTGCGGGTTACGCCTGGAACATCCAAGTTCTTGAAGAAAGAATCCATCTTAATCCACCTATCCTCAAAATGCTCAGACTGCAATAATTCGGAGTAAAATCTCCGAAATGCTGCTTTAAGCTTTATGGGTAAGGATTCCAGTACCTTCCCGAATTGAGGTAATGGCTTTGGGGTTCTCTTTTCCCTCGCAAGAGAGGCTAAATACTTGCCCGGCTTATCACCATGTTCAAACAGCCTTTGTTTTGCAAAAGTAAGTTCCTTCTTGGTTGTCTGTGTGAGCATAGAATTCATTGTAGACAGAATCGTTGTGATTCTCTGCAGCCTAGCCACCAGGGTCTATCACAGTATGCCCTCTCGGTTGCCTTCAACCGTGCCTGGAGCAAGCGTCCCTGGTCCAGCTTCTGCCGCATCCTAAGGAATAATTATTCATTTGGCATAAGCCTTAGCAATTTTCCACAGTCAATTGAAGTCTCCTCCTTCAATAATTAGCTGCGAAGAAAGATTACTTTATTTGGAAAATGCGTCTATCAGGAACATAAGGCTGTGCGCCAGGGGGCAATAAACATTCAAAATACCGTTTCTTCCCCATATATGTTTGAAGATTATGATCCTCTCGTGGGTGCCTAATAAAATCTCGTAATTTAAATGGCAGATTCCTCCTTTCCAGTGTGGCTTCTCCCCTACGCCTAGTATTAAAAGACGAGAAATAAACCTGATCAAACCCACATTGCTGTAATGTCAAATGTTCCTTGTCATCAATGTGCATCTCCCTCAATAGGACAATATACACCCTCTCCTTGTTAAGGCTAGAAACTACCTTTTTCCTCTTAACTGCCTCCCCTTAATGCTCCAGATACACCATTTAAGCATGACATTGGCCATAACACATTGGAACAACATTTGAACTCCAGAGATGAAGAACTCGAATTACAAATCTCTCAGCATCAATGAAAAAAGACTCATTGAGCCTAAAATAAACTAACTGAAGCTACTACAACTAACAAGCTCTCAAAACGTTCCACAACTAATTACATACAAAAAAAGATACAAAGTGCCAATGGCACTCAGGAGGGGCATTTACCCACCCCCCACCCCACCCCCGCCCACTGGGGACATTTGCACGATACAAATCTTTATCTTCTGCCTCATTATCAATACTGCATCCAGGGCAATTAATCACAAAAATCAGGATTGAATTGCGCTAATGTAGGCATTCAGTCATCAGGATCACCTTCATAACTCCCTCCAGCTTGAGCCGAACCCGCCACACAAACTAAGCAAGAGAAAAACGAGTAGTAATATTAATGAAGTTAAAAGTGTGTACTCTACCCATCCCCGACTATAATTTAACACGACTTAATACCAGAAAGATTAAACAAACTTTCTTAAAAACGAGAGAAACATGATTATCGATATCCACTAAAGCATCCAGCCTGCTTTATCGTGTCCACAACGTTTTCGCGTCCGCTGGAACGTCAATGGATCTATTGAAAGATCCACCAGTGTGTTGATCTATTGAAAGCATACGGAGCACCGCTGCGTTCATTACGGATAATTGAATCTGAAGTTCCCTTCGTCTTCTCTTGATATCATCAAATGATTTTCCTTTCTGAATCTCTGCCGCTGAAAAGACCTGGAAGAACATAATCCTGGAGCCCTCGTCAGATCTTTTCCCTGTGTTCTGGAAGCTTTCATAAGTCTTTGATTGTCTCTGAAACTACGTAATCGCACAAGGGCAGGTTGAGGGCGTTAGTCTTAGTCTGACCTGCGCTCCGTAACCCGATGAACTGTCTCACTCTTGACCCGGCCGTGTTCACCTTCGAAGTGAAGGAACACGGCAGCCAGTTCTAGAAAAAACTCACTGGTTGTACACCTGATGTCTCCAGCAGACCAAGGATGTGAACATTCTTCATTCTGCCCCTGTTTTCGAGGTCGTCACCTTATTCAGTTAAGGTACGTACCTGTTTTTCAAGGGCGAGGATCCGCTCCTCAGAGGAATCGATCACAGACTCTGCCGCTGCAGTTTGACGCTCGACATCATCCGTTCTGTTTCCAAGGCTTTCAAGTTGCTGCTCATGTTTTTGGAGCACGGCTGAGAGTGGTTCCAGCCTCCTGCTGAACTTTTCTTCAATCATGGCTTCAATCATTTCACATAACTTGATAGATTCGGTGACCAAGGTCTGGTGAGTAACTGGGTCCATGGAACGAGCAGAGGCGGTTGCAAGTGCGACCACAGGCATGCTGAAAGCTTCTGACGGGTGCCCTGCGTATTGGGACTTAATCGATCCTTTCCTGTGTTTGGTCATTTCTGCTTGACAAAATGGCATTAGGAAGGGTTCTATAGCTCTTTTAGTGTTAACTTTTAAGTAAATGACTGTGGTGGGGTGGAGTTGAGCATTATTGTGATGCAGAGCTTAGCAAAGCGGACCTTTCAGATCGCTGCCATCTTGTTTCGCCGTTAAAACTTTATCGATGTTATCCATTTCGATTAATTCCTGGATATTCTGGAGCCGTGTCATTCAGTATCACTGTCTACAGTTTCCCCAACACAGCACATTGCTGCCAATTCCTCGATAAGCCTTGATTCCTTTGTGATTCGTGAACCTTGCCTCAAACATATTCACTGTCTCTGTCTCGAATGGTCTGCAGGGAAGAGTATTCCAAAGACTCACTACACCCTGAGAAAACAAAAATAAACCGACTCATCGGTGTGTGAGATTAGTTTTATTTCTTCATTCTTATCTGAGAAAGGACAGAGTAACACTGGAATCAGTTCAGAGGTGCTTCACTTCATTTATTCCATGCATGAAGGGGCTGATATTATGGAGACTTTAACAAGTTACCCTTGGAATCAGAGCTGATCTTATTTAAATATACAAAGCCTTGAGGCGAGTGGATCAGGTATATACCGACTGGGAGTTGAAAAGCACAAACTTGATGCCGTTGTCATTGAACCTCTACAGTGTGGAAGCAGGACATTCGACCCAACTCACTAAACAGTATCCGATCCAGACCTGTCCCCCTAGTCTATCCATGTAACCCTGCAAATTCCCATGATTTACCCACTTAACCTACACATTCCTCGTCACTCTGGTTAATTTAGCATGGCCAATCAAACTAAGCTGCACATCTTTGAACTGTGGGAGGAAACTGGAGTACTGGAAAGAAACCCACACAGACACGGGAAGAATGCTCAAACTCCACATAGAGTGTCAGATGAGGTTGGAATTAAGCTCAGCTTCTTGTTGGTATGAGCCAGCAGTACTAATCACAAATCACACATGCTGCTCCGTTAGCCCTATTAGTTTCCTGCGGCTGACCAAAGAAATCTGCCTGACTTGTTCCTATCACTAAACCTGACCCAGTCTGATTCATTTGTCATCGGTCATATCACCAACCGGGTTACATTTAAAATTTGTTGTGAGCAGTGCAGGAGTGGGACTAGAAAGAGAAACAATGTCACCCTCCAACCTCAGTCAGAACCAGAGTGAGGAAAAATGCACAAAGTGAGCAGTGCAGGAGTGGGACGAGAAAAAGAAACAGTTTCACCCTCCAACCTCAGTCAGAACCGGAGTGAAAAAAATTCACAAAGTGGGATTTCATTCAAGTGTGAATTCTCTTTCCCAGACGTTTGGGATGACTGAATCTTAATATTAATATTATATAATATGATATTATCTTTATATGGCTTTGCTTGATTTTCCATCGACAGATGAAACAGGGATAATGGTGCATGGAGAGAAAAGTGCAGCTGGGAGCACAATGAGATGAGCCAAGACCTTATTTTCTGGTAGAGTAGTGTCAAAGGGCCGATTGGCGAACTCGTGTCCCTCAGCCCTATGTTCTGATGTTCGATCCAGCCCTTCGGACCTGCTACACACAGGCAGATCGAGGCCAGGCCGATGGTTTGGTGTAGTTTGGGAAATGCACTTGGAAATTCCAGGCTTGGTCAGGAAGTGACACCCAGCTGCAATCCCTTTTTCCAGGCTTCCCCACTCTGTAACTTCTGCGCTGGAATTGCTCTGAATAGAGCCCCCATATCCCATCCCGGGTTAACTCAAGCAAATTTTCTCCTCTCATGAATGCAACATTTTACAACACGACGTCTAGGAAAATGACCAATTACTTTCCAAGAGCAAAACATAAAAACTTAAGAAGTAGGGACATGAGTCGGCTATTCGGCCCCTGAAGCCTGAACTCTCATTGAATGAGAACATTGCTGATGTACTTTCGGGCTCAGCTCCATTTTCCTACCCAATTCCTTGTTTCTCTCCACAACTCTCTGGGTTCGGGAATTCCAGACGTTCACTACCTTCTGAGAGAGTACATCATTTATCACATCAGATTGGAATCGAAGTTCCTTATTCGGTATCTACCGCCTCGAGTTCGAGACTCGGGGGAAACACCTTCTCAGCATCTACCTTGTCAAGCCCCATCTGTATCTTGCACATTTCAGTAATATCACCCTAATTCATTTCAACCACAATGAATAATCGCCTCACCATTTTAGATGTATTCAATAATTCAACTCTTCCATCCCAGGAAGCAGCCTCATGAATCAACCTAGTTACTTGCTGCATCAGCGTGCTGACGTTATGATTTATACATATGAACACTCCAATCCCTTTGTACTGCTCCTTTGTTGGGAGTCTTCTTCATTAAATAGCAGCCTGCACTTTGGCTCTCAGCGTCATCCACAAACTCGGATGTATGTTGCACTCAGCTGCCGCAGTCAGGCTATCAGTATAGATTGTAAATAACTGATGCCATCGGCCTGATATTTGTGGTAATCCAACAGATACGTCTTTATCATAAAGATCCATTAATCCTGACTCTCATATTTCTATGTGTTTAGCAACTATCATCCCATGCAAACATTTTATTCATCATACTATGAACCTCTGTCTTGTGTCAGAACGTTTATTTTGTGATACCTTGTGAAAAATCTCAGGAAAGCCTCATGTTGACCAGTTCCCTTTATCAAATCTGCTTGTCACTCTCCCAGGGATTCCTGATGAAGGGATTCCTGCTCATTGGATGCTGCCTGATATGCTGTGCTTTTCCATCATGACTCTAATCTTGACATACTCAGGGATCTCAAAAAAATAATTTGTCTGATTTTATAGGACAAAAATAGTTTCCCCTTCACAAAAACATGCCAACCCTGCATTAAGGATTTCTTAGTGCCCTGCAATTCCTTCCTGAATAATAGGCTCAAGCAGATTCCCAGGAATAATAGTTAAGCTAAATTGTTCCTGCATTCTGTCTCATTCCTTTCTTGAAGACAGGTGCCACATTGGAGGTTCTCCAGTTTCACTGCAACAGTCCTGTAAGCCAGAGAGTTATGGAATATTTCATACAGTGCCGCTAGTCATTCTGTAGCCACTTCTTCGAAAATTAACTATGAATTACTGCTGACCTGCGTACCCTTATTCTTATCTTTTAAATAAAAACCGTGTTCCTTTTGTTCGAGACAGTTCAAGAACATCCCTCCTATTACCATTTCGTTTATACCATTGACATGCTTACAGGAGTTTCCCCATGAAGAGTGATTTAAAATACTAGAGTAAATTATCTGCCTGTTCTCCAGTCACACCCTCCTAATGGCCTCAATGTACTTTCCTCACTTCACTTCTGCTTCAGCTCACTCACACATCTTCAAGCTTTTACTTTGTAGATGGAAAAGTTCATTATGCTTGTTTTTATATTTCTTGCCAATTTATGACATTATATCTTTTCGTACATTTTCCTCACCTTCTAGATTCATACAGTCATATCGTGCACAAACAGATCCTTTGGTCCAACTTGTCCACGCTGAACATGTTTTCTAAATTAAACTAATCCTATCTGAATGCACTTGGCCCATATGTCTCTAAACGTTTCCCATTCATATGTTGGTCCAAATGTCTTTGAAATATTGTAGCTGTACTTGCATTTACCACTGTTCCTCTGGCAGCGCATTCCATACATACATCACCTTCTGCTTTAATAAAGTTGCCCCTTTGTCCCCTTCAAGTTTTCCCTCTTTTATCTTAAAGCTATGCATCTGTGTTTGAACTCCCCGATCCTGCAGAAAAGAGCTTGGCTATTCATCCTATCCATGGCTCCCATGGCATTATAAGCTTCTCGAATGTCACCCCTCAACCTCCTATACTCCATCTGATACTAACTTGAAGATCAAAAGTTTAAGGATAAGCACTGCAAATTTGAAACAATATTAAAAATGACAGGTAAAGAAAACAGCCCACACTTCATACTGTTAGTTTTGCTCTACGTTACAAAACTAAGACAGCATGAAACTCTTACTCGTACTAATAAGAGGTCAAGCACCTGAATTGCATAGTGTGAAGGTAGTGATGATGTATACTGTGACAACGTATAGATCTAGATATATTTACACCCACATGGTCAACATTCTCCCTCCTGTTCTCCCTATGACCATGTGTGGATGTGTCTTCTTTATCTTGCACTCAATTAGGGAGAACCCCTTTCCCCCATTCACACCTTAATTTAAAACAATTTTGCATCAACTTCTCGTTCAACACTGCTAATAGCCCATTTATCTTTTGCCATGCCCTCTTTTCCAAGCAATCCATCCCCCATCTACAGCAAGGGATTAAAAAGCCCTGTGTCCAAACCTTTTCAGTTCTGAACACGTCACATTGGACTTGTAACGCTAACTCTGTTTCTCTGTCTCTGCAGATTCTGCCAGTCCTGCTGAGTTTCTCCAGAAACGAATAGGCATAGCACAAATTTTCAATTAAACAAATAACTATGGATACTGGAACTAAATGCAAAAATTGCTGGAGAAACTGCGAGCTTTGTAGAGGGATACTGGACCCGAAAGATTAACTCAATATTCAGTACAGAAGATGCCAGCAGACCTGCGTTGTTTCTTCAGCAATTTCTGTTTTTTAACAAGTTCCAATGATGTGTTTGAAAGCTGCTCAAACGCCCTGTCCAACACGGAGCGCCGTACACTGGGAACTGAAGTGCACCCATTCATTCGCTCAGAAACTGCCTAAGGCTAGCATCACTGACACCACAGAGCTCGTCATCATGGTCAGGGAGAAAACCAGAGGGAAAAACATTTAATTCAAATGACAACAAAGGAAAAGATTCAGATGAATATGTTAAAGGGTTTGAGTAATGTAACAAATTGGAAGCATGACACCAAGGAGAACCCTCAGCAGAATGAGAATATGAAAAAGCAAGTATTGCCGCATCAGAAACAAGGTGAGGTCACTGAGTACACGGCTGCTCGGTGAATGGGTCTAGATGTGAACTGGGGAACAGTCGGTAGAATTGAATTGCAGATATTGCAGCTCAAACTGGGCTAACATGTGATGCTGAAGACAACAGCAGCAACAGAAGCAGGATTGTATTCAAACATAATCCGTAACATTTTCCCCATGATATTCCATCAGTCTACCATTACCAGCAAACTGAGTGATTGTTCAGTGACGAGTGTGGATGAACATGCCAAGTTCAGAACCATGTGTACCTAAAGCTGATGACAAACTATCAAAGCTATGGCGCTTGAGTGGTTTTATTCCAAACAGCAGAACTAACATCTGATAGAGAGGACGAAATGATCCCAAGACCAACAGATCAGATCTAAGCTCTGCAGTCCTGCAACATCCAGACATAAATATCGAAGTACTATTAAACAACTTACTGGAGGAGAGGTCTCCAGAAATATCCCTATCCTAATGAATGGAACAACCCTGCACATCAGTGAAAAAGACAAGGATGTAGTATCTGCACCATCCTCAGCCAGAAGCGTTGAATGGATGATCCACCTCATCCTCGCCATGATATCCACAGAATCATAGATGGCAGTGTTCAACCAATTCGATTTGCTGCTTATCACACGAAGACACAGCTGAGCACAGGAGATACGACAAAGGCAACTGGCCCTGACAGCATTCCTGCAATAGGACTGAAGACTTATGCTGCACAACAAACCGTGTCCCTGGGGAAGCTGTTTCATTCCAGCTCCAACTCTGACATCCCCCTGGCAATGTGGAAAATTGCTCAAACATGTCTCGTCTCCTAATAGGTGAATAATTACATTCTGACTATTTCACACCCCCTCAGTCCCTTCACGATAATCAATTGGTGGGAGTTTTGTTTGACAGAGCTGTCAAGCAGCACAGAAAAAAAAACACTCAGTGTGGTTTCTGATAGGTTCTTATCTGGAGATGGTGCTGTTGTGGAAATGTCACTGGATTGCTAATACAATACAGAATAATGCTCTGGCAACTGGTGGAAGTTAAAATCAATTAATAAGATATCAAGATCTAGAATCTGGTGATGGTAATAGTGACCTTGCATCCAATGGTGATTGTAAACATCGATCTCCTTGCCCAATGTACTTTCAGGAAGTGAATCTCCCGTGCTTTCCTGGTCTGGCCTAAAAGTGTCTCCAGACACACAGAGATGTGATACATACTTCAATGATCCCTGAAATGGCCAAGCAAGACACTCAATTGTATCAAACTGCTCCGAGGTCTTAAAGGATAAAACCAGACAGAATACGCAGCACCAGCCTCGATATCAGAAAAGGGAACGGGAATTACCGTCCTGTTGATCCTGCAGAGACCTGCTTCCTAACATCTGAGAGCTTCTAACAACATTTACAGAGCTTTCCCAGAAACTGCACTGAAACATCAGGAAAGGAGTAGGTCATTCAACACATTGAGCTTTCTCCATTCTAGTTCATGGAGAAAATCTCCTCAATGCAGTTTTCCCGACACAGTGTTCATATCCATTAATATGTTTAAACATTGTGAAATATAAAATAAGAACTGTTGTAATGTCTTCGGTCCATCAATCTTGCTCCTCGATTCAATATAAAGGCAGTTCTTTGATAACGTGTGTTTATTGAACTGATTTGACTGCAATGCGATTCGTGAAGTACGCACCTTTTATCTGTGAAGTGAACTCACGTTCACTGTGACGCGATTCCTTGCCAGCTGATCAATAAAACCCAGCCTCAGGATCCTCAGTCTGCAAAATTCACCCTCTGAGTGTTCAGCTAAAACTGGAATGCAATTCCCTCTCCAAGCCTTAAACCTGTGCCTGAAATGGGGAATTGTTCTCTGCAATTAGAGGGAACTTTATTTCAAACCAGGAGGAGAACCTTGAGGAGAACTGGAATTCCGTGTTGGCATCACGTGGGCAGTCAGCCCTGTGCGCTTACGGATGAAGTGCTTGGTGAAATATACAGGGATGTACCCAGAAAATGCATTGTGAAAGTATTACATTTACAGCACTATTTCATTACAATATATGAGTTAAGGTTTAATTAGACTGCGCTAGTGTGTGTGTGAGACTAACTTTAATGTTTGGTTTTTACTGATATTTTGCAGTTCGCCCATTGTTCCCTTTTCGCCATAGACCACATCATTAATTTTGCATGATTTTCTGCAACACAGTGATGCACAGGAACACAGCAACCACGTTATTGGAGAACAACCTGTAATGATATTTGATCCTCTATCTTCATACCATACCCTGCTCTCTCCCTATCCCTTTAGTTTCCAGAAATCCTTATGTATATTCAGTGCCTTGGTTTCCACAGCCTGATCGGGGAGATAATTCCCCAGGTTCACCAATCTCTGAGTGCAGACATTCATTCTCATCTCAATGCAGAGTGGCCTGTCTGTACATAATAATGTGGCCCCTTGTTTTAATGTCCCAGCCAGGGGAATTGCCACCCCTGCTGTCAATTTGTCTCGCCCTAACAGAGTTTTATATATTTTACTGAACTCTCCACTCATTTTCCTAAAGCCCATGGAATACAAACCCAGCCGCACCCGATTCTGCTCCCACAATAAGACTATCATCCATGAGATCAGTCTGGTCATCTTCGCTGCTCTCCATCAATGTCAGATTTGTCCTTTATTAGGTAACGAGATCAAAACTGCACATAATACTGCACAGTGTACGAGACAAGGTCTCACCAAGGCCCTGCTCAGCTGCAGTAAAACACCCTGACTCCTGTATTCAAATCTCCCTGAAATGAAGGTGAATACACGATTTATCTGCCTATCTGCTTTCTGCTCCTGCAATATTGCTTTCACTGTCTGGTGTACATGGAAATCCAGATCCTTTTCAATTTTTCAGCTCCCTACTTGTTGTGTCTGTGTACACTGATCAGCGTCCCAATGTCATTCCCAGTATTGAGTTCTCGATTCAGATCTCATTGCCCTCCACTGACCTCGGAGGGCTGCACAGAAGGAAACAAAAATGCAGCTTAAGTTCCTTTATGGATCAACATTTTCGAACCAATCCCTTTTCAAATGATAGGCTCCCGTTCTATTTTTCCCATCAAAGGTCGCAATATCACATATCCCACATCCCCCGCCATTTCTCGACATCTGCCACGTATTTCCCCAGACACTCCACTTGTCTCAATCACATTGGAGCATTTTGACATCCTGCTTACCCATTCACAATCCGATATTGTATAGTGGCATCAGCAAACTTGGAAATATTGCATTTGATCCACTCGACCAAATATATGATGTGTGATTGGAATAGCTGTGGCCTGAACCCCCATCCTTGCTATATTTTCCAAGCCTTCCATTCAAAAAAACACATTGTTTTATTCCTACTCACTCACTGCTTCCTGCCAGTTCTCCCATTCTAAAACCATATTAGTCCCAGTTCCAAGGGATTCGAATTTGCATAATAGGCTTGGGGCTTTATCAAAAATCTTTCTGAAAATGCAATCGTATTGCATTGATTGTTTCTCCATGATTATGCTAAACGTCACTTCCTCAAATATGATTCCCATTTGATAAGTCGCTGTTGACTTTGTCTGTGCTCATTACTTTCAGTTCCAATACATGCCCTAAAACTATTCAGTTGCTAATTGCATTCTATTCCCTTTTTCTCAACGGACTAATGTTCGTTAGTATTATTGGGACGTTTTCTTTTTTGTTTTGTTTTCTTCTGTGACGATATAACTGAAGTATTTGCTCCATAGTTCTGCCTTTTCCCTGCCCTCAATTCTCTGTCATCAGACTGCAAGAAAACACCTTTTTTCCCTTAATTTTGCTATTGACATACTTTCAGAAGATTTTACAAGTTCAATATTAAGTCCCTTGTTAATATACTCTTCAGAAAACCATCAATTCCCCTCTTAGGCTACTCAATGTTTGACTTTCCACAGCCATGCAAACACGGAAACACAGACTTTGTACCATCAGAAATACAGAACGATCTACATTAGTTCCACTTTCCGACACAAGACCACAGCTGTGAATCGTATGGCATTTCTCGTGCACAGCCGTGTATTTTCTCATGGTTGTGAAGTAACCATGAAAATTCCTCTCCCAGGAAGTGCATTCCCACTCCCAACACCCTCTGGGTGAAGAATAATCCTCAATTCCTCTCCAAATCCCAAACCTTTCACTTTAAAATGTGCTCCTTTGTTCTTCGCCCTTTTACTAAAAAGAACAGCTGCTGTCTATCCACCCTGTCCATGCCGCTCGTAATCCTATCCTTCTGAATCTCGGCCCACTCAGCCTTCTCTCCTCCAAACTAAACAACCCGAGCTTATCCACCCTCTCTCCAGAGCTGATATGACCCATCCCAGGGAACATCCCGGTGAATCTCCTCTGAGACCCCTCCACAACAATCACATCCTTCCTGTCATGTGGCTCCTTGAACTACAATCAGTATTTCATCATGGCCAAACCAAAGTTCTGCCTAGCTCTTATAATTTATGCCTTGATGAATAAAGGTTATATCTACGGTCCCCAATGCTTTCTCAAATTGTGCATTAAGTTGTTTAGTCACATTCAGGGATGTATTGAGAAGCACCCTCTGAGCTTCCTTGTGTGTTGCCTTTCATTGAGTACTCCCCTGTTCAGTTCCTTTTTCCAAAGGGTATCACCTCATATTTATCAGGGGTACATTGCATCTGCCATTGACCTGCTCTGTTCGCCGAGCTGGGAATTTGTCTTGCATGCTGGGAATTTGTCTTGCAAACGTTTCGTCCCCTGTCTAGGTGACATCCTCAGTGCTTCGGAGCCTCCTGTGAAGCGCCTCTGTGCTGGTTCCTCCGGCATTTATAGTTGCCTGTCTCTGCCACTTCCGGTTGTCAGTTCGAGCTGTCCGCTGTAGTTTCCGGTATATTGGGTCCAGGTCGATGTGTTTGTTGATAGAGTCTGTGGATGAGTGCCATGCCTCGAGGAAATCCCTAACGATTCTCTGTTTGGCTTGCCCTTTTATGGTAGTGTTGTCCCAGTCGAATTCATGTTGCTTGTCGTCTGTGTGTGTGGCTACGAAGGATGGCTGGTCGTGTCATTTCGTGGCTAGTTGGTGTTCGTGTATACGGATCGTTAACTATCTTCCCGTTTGTCCAATGTAATGTTTTGTGCAGTCCTTGCATGGGATTTTGTACACTACATTAGTTTTGCTCATGTTGGGTATTGGGTCCTTTGTTCTGGTGAGTTGTTGTCTGAGAGTGGCTGTTGGTTTGTGTGCTGTTATGAGTCCTAGTGGTCGCAGTAGTCTGGCTGTAAGTTTAGAAATGCTCCTGATGTATGGCAGTGTGGCTAGTTCTTTGGGTTGTGGCATGTCCTCGTTCCGTTGTCTCTCCCTTCGGCATCTGTTGATGAAATTGCGAGGGTATCCGTTTTTGATGAATACTTTGTATAGGTGTTCCTCTTCCTCTTTTGGTAGTTCTGGTGTGCTGCAGTGTGTTGTGGCCCTTTTGAATAGTGTCCTGATGCAACTTCGTTTGTGTGTGTTGGGGTGGTTGCTTTCATAGTTTACGACTTGGTCTGTGTGTGTGGCTTTCCTGTAAACCTTTGTGGTGAATTCTCCGTTCGGTGTTCTCTGTGCCATCACGTCTGGGAATGGGAGTTGGTTGTCCTTTTCTTCCACTCTAGTGAATCGGATTCCTGTGAGTGTGGCGTTGATGATCTGGTGTGTGTTCTCTATTTCTGTGTTTTTAATTATTACAAAGGTGTCATCCACGTATCTGACCCAGAGTTTGGGTTGAAGTTGTGGTAAGACAACTTGTTCTAACCTTTGCATTACTGCTTCTGCTTTGAGTCCAGAGATCGGTGAGACCATGGGTGTTCCGTTGATTTGTGCTGGGAATTTGTCTTGCATACGTTTCCCAAGACAAATTCCCAGCTCGGCGAACAGAACCAGAACAAGGAGCACCCGAGCTACAAATCTTCTCCCAAACATTGACCTGCCCATCAGACCATTCCATCTGTCTCTTCCTGTAACATACGGCCTTCCTCCTCACTGTCAACCATCCAGACAACCTTTGCATCAAACACAAACTTAGTTTTCACACTCCCGCCACCCCCGTCTATATTCACAGCTGCATCATATATGAATACCAAAAATAATAAGGTTAAAGATGACACAACACCAGGTTTTAGTCCAACAGGTCTATTCGGAGGCACTAGCTTCGAAGCGCTGCTTCTTCATCAGGTGGTTGTGCACTTCGAAATCTCGTGCCTCTGAATAAGCTTGCTGGACTATAACCTAGTGTTATGTGATTTTTAGGTTTGTCGTACCCACTCCAACACCAACACCTCCGAATCACAAATAATAAGGGACACAGCACTGATGCCTGTGATTCACCATTGGACACCGGTCTCCAATCACACTAACAGCCTTCAAGAACTGCCCTCTGTCTCCGAACACGAAATTGTTTTGGATGCAACTTGGCAAGTCACGAATGAATCCTACCAGTTCCCTTGTTATTCTTTTCCACTTGACACACTTGCAGAATATCTGGGGGCTCTTCCTAATCTTGCCCTACCGGCAGGTTTCAATGCCGCTGTTTTAGGCAGTTCTCACCGAGTGAAAAAATTCCTCATTATTGCGGTCTTAAGTGGTCTGTCTCTTAACATGCAATTATTTGTCTTGAAAGTTGATTAGACAGGGAAACGTTCTGTTTATTTCCAACTTGTCATATGTTTTGCGAATTTTCTAAATTTCATTGTGACCCACCTCTCATCCTTTGAAACTCTGGAGAACGCAGGCCCAGTATCCTCATCAGGCAATCTGCCATCTGAGGGATTAATCTGGACAATGGCCATTGCACTTTATTTGTGGTCAGTATATTCATTCTCAGATTGGGTCACCAACACTATACACAATGGATGCAGGTTTGCTCGCTGAGCTGGAAGGTTCATTTCCAGATGTTTAGTTATCTTACTAGGTCACATCTTCAGTGGACCTCATGCGATACAATGCTGAAAATTAATGCTTTCTATTTATATGGTGGGCTTCTTTGGTTTGGTGATGCCGTGGTGATGCTATTTCCTGTGCTGAAGTCACTTCCTATTCCTTTTCTCAGAGTGTGGTTGATGGGGTCTAAAAGCTAATAGCACATCGAGTTAGACGTCTGTCAGAAATACATACGGATTTTCTGCATTGCTGCTGTTAATTCCTAAATATCAAATATCACACGCTGCATAATAGATTCCAACAGTTTCGCTGCAGATGTCAAGTTAATTGTTCGGCAGCTCTTCAAACTATGTCTTCTTCCCTTTATAGATGCTTGGATTCCTTTCTTTAATCTACAGTGCTTGGACCACGTTTACTAACTTCCATTTATCCGCAATGGCGTGAGCCTCTGCAGAATGCACAGGAAAATCAAACACAGTCATCGAGAGTGCAATTAATACTTCCATTACTGATTTATTTCTGATATTTTAATATGAAGACATCAGGTTTGTCAGACTCAGCCATGTTCAATCCAATTACATTCTCAAATATCACCTTGTTACTGATATAAATTTACTTATGTCTTCAGTTGCACAAGCCCGACAATATCACTGGTTATTACTGGGTGATTTTGTGGATATTCCTCCATGAAGACAGATGCAAAGTAACTCGTTATTTTCTTCGCCATTTCCCTGTTCTTCGCAATAAACTTTCCTCTCCCGATTACAAATTTCCATAGTTGAACTTGCTTTTATTTTGTTTCCTTTGAAATACAGATCATAGATTTATGCAGCGTTTTTGTTCCTGTTTGTTAGCAATCATGAACTGCTTTTGATTTCCATATCAGTTTCATGAGCCTTGTTTCTGGATCGTGAATTTCTGAGAATTCTCAGGTTTCTACAATGACTGAAATTCTTCTGAACCCACTTCCTATGATTACGACATTTTCTAATTTGATATGTTAAACATCATTGTGTCACTTTCCCTTTCATTGGTGTTCATACCTGAAATAAATAGACGCATTTTTCAGACTTTGCAGTATTTCTATAACCCTCCTGGTCGTGACCAGATATATTCAGGAACACTGCAGGAGGGCAGAGAAGGAATTTCGGGAGCCCTGGCTGATATTTTTGCATCTTCGCTGGCCAACGGGCGATGTCCCAGAGGACTGGAGGGTAGCGAATGTTGTGCCCTTACACAAGAAGATCTAAAAATAAAAACCTGGGAATTATAGACCACTAAACCTAAAATTTGTATTTGGTACCTTACTTTAAAAGATTCTGAGAGATAAGGTATACATGCATTTGGAAAGACAGGGTTTGATTAGGAGCAAGATCAGATTGGTGCTAGAAAATCACAGCAGGTCAACAGCATCCGAGGAACAGGCAAATCAATGGTTTGGGCATAAGCCCATCAGCAAAGTCAGCATGGCTTTGCGCATCGGAGACCATAGCTCACAAATTTGTTCGAATTCTTTGATGAAGTGACCAGCAACGTTCAGGATGGCAGTGTGGTATACGTAGTCTATATGGATTCCAGTAAGGCCTTCAATAAAGTTCCACATGGTGCGCTGCTCTGGAAGGTTGGATCGCATGAAATTGAGGAGGACTTGCCAAATTAGATATAAAATTGGTTTGATGGTAGGAAGATAGGGGGAATAGTGGAAGGATGCTTGTGAGACTGGAGGCCTGGGACTAATGGAATGCTTCGGGGTCGGTGATCGGACCACTACATATTACATATATCTATAATTTAGATAAGAATGTACTGGCATGATTTGTAAGTTTGAAGATGACAATAAAATAGGCGGTATCATGGAGACTGAGTAAGGTTATCAGAAATTTCAGAACTTACAGCGGGACCTTGATCAGCTGGGGAAGTGAGCCGAGAAGTGGTAGATGGATTTTATTGCAGTTCAGTGCAAGTTCTTGCATTTTAGAAACTCAAGTCAATATCGGAGTTTTATGGTGAATGCTGGGTCTTAACGCGTGTAGTGGAACACAGAGACGTCGGAATTCAAGTGCATGGTTCTCTGAAAGTTGATTCAGAGGTAGACAGGGCAGTGAAGAAGACTTTTGGCATACTGGCATTCATCAGTGAGGGCACTGAGTATTGCATTTGGGGAACTATATTACAGCTATACAGGACGCTGATAGGGCCATACTTATAGCGTTATGTTCAGTTGTGTTCACTTTGCTATAGGAATGATGATATTAAACTGTAAAGAGTGCAGAAGAAATTTACAAGGATGCTACCAAGGGTCTGAATTATAGGGAGAGGTTGGAAAAACAAGGACCTTTTACTTTAGCGTGTATGAGTCTGAGTGGGGAATCTTATTGAAGGGTATAAGATCATGACAGGCATGGATAGAATGAATGCACTCAGTCTTTACTTCCCAGGGCTGGACAATCACGGACTAGAGTGCATCAGTTTAAGGTCAGAGGGGTAAGAATAAAAGGGCACCTGAGGAGCAACGCTTTTACACACAGGGGCTGGTACGCATATGGAATAAGCTGCCAGCAGTAGTCGTTAAGGTGGGGGGACATTCACAACATTTAAATGAATTTGGACAAATACAGGATAGGAAAGGATTAGAAGGATATGGGGCAATGGCAGGGAAATGGGGTTAGTGTGAATGGACATTTTGGTCGCAATGGATCAGATTGAGCCAAAGGGCCTGTCTCCATGCCGTAGGACTCTATGACTCTAATAACCATTGCCTATCTCCCACTGAATGTTATATTGTACTTTTCCAATTCACTGGAACAAACTTGACCCTCTTGGATCCATGCTTCCATCATGTTTGACCAGAATGTACAAACATTCTATGTTGTCTGCAGACGTCGTGTAAAATACAACATATTCATGCCACTACTCCTCCAAAGATGCTTCAGAGCAAAGTTATTGATTCGTCTCCCTGACCACACAACACCTAATGTGAAAAAAACTGCTCTCTAATTTGGTACAATACATAATCTTCAACCAACCTGATATATATTTAGGGAATTTAGTTTTCACAGCATGAGCAGTCACTCAGTTGACGCAGTTGGGATGCAACTTGAGACCATCCCATAAGACTGCAGTATCCATGATACTTGCATGTCTAATTTTCAGAGCACATAATGCTCAGATTTTCTGCGACTGTTTAAGTTTCGATACACAATATACCAAAGTTTGCTTCTCCTTGTTATTTGCAAGCTCCACCTAAACTGAATCTGAGGGACATGGTCTGTGGCGTTATTAGTGATAGACTTGGACAAGACATTCCGGAAGGGTCACCTTGATGCTGTGATGATCTGAAGAAATACTCAACAATACAGGAAAAGCGTCAATGACATTCCCCGCTCTGCTAGGATAAGGGTCACTGTGTTCTATCTGCTCCTTCAGACTCCCTGACTATCTGTGAATTCAGCAACGTTCTTCATCACTTTCTCTGTCACCTACGCAATACACCCCACATTAATAATACGAAATAGATTTACAACTGTCAACTGGCTTATTCCGGACACGTCACCATTATCCCCAGACCCACCTCCACCAGCACTAACAGCAGAGTCACCCATTCCCAATCTCCCTCCCCCACTTTCTCCTGTTCGAGGAGAAACTTCCTGGAATGGGACAGAAAGGGCCAAGCCGAGTAGTGGAGTGCCTGATATCTGTTCCCTCACACCCCTTTCCCCCATCATGTGGGGAGGGCACTGGCATGAGCCAGACAGGAACAAGATGGCTCATGTGGAGATTCTGAAACATCCGCTTCCCATCAACCGAGAAAAGAGCAACGTTCAGTTCTCACTTTAAACCCACTGTCAGTTCCAACGTAAGTCCTTTCACTCCCAAACAAAAACAGATACCTCACTGCACAGAGATGCAGACACAGAAATGCACAGACATATTGATAAACACCCCAACATCTAATATGCAGAACACATATAAGGAGTTAGGCAGACGTACACATTGCAACACACAGAGACAAATACAGTTGCACACAAATCGACACAAGCACAGATAGAAACACATAGGCTGATGCACAGACACACAGGTGTAAACACACAAAAACACAGAAAACAAGCATATGGACACACACATACATATGGACGTACACGCATACAAAGAACATAGAACATAGAACAATACAGCACAGAACAGGTACTTCGGCCCACGATGTTGTGCCGAACATTTTTCCGAGCTTAAACACCAATCCATGTACCTATCCAATTGCCACTTAAAGGTCACCAATGATTCTGACTCTGCAACTCCCACAGGCAGCGCATTCCATGCCCCCACCACTCTCTGGGTAAAGAACCTACCCCTGACATCCCCCCTATACATTCCACCCATCACCTTAAATTTATGCCCCGTTGCAGCACTCTGTTGTACCCGGGGAAAAGTCTCTGACTGTCCACTCTATCTATTCCCCTAATCATGTTGTAAACCTCTATCAAGTCACCACTCATCCTTCGCCATTCCAATGAGAAAAGGCCTAGTACTCTCAACCTATCCTCGTACGACCTTTTCTCCATTCCAGACAACATCCTGGTGAATCTCCTCTGCACCCTCTCCAAAGCTTCCATATCTTTCCTAAAGTGAGGCGATCAGAACTGCACATAGTACTCCAAATGTGGCCTTACCACGGTCCTGAACAGCTGCAACATCACCTCACGACTCTTGAATTCAATCCCTCTGCTAATGAACGCTAATACAACATAGGCCTTCTTACAAGCACTATCCACCTGAGGGCAACTTTCAAAGAGCTATGAACATAGACCCCAAGATCCCTCTGGTCCTCCACCTTACTAAGAACCCTACCGTTAACCCTGTATTCCGCATTCTTATTTGTCCTTCCAAAATGGACAAACTCACACTTGACAGGTTTGAACTCCATCTGCCACTACTCAGCCCAGCTCTGCATCGTATCTGAGTCCCTTTGCAGCCGACAACAGCCCTCCTCACTATCCACGACTCCACTAATCTTCGTATCGTCTGCAAATTTAATGACCCACCCTTCGACTCCCTCTTCCAAGTCATGAATAAAAATTACGAACAGCAGTTGATCCAGAACTGATCCCTGCGGAACTCCACTTGTAACTGGGCTCCAGGCTGAATATTTGCCATCTACCACCACTCTCTGACTTCGACCAGTTAACCAGTTCTCTATCCAATTTGCCAAACTTCCCACTATCCCATGCCTCCTGATTATCTGCATAAGCCTACCATGGGGAACCTTATCAAATGCTTTACTAAAATCCATGTACACTACATCCACTGCTCTACCCTCATCCACCTGCTTGGTCACCTCCTCGAAGAATTCAATTAACTTGTAAGGCAAGACCTACTCCACACAAATCCGTGCTGGCTGTCCCCAATCAAGCAGTGTCTTTCCAGATACTCATAAAATCCTATCCCTCAGTACTCTTTCCATTACTTTGCCTACCACTGAAGTAAGACTAACTGGCCTGTAATTCCCGGGGTTATCCCTATTCCCTTTTTTGAACAAGGGCACAACATTCGCCACTCTTCAGTCCCCTGGCACCACCTCCATTGACAGTAAAGACGAAAAGATTATTGCCAACGGTTCTGCAATTTCCTCTCTTGATTCCCACATAATCTTAGGATATATCCAGTCAAGCCCGGGGGCCTTGTCTACCCTCAAGTTTTTCAAACTGCCCAACACATCTTCCTACCTAACAATTATCTCCATAGTTACCTGTCCATTTCATACTCTCCTCTTCAACAATACGGTCCCTCTCATTTGTAAATACTGAAGAAAAGTACTCATTCACGACCTCTCCTATCTCTTCCGACTCAATACACAGTCTCCCACTATTTTCCTTGATCGGACCTACTCTCGTTCTCGTCATTCTCATGTTTCTCACATACGCAAAAAAGGCCTTGGGGTTATCCTTGATCCTACCCGCCAAAGATTTTTCACGCCCACTCTTTGCTCTCCTAATCCCTTTCTTCAGCTCCCTCCTGGCTATCCTGTATCCCTCCAGCGCTCTGTCTGAATCTTGTTTCCTTAACCTTATGTAAGCCTCCTTTTTCCTCCTTCCAAGACATTGAACGTCCCTCGACAACCAAGGTTCCCTCACGCGACCATCTCTTTCCTGCCTGACAAGTACGTACATATCAAGGACACGTCGCATCTGTTCCTTGAAAATGTTCCACATTTCAACGACATCCTTCCCTGACAACCTGTGCTCCCAATTTATGCTCCTCATATCCTGTCTTGCAGCTTCGTATTTACCCTTCCACCAATTGTAAAACCTGCCCTGTTCTACGCACCAATCTCTCTGCATAACCAAGGTGAAAGTCACAGAATTGTGGTCACCATCACCAAAATGCTCACCTACTAAAAAGCCCATCACTTGTCCCGGTTCGTTACCAAGTACCAAATCCAATATGGCCTCCCCTCTGGTCGGACAATCTACATACTGAGTTGGAAAAGCTCCCTGGACACTCTGCACAAACATCGCCCAGTCCAATCTACTTGATCTAAAGAACTGTCATCAATGTTTGGGAAGTTGAAATCGCTCATGACTACTACCCTGTTGCTTCTGCAACTTTCCAAAATCTGTTTCCCAATCTGTTTCTCCACATCCCTGCTGCTATTGGGGGCCTATAGTAAAAGCCTATAAGGGGCCCAATAAGGTGACTGCTCTTTTCCTATTTCTGACTTCAACCCATATACGTACACACAGAGACACAAGCATTAGTGTCATTATGACAAAAATCGGTACGTTTTTGGTTTATAAAGAGATCAAGGATTCTAGGGAGAAGGCAGGAGAATACGGTTGTGGTGCATACAAGAAATTATTGAACGGCGTATCCGACTCGATTAGCCGAATGCCCTCATTCTGCTCCCGTTTTCATGCTCATGTGATATTATGCTGTCAAGTATTCACTTTTTGAGACAGCAGCAGAGGCTGGGTTTGATACATATTTCACTGGAAAGAGTCGGTGGGAATGTGGGACAAGTTTGGAGAGTAGAATGGTTTATGTTTATTCACAATTATTACGTCCTTAAGTATGAAAACAGGTGATGATTTGATGTGAGGTTAACACAGCTTTAAAGTAATGGATCCCACAATGAAATAAGGATGTCCCTTTCCCTTTAGTGCTGTGCTATCTGTGGTATCCTTATCCTCAGGGAATAGTGAAGACTGTTATTTAGGATATTCCAGGCTGAGCTCGAATGATCTTGGCTGGACAGGAGAGTAAATGCTTATCGGGAACATACAGAAGAGGGATGATCAGACACAATCGGATCAGCCATGAATATTCTGAATGGTGCAGCCGAATGGCCACCTGCTACCCCTACCCCATGTGTTGTTCTCTCAAATCACCCTCAATGCTTTACAGAGATGTACTGCTGCCCCTACCTCATGTGTTGTTCACTCAATCCACTCTCAAGGCTGTTACAATGATATACTGCTGCCCCTGCCCCATATGTTGTTCTCTCAAATCACCCTCGAGGCTTTTACAAAGATGTATTGCTGTTCCTAACCAATGTGTTGTTCCCTCAATCCACCCCTCGATGCTGTTACAGGGTAGGGGGCCACCACATTCAGTCAGACAGGATCGTTACAATCAGACAGGAGGAGAACATTCTGCCCCTCTGAGGAATTACACAGGAATATAGAATGAAGTAATTCAGCTCGTTGAGTACATTACACAACCTAGGACAAGGTCATTCAACCCATCTGAATGTCTACACAGGAACAAGGAATCTGTCATTAACAGGAAATAGAGAGTAGAGAGGAATGTTTACTTTCATCCTACAAAGCTCTAACTGGCAGAGTGCCTCAGAGATCACTGTGGGGTCATCAATGACCAATAATCTGTATCAAAGATCTGGAGGAAGGGGAGGGAATGCCTTGGAGCCCAATTAGCTCGTACACAAAGATGGTCATTCATTGTGTCGTCAAATATTGGTAGTTAGTCTGCAATACGATTAGAGACAGGGAAGGTTAGTGCGCAAACCTTCAGTAGAAATAACCGAAGGTAAGTAGTCTATTTTGGCATGAATGATAAAATAAGAAAATCAATTTAAATTGGGAGAGATTGCAGAACTCGGTGATACAGGCGGTTCCAAGTTCCTGGGACATGAATCAAATGATGTCAGTCTGCAGATGCAGCATGTGATTTGGAAGGTAAGTGGAATGATGCTGTTTTTGACTAAAGGTATCAGGTTTAATCGCAGGGATGTTTTACTGCATCTGTATAGGGCATTGTTGAGACCACACCTCATGCACTGTGTGCAGGTTTGATCCCTTAACACTAAACTTAAAGGATATAATTCTTTTGGAAATTTTCAAAGAGGTTTCCCTTTACTCATTCCTGAAATGCTGGCCTTTGTTGTGGGGAATAATCAGTTTCGATTTTAGCCTAGAAATAATATTGAACCGTCTATGACTTTCAGAAAAGTGCATCAATTGATGCATACTATCTCTTGTCAGGGAGACTAAAGCTAGAGAATAAATTTGAAGAAAAAGATGCATTGATATTAACACACATGCTATGAAGACACCTAACAATATTTGCAAATTACATAGACACATGTAAGCATGTCATCAAATTATAAAGTGGGTACATTTTTTGAGATTGACAACAAGAGCAATGAAGCCCCGGCATGTAATCCAATATCAGGTTGATCAGAGAATGTTTCTGCAGAGTACACATGGTCCAATTTGGTGTTCAGTTGACATTATTGTAAGTTACAACACAGAGAGGGAGAAAATTGTTCCCTGCCTGAGAAGCAGCAATCGATTGATCCCTCTCTCTTACTTTGTTCCACCAGTTAGCTAAGATCCCTGAGTTATCTTTACCAATTGTGAAGGATTCCTGGTGAGGATTTATTGGAATTACTTAACTGCCCGAATTCAGCCAAAGCCAACAGCTCCAGAAAGAAATCCCACTACCAGTAACTTATTTTAACAGAATCATTTCAAAGGCAGAATAACATTTGGGGCACTCTGTCATTTTGCCATTTGATATGAGTTCAACTTTCTGTGTCTCACATTTGTTCTAGAAAATGACCAACTCTGTGACCGATATCATTGGCCATATAACTAAACTGGTTGCATTTAATATTGGAGGAGTTGGACTGGAAAAGGAAACAGTGACCCTCCACCATTGGCTGGAACACAAATGAGAAAATTTCAAAGGGCTGTCCAAGTGGAAATTCCCTTCCCAGACGTTTGTGGTGCCTGGATGTTACATTTATTCAAAGTTGTATTTGGTGACATTTGATAGACAAATGACTGTCGGAAAATGGTATAGAGACAGAAAAGTGCTGGGGAGACCACAATCACATGACCCATAATATTTTTGCACGGTGAAGCGGTGACAAAGTCTGTAATGGCCCACTCCTGCTGCTCAGTCCAATGTTCCTATGTTCCATTCAAGCACTCACAGCTCCTGCAAGGAACAGTTGGAGGTCACTTGCTCTAAATATCTGGTCCACAGTAACACAGCATCTCATTCAGTCCCTCAAGACGTCACACGCAGACGGTTTGGTGTGGGTTGGAAATGGTATTTGGAAATCCAGGCTGGGTTCGAAAGACGCCTCTGGTCTCTCTCCCCTCCGTAACTTATGCATTATTTGTTGGTCATATTAGAGACCCAGATTCACTGTGAATACAAGCCCCATACCTTACCCAGAGATGACGCACAAAACTCTTTGTTCTGTCTCATTTCTACGTTCAATAACAGAACGTTCAGGACAATTACAATAATTCACTTTGTAATTACAGAATATGAGGACATAAGGAACCGGATCAGCTAATTCGGACGATCAAGCCATTGTATACCATCAAGGCTGATCCACTGTTGATATTAACTCTTCTTTAATGTCCAATTCTTCACACCCCTTAGCTGTCTGACAGGAAAAAATCCATCTATCTACTTAAATACTGTCAGTGATGTAGCTCCCAGAACTCTCGAGCCCAGATAATTCCTGACAGTGATTAACCTCTGTGAGAGGCAATCACTCCCTACACATACATCGTCACCTAATCGATATGAACAAGAGGTGAACACAGGGACTCAGCAAAGGGTGAATGGCTTTGATATCAAGGCAGCATTTGACTGAGGTTGGCATCAGGACCACCCACTTGTTTGAGCTGAGTTGGAATCATTTGTAACTTTCCACTCGTCTGGGTCTTTCAGAGCACAAAGAAAGATGTTTCTGGTCAGTGGCCAACAATCCTCTGGGGCCCCCGGATATCTCTGCAGGAGATCCTCAGGTTAGCCTCCTCAACAGAAAGATCTTCAACTGCTCCATCAATGTCTTTCCCCATCATAAGATCTGAAGGAGGATGAAGACTGAATATTACACAATATTCAAAACATTTTGTCCCCCCTCAGCTCCTGAACCATTCTGTGTCATGTGCAGGAAGACCCGGACAGTATTCCGTTTTGTCCTGTAAATGTGTCGGTAACGTTCATGTAACAGCACTGCCAGACACTGTACATTTTCACAGTTGAAAGAGGAGCTCAATCAGCACCTCAAGCTGGTTACACACGGATATATGGAAGCAGTCCAGCCTTGGAATCGACTGAAAAAGACGAGGGACAGCCCATTTAATACTTCTGACTGTACCACAGGAAGAGAAGTGGTATGGTCAGTACATCGAGGTGTTAAACAGCAACAGGCAGAGCCCAATCAGACCCTTACACCTGTTCCATGAGACCAGGAATAGGCTGTTTAGCCCCACGAGACAGTTATGCAGAAATAGGAGGGCATCATTGATACTACAACAAACAAAACAATGAAACCGAGACTGCACTGATAGAGGGTTCCATGATGTTAATCATGGTTCCATTGTTTGTAGAACGTGTGCTACTTTAACATGGTTTGCTGGCAGTGAGGAGGGAAACCAAATATTTTGTATCAAGTCTCAAGGAGGCATCTTCCATCTCCGAGAAGACACATTCATGTTCTCCATGTAGGTCTGTAGCTGCTGGGAAGAGTTAACTCTTTTAGAATGAAGGTATTGTGGCTGCTGTCGAGATTATGGATAACATGACGTTTATGCATGATCACGCACCAATTGAACTGTATTAATGTTGGGAGATTTTATTCAAAAGCCTGAACCTCTCTCTCTCTCTCTCTTCTTTCCCTCTCTGTCTCATTCGAAATAGGGAGCGGGGGTGATTGAGTGGAACGTTCTCAGAGGCTGTTAAACTATCGAGAATCATGTAACCCGAGTGAAAAAAGGCCATGGAATTTATCACCATATCAGTGTCTGTTGAGAACATCACGAGTTATTGTCCATCCCCCTTAAGGTTCAATGCAATCACGTCTTTTTCTCTCTCTGAGCTTCACTCACTACTCATGATGCCATCATCCTAGGGATTAGTCTGGTGAGACTTGAGAGAAAGTCTATCCACAGTACCCCAAATACTGCCTCAACAGCACTCTCAGGGGTATTCTAAGTTTGTGAGAAGATTTGTAGCTCGGGTGCTTGTTGTTGTGGATCTGTTCGCCGAGCTGGGAATTTGCGTTGCAGACCTTTCGACCCCGTCTAGGTGACATCCTCAGTGCTTGGGAGTCTCCTCTGAAGCGCTTCTTTGATGATTCCTCCGGCATTTATAGTGGTGTGTCTCTGCTGCTTCCGGTTGTCAGTTCCAGCTGTCCGTTCCAGTGGTCCGTATATTGGGTCCTGTTCGATGTGCTTATTGATTGAATCTGTGGGTGAGTGCCATGCCTCTAGGAATTCCCTAGCTGTTCTCTGTTTGACTTGTCCTATAATAGTAGTGTTGTCCCAGTCGAAATCATGTTGCTAGTCATCTGTGTGTGTGGCTACTCAGGATAGCTGGTCGTGTCGTTTCATGGTGGCGGAAATGGCGGAGGATGATGCATTGTATCCTAAAGGTTGGTGGGATGGAAGGCGAGCACCAGAGGAGTTCTATCCTAGTTGTAATTGGAAGGGTGGCCTTCAAGGGCGGAGGCGCGGGAAGTTGAGGAGATATGCTGTGGCACCCTCCTGCAGGTGAACCACCTCTTCAATGGTAAAAACAATGACTTCAGATGCTGAAAACCAAATACTGGATTAGCAGTTCAGGCAGCATCCAACGAGCAGCGAAATCGACGTTTCTGGCAAAAGCCCTTCATCAGTAATAAAGGCAGTGAGCCTGAAGCATGGAGAGATAAGCTAGAGGAGGGTGGGGGTGGGGAAAAGTCGAATAGAGTACAATGGGTAAGTGGGGGAGGAGATGAAGTTGATAGGTCAAGGAGGAGAGGGTGGAGTGGATAGGTGGAAAAGAAGATAGGCAGGTCGGACAAGTCAAGGAGACAGTAACTGAGCTGGAAGTTTGAAACTAGGATGAGGTGGGGGAAGGGGAAATGAGGAAGCTATTGAAGTCCACATTGATGCCGTGGGGTTGAAGTGTTCCGAGGCGGAAGATGAGGCGTTCTTCCTCCAGGCGTCTGGTGGTGAGGGAGCGGCGGTGAAGGAGGCCCAGGACCTCCATGTCCTCGGCAGAGTGGGAGGGGGAGTTGAAATGTTGGGCCACGGGGCGGTTTGGTTGATTGGTGCGGGTGTCTCGGAGATGTTCCCTAAAGGGCTCTGCTAGGAGGCTCCCAGTCTCCCCAATGTAGAGGAGACCACATCGGGAGCAACAGATACAATAAATGATATTTGTGGATGTGCAGGTGAAACTTTGATGGATGTGAAAGGCTCCTTTAGGGCCTTGGACAGAGGTGAGGGAGGAGGGGTGGGCACAGGTTTTACAGTTCCTGCGGTCGCAGGGGAAAGTCCCAGAATGGGAGGGTGGGTCGTAGGGGGGTGTGGATCTGACCAGGTAGTCACGGAGGGAACGGTTTTTGCGGTAGGCGGAAAGGGGTGGGGAGGGAAATATATCCCTCGTGGTGGGGTCTTTTTGGAGGTGGCGGAAATGTCGGTGGATGATTTGGTTGATGCGAAGGTTTGTAGGGTGGAAGGTGAGCACCAGGGGCGTTCTGTCCATGTTACGGTTGGAGGGGTGGGGTCTGAGGTCCGAGGTGCGGGATGTGGACCAGATGCGTTGGAGGGCATCTTTAACCACGTGGGAAGGGAAATTGCGGTCTCTAAAGAAGGAGGCCATCTGATGTGTCCTATGGTGGAACTGGTCCTCCTGGGAGCAGATACGGCGGAGGCGGAGAAATTGGGAATACGGGATGGCATTTTTGCAAGAGATAGGGTGGGAAGAGGTGTAATCCAGGTAGCTGTGGGAGTCAGTGTCAAGTCGGTCGTCACTAATGGAGATGGAGAGGTCCAGGAAGGGGAGCGAGGTGTCAGAGATAGTCCAGGTAAATTTAAGGTCAGGGTGGAATGTGTTGGTGAAGTTGATGAATTGCTCAACCTCCTCGCGGGAGCACGAGGTGGCGCCAATGCAGTCATCAATGTCGCGGAGGAAGAGGTGGGGAGTGGTGCCAGTGTAATTACGGAAGATCAACTGTTCTACATAGCCAACAAAGAGACAGGCATAACTGGGGCCCATACGTGTGCCCATGGCTACGCCTTTGGTCTGGAGGAAGTGGGAGGATTCAAAGGAGAAATTGTTAAGGGTGAGGACCAGTTCGGCCAAACGAATGAGAGTGTCAGTGGAAGGGTACTGTTGGGGACGTCTGTAGAGGAAAAAACGGAGTGCTTGGAGGCCCTGGTCATGTCGAATGGAGGTGTAGAGGGATTGGATATCCATGGTGAATATAAAGCGTTGGGGGCCGGGGAAACGGAAGTCTTGGAGGAGGTGGAGGGCGTGGGTGGTGTCTCGAACGTATGTGGGGAGTTCCTGGACTAGGGGGGATAGGACAGTGTCAAGGTAGGTAGAGATGAGTTCACTGTGGCAGGAGCATGCTGAGACAATGGGTCGGCCAGGGTGGTCATGCTTGTGGATCTTGGGAAGGAGGTAGAACCGGGCAGTGCGGGGTTCCCGGACTATGAGGTTGGAAGCTGTGGGTGGGAGATCTCCTGAGGTGATGAGGTTCTGTATGGTCTGGGAGATGATGGTTTGGTGATGGGGGGTGGGGTCATGGTCGAGGGAGCAGTAGGAAGAGGTGTCCTCGAGTTGGCGTTTGGCTTCAGCGGTGTCGAGGTCAGTGCGCCAGACTACCACTGTGCCCCCTTTATCCGCTGGCTTGATGGTGAGGTTGGGATTGGAGCAGAGGGATTGGAGGGCTGCGCGTTGTGAGGGTGAGAGGTTGGAGTGGGGGAGGGGGGATGACAGGTTGAGGCGGTTAATGTCTCGGCGGCAGTTGGAAATGAAGAGGTCGAGGGCAGGTAATAGGCCAGCGCGGGGTGTCCAGGTGGATGCAGTGTGTTGGAGGTGGGTGAAGGCGTCCTCGGAAGTGGGCGGGAGTCCTGATTGTGAAAATAAGTTCGGAGGAGGAGGCGACGGAAGAATTGTTGAATGTCACGTCGTGTATTAAATTCATTGATGCGTGGACGGAGGGGGATGAAGGTGAGTCCTTTGCTGAGGACTGATCGTTCGTCCTCAGTGAGTGGGAGGTCTGGAGGGATGGTGAAAACTCGGCAGGGCCGGGAGCTGGGATCTGGTGCGGGTGTGGAGCTGGGAGTGGGGTTGGAGCCAGTACCTGGAGTGGGTGTGATGGTGGGGGGAATGGAGGTGGAGGCATGAGCTGGGGTAATGTTGCCCTCGGGGTTCTGGGGTGCGGGGATAGTGACAGTGGGGTCTGTGGGGGGCGTGTCAGCGGAATGCAGGTGATTGGCGCT
This sequence comes from Chiloscyllium punctatum, assembly GCF_047496795.1. Taxonomy (NCBI): domain Eukaryota; kingdom Metazoa; phylum Chordata; class Chondrichthyes; order Orectolobiformes; family Hemiscylliidae; genus Chiloscyllium; species Chiloscyllium punctatum. The sequence continues at coordinate 4,799,907 of NC_092755.1, forward strand.
TGTGGAGGGGGAAGTGGTGGTGATCATGGCAGAAGGGGAAGTCACTGAGCATGTGGCATCAGCGATGATGTGAGGGCCGTAAGTGGCTGGGGGAGTGGCCATGATGTGGGCGGAAGTGACATCATCACTCAGCGTGGGGGTGGTAGCTGCGTTAGCCGCATGGCTAATGGCGTTTCCCTCTATCTATCTTTGCATTGTTTGAAACGTTCGCCATAATGATCTCAGCTCCTTCATGTCGATCATTAATGCACAAAGTGAAAAGTTGTGATCCCAACACTGAGTCTTGTGGAACACCTGAAATGGACCGTTTTATCCCAACTCTCTGTTTTCTGTCAGACAGTCATGCTTCTATCCATGTGAGCACCTTTCCTCTAACACCATGGGCCCAAAATTTTCTCAATAGCCTCCTGCGTGGTGGATGACATCTATTTGTTCTCCTTGATCTAATGTGCTCGTTACTCCCTCAATGTATTCTAGCAGGTTTGTCAGGCATGACCTCCCCTTGGTGAAACGATGCTGACTCTGTCCTATTTTACCAAAGAAATCCCAGTGTTCAGAAATCGCTTCCTTCACGATGGATTCCAGGATGTTGCCCACAACTAAGATTAGGTTAATCAGTTTGTAAATTTCCATCTTCTGCCTAACTCTCTTATTCAACAGGGTGTCATGTTGGAAGTTTTCCAACTTCTTGGCCATTTCCTGATTTTATTCATTTCTGAATGATTGTCACTTACACTTGCACTACCTCTTCAGCTGTCTCTCTTCCAAGTCTTTGGTCAAGTCCATCTGGTCCAGGTGATTTATCCACATTCAGGTCATTCAGTTTTCTAACATGTTCTTCTTGATGATGGCCACCATACTCGGCTCTGCACTCACACTGTCTTCAATTTTTGGAAAATTACTCGTGTCTTCCACCATGAAGACTGATGCAAAGGTCCTCATTCATTCCCACTACTGTCTCTCCAGCATCATTTTCCAGAGGTCCATATTCACGTTTATCTCTCTTTTGAACTTCATATATCTAAAGAATCTCTTACACTCTCCTTAATATTACTGGTTAGCTTACCCCCATATTTAATCATCTCCCTCTTTTTTTGCCCTCTGTTGGTCTTTGTAATTTTCCCAATTCTCTAGTTTCCCACTGCCCTTCACCACGTTTTAAGCTTGTTCTTTTGCTTGTATGCAATGCCTGACATCCCTTGTCAGCCCTGGTTGCCTCATCCTCCCTGTACCATGCCTCTATTCCTCAGTATGAATCTCTGCAGTGTCCCCTGAATTAATCAGGGAAACTGATGCAATTGCTGTTCCCCTGTCTTTCCTGCTGGACCCCTCTCCCGGTCAATCCTACCCAGCTTCTCCCTAATGCCTCTGTAGTTGCCTTTATTCGGCTGAAATACTGCCACCCCTGATTCTATCTTCTCTCTCTCAAATTGCAGAATACATTCAAACATGTTCGGATCACTGCTTCCGAAGTTTTCATTCACCTAAAGCTCCCTTATCCGGCCTACCTCATTAAATCCAGTATCATCTGTTCCCGATTGGGCTCTACCACAAGCTGCTCCAAAAAAAATCTCGTAGGCATTCCTGTTATTTCTTTTCTTGTTATCCACTACTAACCTGATTTTCCCATTCAATCTGCATATTGAAACCTCCCATGATCACTGTATTTTGCCTTTCCGACATCATCTTTTCTATCTCCTGGTGTTGTGCCCTAGCACCTGGCTACTCTTTGGAGGCCTTTACAAGACTCCAACTGCGGTTCTCTTAACTTAGTAGTTCCTCAATTAAAACCACACAGATTCTACACTATGTGACCATACTTGCTTTCTTACTATTGATTTAATTTCATTTCTTACTAATAATGCAAATACACTCCCTCTGCCCACCTGCCTATCTTTTCGATAGGATAAATGTCCTGAAATGTACTTGCATCTCTGAGAAGGTGGATTCATAATCTTCATGTATGTCAGAAGCTGGTGGGAATAGTTAACTATTTTAGAATTAATGTATTGTTGCTGCTGTTGGGGTGATGGATAATATGAAATTCAGTGCAGGATAGCACACCAACTGCACTATATTAATATGGAGAGAGTTAATTCAAAACCTGGACCTCTCCATCTCTCTCAATCGCCATGGGGAGTTGAGGTTGGGGTGGGTGCCATAACGTCCTCAGAGGCACTTGAACTATCCAGGGTCATGCATCTTAAACGAAACAGTCGTCATGGAATTTATCACCATCTCATTTTCTGTTTATGACTGATTGTCCATCCCCCTCAGGGTTCACCTCTTTATTATCGCACAGCGCTCCAGATCAACCTTCACTCACACCTCATAGTGCCATCATCCCAGGGATTAGTCTGGTGAAACTCATTTTCACTGTCCCTGTGGTAAGGAGATCACTCCTTATAAAGGAAAGAAAATCTGTCCACAATACCCCAAGTACTTCCTCAACAACACTCTCAGGTCTGATCACAATAATTCCTTTCCGTCACATAGCTGGCTCCCTTTCTTTCGTGTGATACAGGAAACCATTCATTTACAATGCACTGCCACTGATGTGGAATTTAAAACATCCTTACATCTGTAGGTCAGCATCAATACAGCCAGCACTAGAGGTGGCTATCGAGGTGGACGTCACTCTCGGGGAGAGACACAATCACAAAGAATACACCTAAAGCAGTGAATGGCTACCTACCTGAATGGAAATCTGCTGCAGGAATGTGGGATGCAGGCAAAGGAAGGGAGTTATCTTTCCTTTTGTTCTGCCCTCGCAGGATGTGTGCAGCCCTGGTCAGGCCAGCATGTTATGCCGAACTTGAATTGCGTGGCTGGTTCAGCCGTTCCACTGGACAGAAAAGAGTAAACCACATTGCTGTGGGTTTACAGTTACACAGAGACCTGCCCAGAGAAGAATGAACCATTGCCTTCTCGACAGGATTGGGGCAAGCATGTAGGCTTCTGTTTATTATCAATGATGATGGTTTCTTTTGCATTCCATCAACTTGCTTCATGAGACATTTAGTAGTTATTATTCGACAAGTTCTAATGAGCATGAGGTAAATCGATAATAACAGATTATTATTCTGTGGCTCCAGATTATGAGCCAATGACTTGACCATCATACACTGTCTTCCCATCTTTCAGATTCTGTGCAGAGAACAAGTTAAACATCTCACGTGCAATTATTTTTCAATGGACACGTAGGAAGAAGGGACTTGAAACAGCTGTATTCAAATTTAACAAAAACACAAACGAACGTTTAGTCAGGAGTTGCACTGAGGCTGAGGAGGAAACTGTAGCACCTTAATGTTGATACTGGACAGGATTGGTGAGTGGGGAGGATATGAAGATATAAATCTGTGCAGGAGAAAATGACTTAAGGAGAGCAGTCTGTTTCATCCTGGCATATTGGTGAGTAATTTGTGTATAGCAATTTGCTAGTTATTTCTAAGGAATGGAATATTTAATTGGAGCTGAAACCGTTGACTTGCACCTTTCCACAATTTACATATCATGAGCATCAATTCAGTTCAGACCCTTTCGCTCATCAAATAGATTGACTTACCAGGAACATCAACAATAGCGAGTATATTTAGTAACCAGCTTGAAGAACCAGCAGTACATCTACAATCCGCAATGTTAATGATATCCAAGGCTAGGAAAGCCAGCAAAGAGCATCGGATAACCTTCTGTTCTTGTTGGAACATTCTAGTAAATGTTCTCTGTTTCTGGTCTCTCCTCCACCTCTCTGCGAAGTGCTGATCCCATTACTGCTCTGGATGATGCGCCCGCTCATACTATGGGATGAAACACTGAAACCATTCCTTTATGGATAGAAGAGGGAAACTCTCTCGGGACGCTTAGGATTCATGGAGACTGACATAATCACAATCGCTGAATAAATAGCTCCAGTTAACCCCTTTGAATTCAATACTGTTTTATTAAAATGCAAAATAACTTTGAACATTTCTGCATTCTGGATATTATATGTGAGTGTGACTGAAGGAAGGAATGTTGGCGATGGCAGATTGATTGTTTGTCAACATTCAGTCTGTCTAGGATATGGAAGTAATGCCAGAGTTTTGACAGAACATAACCATGCTTCTCTGCACATAAATGGAAAACTAAATCCTGTAACTAGTGATCAGTCATTGCAATATCAGTAAAACATTGAGAGAACATCTTTCATCCATGATCTGATGGCAAAATGTGCCTAAGACAATTGGGTTTATAACAAACAACTATCATGGATATATTAACAAAGATTTATACGTGACAAATACCATTCAGATTGTTATTCCAGAATCAGAGAGGGCAGGTGTGGGTCATGTTGTTGATGTTATCGATGTTAAGGAACTGTGATAAAGTATCATTTACTGGACTCCAATTACATTGTGATTATGACATTTTTGAAAAGTCGGAAGATGGAAAGGACTGGGGTACATGGCTGTTCAGGCTGGACAGAGGGACAGTGATGTTCCCCAATCACTAGTATCAGAACGTTACACTTTATAGTTCATATGAAGAACAGATTCAAGGAAACATTTAAAATGAGGAATTAGCAGAGACAATATTAGTGAAATGTGTTTATCCGATGCAAGATACAGAGACAAAATTATTTTCCGTTCAGACCGAAATATGCAAACTACAAAGAGATAAAGTTGTTAAAATGCACTCCTGATACGAATATATACAAATTAAAATCTGGGCTACAAAACCATGGAAGAGGTGTGCAGATTTTAGCAATCATCATTTGACCACCAGCAGGGATGCTGATTTCCCCTCTGTCAGTGATCCTCCTCACTGAGATTCTCTGGCCCAGTCTCTCACACAGTATCCGGGGGTGGAGAGAGGCTGTATGGTGGGGTTATCATTTCCTGCTGTTCTTGGCACAGTCAATTTAAAAACTTCGCCTTCTCCATGGAACCAATCTATTGGCCTAATGGGATCTGTTTAGCTGTCAGTAACCCAACTCTGTGATATTAAAGAAATAAATGATCTGTGATGACAGCCAGTATCATCGTATTTCTCACAGGGTATGGCGCCCGGACAAAGGTTTTGCAGTCCAAAGGAATTTCTAAATAAAACTTCTAATTTCTGTCTGTCCATATCTATCTACCCTCACGCCGTCATCTGATCTATCTAAGTTAATGCTCATTTAACATCTCTTCCTCTCCCACTCAGTCAGTCGCTTCCCTTTCTATCCTCTCTCAGTTTATCTCCCTTCACTTTTTTCTCTGTTTATTTCTCTCACACAACATCTATCTCCAGACACTCTCTCTATCTCCAGTTGTGCAGGTGGAGAGCTTGTGACCCCACGATGGACCGAATGGCCTCCATTTGAGCTATAATAATGCTGTTGTTCTCTGGCCCACGATAAATACTTTAGCTGCCGGGACAAACACGCTGGTTCAGTGACAGGTACAGTGCACAATCATCCACTATCTCTTCCTGTTTTTCTCTGATATACAGCTGCCTTGAAATGTCTGTTCAAACAAAACAGACCGAATGAAATTCTAGCAGTTGGGAGAATGTTCATCACCACAGACTTCAATCTGGATTTAATGAAGGATGAGATTCCAGAATAACATAAACAATGAAAGAAAAACAGGGCAACACAATGAATAGCAGTTGAGTCCAGCATGTGGTTCCATGTAGACCTCATTGTATTATCGCTCGATTATCAATCCAGACAATCAGCTCCTGTTCTGTGGACACAGGTGCGAATCCCGACACTGCAAATGGTGGAAATACAATTCAATATTTTTAAAATATCCTAGGACTTAAGAATCTACTGATGAGAATGAAATCATTGCCGATTGTCAGAAAAATTAATCTGGTTCACCAGTATCCTTCAATGAAGGCATCTTCAATCCTCAACTGGTCTGGCTGACATGTGACTCCAGCAATGCGATTGACTCTCAATCACCCTCGGAATGTATCATTCAACTGTATCATTCGCGACAACATCGAGAAGAAATGAAACTAGAAGGACCACCTGGCATCAAACTGGGCTTTGGGAAAGTCAACATTAGAAATATCACTGTCAAACCTGCAAAGTCCTCCTTCATAACATTTGAGGGCTAGTGCCAATATTGGGAGAACTGCCTTACAGACCATTTAAGAAACAGCCTGATACAGTCATACTCACAGAATCACACCTTACGGAAATAACCCAGCCACCACCATTACCAACACTGGATATGTCCTGTCCCAAAGGCAGCACTGAACCAGCATAGGTGGCAGCTCAGTGTGATGCAGTCAGGGCATGGTTCAGGTTAAACATGGGCAAAGAATACTCTTACTGATTACCACATAACATCAGTCCTCAGCTGAACCAATACTCCCCCATGTTCAACAACACTTGGAGAAAGCATTGATTGTAGCAAGGGCACAAAGTGTATTCCGGCTGTGGGGTTGCAAACTCGACCACCAAGAGTGGTTTGCCAGCAGTACTACTGATCATGCTGGTTGGTTCCTAAAGGACATAGCTCCTAGATTGGGTCTGCAGCAGGTGGTGAGGGAGAGGGAAGAAAATATATCTGACCTCATCCTTACCAATCTACCAACTGCGGGTCATGACAGTATCTGTTAAATTTACCACTAAACTGTCGTTGTGGAGAGAAAGTGTCAACTTCTCCTTGAGAATAAACTCTATTGTGCTGTGTGGCACTATCACTATTCGAACAGAGCTGGCAACTCAAGACTGAGCATCCAAATGACACTGTGGACAATCAATAGCAGCAGAACTGTACTCCAGCACAATCTGTAACGTCACGTCCCAGCATATCCCCCCTCAACAATTACCATCAAGCCAGAGGAACAACTTTGCCTCATTGGAGATTGCAGGAGGGCACGCCAGGAGCTGAAGCAGGCACATATAAAGATAAAATAATAAGAGGAAACCAAACAGGCGTACTTGCGTGCCAGATAGCATAAAAAGCAAGGGACAGACAGAGCTAAGCCAACCCACAATCAATGCATTAGATCTAAGCTCTTCAGTCCTGTCAATCCCATCATGGGTGGTGGTGGACGATTAAGCAACTCACCGGAGCAGGAGTCTCCTCAAATATACCCATTCTCAATGATGGAAGAACTCAGAACATCAGTGCAAAAGATAAGGCAGAAGCTTTCGCAGAAATCTTCAGTCAGAAGTTTCGAGTGGATGATGTATCTCGGCCTCCTCCCTTGGTCCCATCATTATGGATAGCTATCCTCAGCCAATTTGATTAATTGATGTCAAGAAAAGGTTGAAGGAGCTGGATACTGCAAAGCCCACGGGCCCAGATACCATGCCAGCAGCAGTTTTGACGACTTGTGCTCCAGAATTTCCTGCTCCCCTAGCCAATCAGAATTTCCTGCTCCCCTCGTACGGTTACAAAGCAACAATCGGGAAAATAACTACTTGAGTATGGTCTGTACATAATAAGCAGGACAAATTCAACCCGGACAAATAGAGCCTCATCGGTCTACTCTCCATCATCAGTAAAATGATGGAAAATGTCATCAACAGTGCTATCAAGCAGCACCTGCCCAGGGATACCCAGTTGGGTTCCACCAGGGATACTCAGCTCCTGACATCATCGCAGCCTTAGTTCAAACATAGAAAAAAGCACTGTATCCCAGCTCGTGACATCAAGGCTTCATTCTTCAAATGTGGCATCAAGAAGCCCAAGCAAAAAGGGAATCGGGGGCAAACAGTGCGTTATTGGAGTCATACCTAACAGATAGATGATGGTCATGGTTGTTGGAGGTCAGTCATCTCAGCTCCAGAACATCTTTGCACTAGTACCTCAAGATAATGTCTTAGGTCCAAACATCGTCAGTTGGTTCAACAATGATCTTCCTTCCATCATAATGTCAGAAGTGGAGATATTCAACGATGTTTGCACAATGTTCAGCACCATTCGCAAATGCTCAGATTTGCCTCAGAAAAGCAGTCAATGCCTAAATGCAACAAGATCTGGAGAATACCCAAGCATGGGCTGACAAGTTGCAAATAACTTTTGTGCCACATAAATGCCAGACAATGACCAACACCGATAAGAAACAAAGGACAATACAGTGCAGAACAGGCCCTTTGGCCCTCCAAGATGCGCCGACCTGTGGTCTTTTATCAGTTCGTCCGCCAACACTATCCCAAAATCATTCATGAGCATATCTAGGGATTATTTAAATGGCCCTAGTGTGATTGAGTGGACTACCTTAGCAGGTAGGACATTCCATGCCCTTACCACTCTCTATGCAAATAACTTGCCTCTGACCTCAGTCTTAAATCTATCACCCCTCAATTTGTCGTTATGCCGTCTCTCGTACAAGCTGATGTCATCATTCTAGGAAAAAGTTTTTCTCTCTCTGCCCTATCTAATCCTCCGATCATCTTGTATGTCACTATCAAATCCCACCTTAGCCTTCTTCTTTCCAATGAGAAAAGACCCAATTCTCTCAGCTTTTCCTCATAAGACCTTCTCTCCAGACCAGGCAACATCCTGGTAAATCTCCTCTGCACCTTTTCCAATGCTTCCACATCCTTTTTGGAATGAGGCGACCAGAACTGTACATAATATACCAAGTGTGGCCGCACTAGCGTTTTGTAGATGCCACATGATATTGCGGTTTTGGAACTCAATCCATCTACCAATTAAACTGAACACACTGTATGCCTTCTTAACAGCACTATCCACCTGTGTGACAACTTTCAGGCATCTACGTACATGGACTGCAAGTTCCCTCTGCACATCCACACTACCAAGAACCTTTCCATTGACCCAGCACTCTGCCTTCCAGTTATTCATCCCAAAGTGTATCACTTCACATTTAGCTGCATTGAACTCCATTGGCCACCTCTCAGCCCAATTCTGCACTTTTTCCAAATCGCCCTGGAACCTGTAACATTCTTCAAAACTGTCCACTACTCCACAGACTTTAGTGTCACCAGTGAATTTACTAATCCATCCATCTACGCTTGCGTCTTAGTCATTTAAAAAAAGACAAAGAGCAGTGGTCCCAAAACAGATCCTTATGGAACACCAGTAGTATCTGGACTCCAAACTGAATATTTTCCGCAAGGTTTGATTGCAGGTTTGTAGCAGGTTCAGATTTAGGGTGTAGGTTTGCTCGCTGAGCTGTAAGTTTGATATCCAGACGTTTCGTTACCTGGCTAGGTAACATCATCAAGTGGAGACCTCCGAGTGAAGCAAAGCTGTTGTTTCCTGCTTTCTATTTATAGCTTTCTCCTCAATGGGGTTCCTGGGGTTTGTGGTGATGTCATTTCCTTTCGTTTTCTGAGGGGTTGATAGATGGCATCGAGATCTATGTGTTTGTTTGCGGCGTTGTGGTTGGAGTGCCAGGCCTCTTGGAATTCTCTGGCATGCCGTTGCCTAGCCTGTCCTAGGATAGATGTGTTGTCCCAGTCGAAATGGTGGCTTTTTGATCCGTGTGTAGGGCTACGAGGGAGCCAGGGTCGTGTCTTTTTGTGGCTGGCTGGTGTTCGTGTATTCTGATGGCTAACTTTCTTCCTGTTTGTCCTATGTAGTGTTTGTGGCAGTCCTTGCATGGAATTTTGTAGGAGACGTTGTAGGTGAATATTTTCCATCAAACACCACACACTGCCTTCTTCCAGAATGCCAGTTTCTAATCCAAACTGCAATATAATATTCAATTCCATGGCTCTGCATTTTCTCCAACAGCTTTCTTGTGGAACCTTATCAAAGGCTTTACTGAAGGTCAAGTGTACCACGTCAACTGCCCTCCCCTCATCAACATGCATGGTGATCTTCTCTAAAAACTCAATGAGTTTTGTGAGACTCGACCTGCCCTTGACGAAACCGTGTTGACTTGTTGTATCTTCTCATCTGAAATGAAATTGTTGCTTGCTAGTTGATTACAAATCTTATCTCTTATAATCATTTCCAAAACCTTTCCTACAACAGAAGTAAGGCTCACTGGTCTATAACTACCTGGGTCATCTCTACTGCCCTTCTTGAACTATGGCACAATATTTGCAGTCCTCCTCGAGTACTAAACACGTAGACAATGATGACTCAAATATCAAAGCCAAAGGCTCTGCTATCTCCTCCCTAGCTTCCCTGAGAATCCTCCGAAAAATACCATCCAGCCCAGGTGCCTTGTCGAATTTCACTCCTTCTAGAATTGATAACACCTGTGCATATCTAACCTCAATTCTTTCTAGTCTAATATTTCGTAACCCATTTTTCTCCTATACAATATTCTCCTTTTCCTAAATAAACACCGATGAGAAATGTTCATTTACCACCTCTCCGATCTGTACAGGGTCCACATTCAACTTCCCACTTCTGTCCTTGACTGGACCTATTCCTAGGAGAAAGTGACGACTGCAGATGCAGACGAAAGCACATTTGAAAATGTATTGCTGGAAAGGCGCAGCAGGTCAGGCAGCATCCATGGAGCCGGAGAATAGACATTTCGGGCATAATCCCTTCTTCAGGAATCAGGATTCCTGTAATTCTCTATCTCCTCATCTGTACCATCATGCCTCATCAACACATAAGCCTCCTTCTTCTTCTTAACAAGAGATTCAATTTCTGTAGTAAACCATGTTTCCCTTACCTTATCACTTCCTCCCTGCCTGAAAGGAACATACTTATCAATGACACGTAATACCTGTTCCGTTAACCAGCTCCACATTTCCATTGTCTGCATTCCCTGCATTTTTCTACCCCATTCTATACATCCTAATTCTTCCTTGGTCGCATTATAATTGCCCTTGCCCCATCGCTAATTCTTTACCTGTGGCATGTACTGATCCATTTCCATTGCTAAACTAAACATAACTGAATTATGGTGAGTGTCCAAAGTGCTCACCTACAACTAAATCAAACACCTGACCTGCTTCATTGCCAAGCACCAGATCCATTGTGTTTTCCCCTCTTGTTGTGACTTCGACATACTGTGTCAGAAAACCCTCCTGCACACATTGGACAAAAACAGATCCATCCGACGTATTAGAGTTATAGGATTTCCAATCAATGTTGGGGAAGTTAAAGACCCCATAATGACCAACCTGTTCCTTTCATTCTTACCTCGGATTGTGTTGCTAATCCTCTCTTCCACCTTCCTGGAACTCTTGCAGAAGCCTATAAAAAACTCCAAGAAGTGTGACCTCTCCTATCCTGTTTCTAACCTCAACCCACACTACTTCAGTAGACGAGTCCTCATCAAAAGTCCTGTCAGCCACCATTATGCTATCTTTGAATAACAAGGCCACCCTCCCCCTCTTTTACCACTTTGCCGGTTTTTAATGAAAGATCTCAACCCTGAAACCTGCAACATCTATTCCTCACCCTACTCAAAATATGTCTCCGAAATGGCCATAACATCGAAGTCCCACGTGCTTACCCATTCTGCAAGCTCACCTACCTTATTTCGGATACTTCTGGCGTTGAAGTTGAACAATTCAAACCAATTCGCTGTCTGCCAGCATATTCGTGTGACCCTGAAATCCTGTCCCTGTCCTTCCTACTCTCATCCTCCTGTGCACTGCAGCTACATCTTCGGTTCCAATTCCCCTGCTGAGCTAGTTAAACCCACCCGAATAGCACCAGCAAATTTCCCACCCAAGATCTTATGAGGCCTCTTGTTCAAGTGAAGACCATCCTGTTTGTAGAAGTCTCATCTTCCCCAGAATATGCCCCAATGATCCAAAAAACATGAAATCCGCCCCCTGCAACATCCTTGCAGCCATGTGTTCATCTGATATCTCCCCTACTCCTTGCCTCGCTATCACGGGGCACGGTAACAATCCAGAGATAACAACTCTGTTTGTTCTTGCTCTCAGCGTCCACCCGAGCTACCTGAAATCCTGCCATCGCTATCCCTCTTTCTACCTATTTCGCTGGTACCTACATGGACAACGACTTGAGGCTGGTCACCCTCTCCCTTCAGGACCCCAAAGATACGATCCCAGACATCGCGGACCTTGGCACCTAGGAGTCAACATACCAACCGCGACTCCCTTTCGTTCCATACAAACCTTCTATCTGAGCCTCTAACCTTGAGTCCTCAATGACTAACATTCTCCTCCTTTCTCTCCTTCCCTTCTGTGCAACATGAACAGGCTCTGTGCTAGAAACTTCGGCCCCACTGCTTGCCCCTGGTAAGTCGTCCCCTCAACAGTATCCAAAACATGCATAGATTTTTTCAGGGGAACGACCACATGGGATACCTCCACTGACTCTTATTTTCCCCTTTCGAACAATCACCCAGCTTTCTTCTTGCCTAGGAGTAATTACTTCCCTGTAACTCCTATCTATCACATCGAGAAGACACTGATTTATCTCGCAACAAGACTCCCCTCCGTTCCTAGAAACCTCAGCTCACTGACTTCAAATTTAAAAGCACAAATCATTTACTCACCGCTCCCGGCATACCCCTGGTGTAAACTGCTGCCCTTCGAGTTGCTGCTGCCGCTGAAAATCAGAAATGGGGGACTCCCGCTCTCGTGTTAAGTTTTTAAAGACAGAAATCAGTGACTCACCTGATATAACCACTAAGTATTCAACAACATTATCATCACTAAATTTCCCCCACTATCGATATCCTGGGGGTTATCATTGACCAGAAACTCACCCGGACTCATCACCTAAATATAAGAGCAGATCAGAGGCGAGGAATACTGCGCAAGTAACTCACCTCCTGACTTCCCAAAGCCTGTCCAACATCTACTTCGCACAAGTCAGGAGTGAGATGGAATACTCCCACTTGCCCGAATGACTGCAGCCCCAACAATACTAAAGAAGCTTGACACCATCCAGGACAAAGCAGTCCATTTTATTGGCACCACATCCACAAGCATTCACTCCCTCTGCCATCAACGTTCAGTGGCAGCAGTGTGCCCTATCGACAAGACGCACTGCAGAAATTCCACAAAGATACTCAGACAGCACTTTCCAATCCCACGAACACTTCCATCGAGAATGACAAGGGCTGCAGATTTTTGGGAACACCACAACCATCAAATTCCCCTCTAGTCAACATCCTGATTTGGAAATATATCGCCGTTCCCTCACTGTTGCTGCGTCAAAGCCCTGGAAATCCCTTCTTAATCACTAGTGGTTCACCGCACAGCATGTAAATTGCAGCAGTTCGAGAAGGCAGCTCAGCACCACCTTCACAAGGGCAACTGGGGCTGGGCAAGAAATGCTGAGCACATCCAGCGATGCCCACATCCAAAAAAGGATTTTTAAAAAATAGTTCCAAGTTGAGCATCTCGACGGGACAGGTTATCAGATTTGAACACAGACAGGAAAGCAGTGTTGCTAATATTGAATATTTTAGACTTTAGAAGGGTGTTCAGTATTCGATGACACATTGTTGCGGAGTGCTGTGATAAATTCCACTGTTTTGTTAAATTCAATAATACTGGCGCCACAGGATCGATCCTTCAAAAATACCATTGTCGAGACAATGTACTCCCGCCAAATGAGACTCACAGGTAGCAGCTCATATTCAAAATATTAATGGGCTACTGGCTGACACTGAAGCTCCCACCATGCATATCACAGAGGTTACCGTTGTCCAGAACATGAAGTCAAATCAACATAAAAATACAAGGGTTACAAGAGCAGATCAGGGACTTACAATTCTGGACTGAATAATAGACCCTATGACTGAACTGGCATGAGATACAGCAATAGATTTGGGCCATTCAACCCACCCTGAAACTGTGCTGTTTTATAATTGTCTCTCTGAGCAATGGAAATATCTTCTACACACTGACTGTATCAGTCTTTGCAGTAATCGATCAGTCTCAATCAGACGCCCCCCACCCCCTTCCCCGTCATTCTTCAATGTTCCATCGAGTACACACACTGCCGCTCACATGATAAGCCGTCATCCCCAGGATGAAACACCTCCAAAACCAGCAGATCTTTCCCCAGAGGTAGTGTCCTCATCAGCTCACAATATGCCAAATGCCGTCCGACCATACCCCATTACACTCTCAGCAGTATGTCTCCTCTCTTGTATTCTTGTTCTCTTGAAATGAATGCAAACATTGCATTTGCTTTTGTAACTGCCAACTGAACTTGCACATTCACCATAAGAAAGGACGAGTGCTTCAAAATCCTTTTGTGCTTAAGATTTAATGGATCCTAATAGAACATAGTGTCTGCCTCTATTCGGACTATCAAAGTGCATAATCTCACATGATTCCATATTGTGTTCCATCCGCCACATGTTTTCCCACAGTCCGAAACTGTCCAAGTCGTTCTGCAATCTCCTTACATTCTCAATATCATCTGCGCACCAAACCATCACTGCACCATCTTCAATCTTAGCAAAACTGCCCTCAGGTCCTTTGTCCAGTTTGTCCATGTATAATACATTTCCTAAGGACTGTCCACCATCTACAAGGCACAACACTCAAGGTGCTTGACTCCATTCAGGTTGAAGCAGTGGCTTGACTGGAATTACACCTGTAAAGTCTTCACTCACTGCTCCACTGACACTCAGTAGCAGCACACCCTAACCCGTTTTTTTGTGAGTTTACATCATTATGGTACACAATCCCAGTCTATTGATGGCATTCTGTCTGGACACTAACTGTGGTGCTCACACCAACGAATGTCACTTTGTTGATGATGATGGATGGAGGTGGGGGAAGGAATGTCTATAATGAATAACTGTGTGACTGCCAGGCTGAAACCTGCCCCGACAGCCTCGGATGTATCTGTGCCCACTGTCACTGCTGCAGACATGATCAGTCTTCCTGATATTCAAGTCAAGGAAAGCGACGGGCCTGGACGATGTTCCCGACTGTGTACTCAGATCCTGTGAGGACCTACTGGTAGAGGTATTCACAAATAACTTCAGCTTCTCCCTCTTACAAGCAGAAGTGCCAACCTGATTCGAGAAGACCACCATCATCCTCGTAAGTGAGAAAGCATATGTAACGTGCCTTAATGACTACCGCCCAGTGACACTAATCTCAATAAACATGGAGTGATTTGAAAGGCTGGTCATGACCCACATCCCCTCCAATCTCCCATGCCATATCCCGAACCCTGCACTCATCCCTGGGACATCTGGACAACAATGTCACCTATACCAGAGTCCTGCTCAATGACGACAGCTCCACCTTCAACATCATTATCCCCTCCAGACTGATTTCAAAATTCCGTGACCTTGGTCGAGGCTCCACCCTCTGCAACTGGACCCCCCGGTTTCAGACCCACAGACACAATCTGTGCACAATCTGCACCTCGACCACAATCACACTCAACACTGGATGCCCCAAGGATGCATCCTCAGCCCCCAACTGTACTCCCTGTACACACACGGCTGTGATGCCAAATTCCAAACAACGCCATCAGCTGCAAATTCGCTGATGACATGCCCATGTAAGTGCAGGTATCCCCTGTTTTGCAAAAGTTCACTTTTCGCCGCTTTTCTTTCCAAATGACCTACATTAGGACCTGTTTGCGCTAATCAAAAGAAATCCAAAGATTTACGAAGATTGCCAATTTTTTTCCCATACAAATTAATGATTCTTCACTTTATATCATATCAGCTTATAAATGGAAAACTGTACTTTCAGATAGCGTGGGAAGCCTGTATATGTCTAAGAAAATGTTAAAAGCGATTTGATCTCCATGTCTCTTTTCCCTGAGTGTGGTCATCTTCTTATATTTCTTAATGGAATATGGGTATCACTGGCTGGGTCAGCATTATTTCACTTTCTAGCTGCTCTTGAGAAGACCGTGAGCCGCTGTAGTCCACGCGTTTGATTTGATTTGATTTGATTTATTTTCGTCAAATGTGCAATGAAAATCTTTGTTTTGTGAGTAGTGCAGGAACATGATAGTAAAAAAGAAAACACAACTCATGGGGTACTTCAAAAGAGTGAGGCATATAAGGTTACAGCTGCACAGGAGATGTGCAAAGCAAGATCTCTATTAGCAAGACTAGTATTATTTGAAAAGTTAGAGATGTCTAATTACGATAGGCAAGGTGTTCCTGAGTATGCTGGTCCATGTTTTCAAACCATGATATCTAATCTTCTCCCTATTGGAAGAGATTGTAGGAGATCATTACCGGATTGGGAGAGATCTTTTTTGTTATCCGCCTTTCGGTGAAAATGAGAAGTATAAATGGATGGAAGGATACCTTCCGTGATGATCTGTGTTGTGCTTCTTATGGTCCTGGGCAGAGCAGTTAACATGTCACACGAATAGAATGCTTTCAGTAGCCAGTATAAATAACAGTAAAGATACAGCTCATACTAAGCTGGAAGAGACAATGAGTTGAGTTTCCTCCACCTTTGCTGTAATAATTCTGTGATATGCATTGAAAGCTTATGGAGGGGGGAGACAAGCTTGTTCAATGAAGGACACAGAGTAAACCATCATCAAAAATCGATTCGTGTTATTTCATGAAGTTCAGTTGCCTCTAAAAAAGTCTTTTCCAACAAAGTGGATTGACTGAGATTTTCAGGAAAGTCAGAAAAATGTTTTATTTCTCTCTTTGAATCTTAAAGAAGAAACAGATTTCGGCCGTAATACACATGTCATAGACACACCAACTGTAATAGGACCACACTGTCCAAATACAACTAAGGTCAACATATGGACCTGTCAAGAAACATGAGATATAATGATATGCAAACATGATACACAAACTGAAACTGGTGGGGAAACGAAAAAAAAGATGAGGAAGTATCTGCAGAGATAAACAGAGTTAACATATTGATTATGATGTGACACGTCTGAAAAGTCAAAGGTTAATTCTGTGCATCTGTGCTCAGATTCTGCCAGATTTGTTGATTTTTACTCCAGCTGTTTTGATTTTTTTTCTGAACTG
Organism: Chiloscyllium punctatum; assembly: GCF_047496795.1. Taxonomy (NCBI): domain Eukaryota; kingdom Metazoa; phylum Chordata; class Chondrichthyes; order Orectolobiformes; family Hemiscylliidae; genus Chiloscyllium; species Chiloscyllium punctatum. The sequence goes on from NC_092755.1 coordinate 4,816,746, forward strand.
TGACAAATTGTCTGATTTGAACGATAACAGCAAAGCCCCTGTCTCACTTGGATCTCGAGTAATTTGTTGTGGACATTAAATGAAAAATTACATTTGTTTGACAAGGCTCTAAATATTGATGACGCATTGCATTGTGAGAAATTGCCATGAAAATGTTGAAACAAAAACCAAAGTTCCTTCAAAAGCTCAGTAGGTCTGGCAGCGTCTGTGCAGAGAAATCACAGTTAACGTTTCTGGTCCAGTGACCCTTCCTCAGAACTGATGGTAGCTCAGGAAATGTTGGTTGATATGCAGAAGAGGCTAGACAGCTGTTAATGGAGAATGTAAGTAGCTAAAAATAGAGGGTGAGTATTGGAAGGCAATGTGAGGACCGGGCCTGGTGAATTACGGGTGAGGGGCGAGGACATTGGGGAGTTCAGGGACGAAAATTATTGAACTTGATTTTGAGTCTGAAGAGCTTTAGAGTCCGCACGAGGTAAATTAGGCGTTTTACTTCCAGTTTGCATTGACATTTCCTGGAACAATGCAGCAGGCCTGACACAGAGATATTGGCCAGGGAACAGGATGCAATGTTAAACTGGAAGGCAACCGGAAGCTCAGGCACTTTTCTTTAGGTACAATTTTGATGTTCAGTGAAGCGCTCACACAGTCTACCGTTAGTTTCCCCAATGTAGAGGAGACCACATTGTGAGCAGCGAATCCAGTCGACCAGATTATGGGAAATGTCGGTGAGGTGCTGCTTCACCTGGGTGGTATTGTTGGGCACGTGATTAGTGAGGAAGGAGGATGCAAGAGCGAAAGTGTTACACCTTCGGCAGGGGCAAGTCAAGTAGACCTGTGGTGTGGGAGGGATGAGGGAGAGGCATTGAGAGTGAATAAAGAGTGAACTAGGATGTCCTGGTACCTCCCGAAGGCGGATAAGGGAGAGGAGGAAAATATGTATCTGGTGATGGCATCTTCTGGAGGTGGGGGAAATGGCAGCTGATGATCCTCCATATGTGAACGCTGTTAGGATGATAGGCCAGGATAAGAGGAACTCTCTCGCTGTTGCAGGAGGGTAGAGAGACAGTGAGGATAGAAGGGCAGGAGGTGGGTCAGACCTAGGTGAGGGCCCTGTTGACAACATGTTCGGGAAATCCTCAGTTGAAGAAGAATCTGGACATATTGAAGGCCACATTTTTGAAATTGACAATATCAGAAACATTGCGGTGGAGACAGAAGAACTGGTGGAATGGAATGAACTCTTTGCAGGAAACAAGGTGTGAGGTTGTATACTCCAGGTAGCTGTGTGTGTCAATGGGTTAATAAGGGATATCAGTGGCTGGTCTATGCCCAGAAATGGAAACAGAGATTCCAAGGAATGGAGGGGATGAGTCAGAGAAAGACGAGATGAAAGTGAGGGAGGGATGCAAATTGGAAGCGAAATCAATGAATTTTTCCAATTCAGGATGAGTGAGAAGCAGAATCGATGATATCATCTATGTATTGGAGAAAGAGATGTGGATGGGGCTGGAATAGAACTGGAACAGAGCATTGTCTACGTACACCATGAAGGAACAGGTATGAGTGGGGCCCATGTGTGTATCCATACACCCCCCTCTATGTGGCAGGAGCAGCTGAAGCAATGGGTCTCCCCAGCCAGATCTGTTTCAGGAGTGGATGGAAGCGAGCTCTGCTGTCAGATGACCATCAGCTTGGGGACCGTTAGGTGGGGGCAAGTGGGGTGGGAATGTCCAGATAAAATGTGGTCAATTATCATAGTTGAGAAAATGGCCTGATGTGCCATGGTAGCATCATGGTGCAGCAGGTGATATGAGGAGATAACTGACAGCTGGCCCTCAGTCTCTGCAATGTAGAGGTCAGTCCACCAGACTACAGCCGCATTGCCCTTACCAGCACAGGCTGAATAACAAAGTCAGGTTTGGATCAAAGCACACGGCGTACAGCCTGTTCAGAGGGTAATTTGTGGATTGGGTGAAGGCATGCAGAGAAATTAAGACAACCAATGCTACATCGAGCATTCTCAATGAACAGATTGAGCTCAAACAAAAGTCAGAGGGAGAGGTCCACGTGGAGGAAGAGTATTGGAGCTAGGCGAAGAGACTGTGGGACGGGGAGTGCAATCTTTGCCTAAAAAATGGTCACCAGGAAGACGAAGGTGGAGCAACAGTTCAACATTATAGGAAAGATGTGGATACTTTGGAGAGGGTTCAGAGGAGGTTTACCAGCATGCTGCATGGACTGGAGGGCTTATCTTACGAAGAGAGGTTGACTGATCTCGGACCGTTTTCATTGGAAAAAAGAAGGAACAATTACTCCCAGTCCATGCTTCCAAACTCACGTCTGATAGCATCATAGTTTCATTTTCCCCAATGAAATATCCTCCCAATGTGCCTGCTTCTCTCCTTCTCCATAGCTATGCAGAATGTGAGGCAGTTGTGGTCACTATCACCAAAATGCTTTCCCACCACAAGATCTGACACCTGCCCCGGCTCATTGCGGAGAACCAAATCCAAAATTGACTCTCCCCTCGTCGGTCTGCCAACATACTGAGTTAGAAACCCTCCTGAACACACCTTACATAAACAGCTCCTTCCAAGCCATCTGCTCGGAGGAGAATCCAATCAAAATTGGGAATGTTAAAGTCACCCATTACAAAAACCCTACTACATTCACACTTTTCCAAAATCTGCCGACCTATGCTTTTTTCAATCTCCCTGCTGCTATTGGGGTGCCTGTAGTAAACCCCTAATGAGGTGACTGCTCCCTTACTGTTCCTAATTTCCACCCACACTGACACAGTAGGCAGACCCTCCTCGACAATGGTAACTTCTGTAGCTGTGATACTCTCTCTGATTAGCAGTGCTACACCCCCTCCTCTTTTCCCCCCTCACTATTCTCTTTAAATGTTCTAAGCCCTGGAACATCCAACTACCCATTCCTGTCCCTGTGAAACCCATGTCTCTGTTATGGCCACAACATCATACCACCAGGTACTGATCCATGCTCTAAGCTCATCACTTTTATTCCTGATACTCCTTGCAATAAAGCAAACACACTTTAACCGATCCCTTGGTTCTTTCCCAGGAAATTCCTTCCCACTGGCTGCTCTACCTCTTGCTATTGCCTCATCTCCATCAACTCTCACCACCGGTATATAGCTCCGGTTCCCACCTCCTTGCCATACTAGTTTAAACCCTCCTGAACCATTCGAGCAAACATTCCACTGAGGTTATTCCCTTCCAGTTTAGGTGCAACCCGTCTTTCATGTACCTCATGGACTTTCCACAAAAGGCAACCAAATTGTCTACATATCTGAAGCCCTCTCTCCTACACCAGCTGCGCAGCAGTAGGAGTAACTGGGGAATTTGTGTAACTTACAGTGAGAGTGGCAGAAGAAAGGTCTAAGGGAGATCATCAGTGGAAGAGTACGTAGCAGAAGAAGGGGTAGTGCAAGGGAAGTAGGAGTGTGAGGAAAGAGTAGGATGGCGGAGGAAGAATGGCAGATGGCGTTTTAGTGACAGGGAAAAACTTGTTTTTGGGAAAGCGGGATTGTGTGTGAAAAAAAAATCACCATTCAGGAAAATCGAGATCTGGTTTCCACTTAAAATTAAGGAAAGATTTCATGTACTTTCTTTTCTATCACTTGATTCTTGGTCAGATTGCACATGTACTCTGTATTTCTGTATCTCCATCAATGCAGACGACATAATTCGTTTTTGTTCTTCCCTAGTGTGGTGTTTTTTGAATTACTTTAATTATTTAAAATAATTTAAAATTATTTATTTGCTTCCAGTTCAAGGTAGACATGACAATATGATTTCATCTACTGCAGTTTGTCCATAACATAGAATTTAATTGCATATTTATCCTCATCACACTTGCTGATTTAAAGAAACAATGAATTAGTCTGTGTCCATCCTGCAGATGAAAAAGTTTGCCACTTCTGGCTATTGCAGTGAATGTAACAAAGATCAATGACTCCAAAATGCTAATGTTTCAGTGCAAGGTGCCAAAAATTAGTTCATCATAAATTATTTACAAGCTTTATGAATAAAACATGCAGAGGGGCGAAGTGTAAAAGATGAATTCAACTCTGTGTCAAAAATGTTATTTGTGGCTTCCTCATAAAACACGTTAGCCAAATCACTCTGTAAATTTACCAAAATAAGAAAAGTCAAGACTGGGATTCGCAAATCCTCCTCTGACTAACATCTGGAGAGTAGTAAGAAAATCACGGTTGACTTGTGATATTCATAAATGATGATGGTGAGAATGGGGAAGATGTGGGGAGGGAGGGGCCGTTAGCAGTGGAATTATTAACAATGTTGTGGATGGCACAAAGCTGAACTGGGTGGCTCATAGTCAGGAGGACAGGGTTGAGCTTCAGGAGGATAGAAACGGATTATTCAGATAACCAGATATATGGCCGATGAAATTTAACACAGATAAATGTGGGATGTTGCATGTCAGAAGTAATAAGACAAGTGAGTACTCAAACTATGAACGGGGAGGGCTAAATTTAGTCGCTTTATCTTTGCAGCAGGGAAGGTTGAGGAATGAATGTGGTATAGGCGTACAAGTGCATAAGGGGTATGGAAGGCTGAACAGACAGAAGCTGTTTCGCTTAGTCAAAGGGACAAAAACAAAGGGACGCATTTTTGAAGTGAAAGGCAGGGAATTGACAGGTTCGAACTGAGAGGGTGGTATGAATCTGGAATGCATTGTCGAGGAGGGTCGTTGAGGGAGGTAACCTCACAAACGTTTAAAAAGCCTTTGGATGTGCACTTTCTGGCGCAGAAGTGATAGTCTTTTTCTTCGTTGCATGATTCTATGTGGTGGCAACCATGAAGACTCTGATATATTCTGAAGGAAGAAGCAATGGCAGTTCCTGGTTTGTTTCTTTGATTGGACTCAGTAAGTGGTGAGATTACAAACCAGCATCACCTCATGCAGCTTCACCACTGAACTCAACCTACAGCAACCGAGCCATCTATGGGAACATCTAGACTAATTCACATGCTCAGTGTAAGCATTGTCCAACAACAGCAGGAGCAACTTTCCAGCTGTTTGCCGCCATTATTATAGCTACAGAAATATCATGGAACAACTTTTCCTTCAATATAATGCAGACTTTTAGCTCTGAGGGTTCTATTTCTCTGAAGCATAATAAATGCCTTCCAAGGTATTCACTTTGACAAAAAACATGTTTTCCTATGTTTTCGATCCAGTTGTTTATCACAGAATTCCCAAGTCCACTCCACCCCGACCTCTTTCCCCTTTAATATTTTCTTGTGCACTGTCTTCCTGATCTCACACATATCAATCCCTCACATCCCCCACACTCTCCATCCTTATTTGTGCACCTCATCTCTATCTTTTATTCCAACTTCCATCTCACAGTGTGAACTGATATGAATCCTTCCCTCAGCATGGTCATTAGACTGGTCGTGCCTGATGTCCTGTTCACCTCGACCTTCTACTCCGTTTCTGACCTGCTGCATTGGTTCGCACATTCCTGCTTTATTAGTTTAAATCCATTCGACTTGCTTTAGCAAACCACCCCACAAGGACGTTGCTGCTCCTTAAGTTAAGATGCAACCTGTCTTCCTGTCTTTTTTGTACAGTTCCCACCTGTCCTGAAAAAAATCCCAATGATCCAAAAATCTGAAAACATCAACCCTGAACTAGCTTTTTAACAACATTTTAAACTATACTGCTTTACTAATCCTTACCTCTTTTCCATGTGGCACGGGGAGTCATTCAGAGATTAAAGAGGATTGTTCGGTCTCTCTCTCTCTCACACACACACACAAACACACACACACACACACACACACACACACACACACACACAGACAGAGACACCGCATTACTTTGCAGAAGTATACCAATTACCTTAGAAATAATCAGAATGATAACTAGAATGACGGATTTAATTAAAGAAAGGAGAAGAGAAATTGCGTTTCTTCTGGATGTCAGTTTGCTGGCTGAGTTGGAGAGTTCATTATCAGACGGTTCATCACTATACTAGGGGACATTATCAGTGAGCCTCTGGTGAAGTGCTAGTATTTTTCCAATTTCTATTTAAGTGTTTAGGTTTCCTTGAGTCAGTGATGTAATTTCCAGTATTGGTGATTTCATGTCCAGTTCTTTATCTCAGAGACTGTTAGTTGGAATCAAGGTCGATGTGATTCTTGATGGAGTTCCGATTAGAAAGCCATACGTCGAGGAATTCTCGTACGTGTCTCTGTTTCGCTTGTCCTAGATGGAAGTGCAGACCCAGTCAAAATGGTGTACTTCCTCATCATATGTAAGGAAAATAGTAATAGTGGTTCATGTCTTTTTTCTGGCTAGTTGTTGATGATGTATCCAGTTGGCTAGTTTTCTGCCTGTTTGTCCAATGTAGTGCTTGTTACAGTTCTTGCAAGGCTTATTCTTCCTGGAGCAGAATAGACAAAGATGTGAACTTATTACGATGCTCAAATTATGAACAAATGTTGCAGAGTAAAACAGGATTACTCTGTTTCCATTAGTTAGCATTACAGCATCATTGTTTTCTAATTTCAAGATTTTCGGCAAAAGATCCAGGAGTGAGATAAGGAAAAGCGTCTTTATTGAGAGAGTTGTTAGGATTTAGAATGGACTGCCTGGGAGAGTTGTGGATGAAGAATCAAAAGAGAATTTGTTCTGTATTTGAAAATATGAATTTAACAGGCTGCAGATAGTGCTGGCAAATGGGAGGGGCTTGTGAGACATTACTGGAGCTGGTTCACACACAGTGGCCAATGGCCTCCTCCCGTACTTTAAAGATTTGTACTCTATTATATGTCTGATGTGAATAAAAGTCAGTATCCGATTATTTCTCATTGTAAATGCTCGCAAATACCTGATTATTTGGTGTAGCATGAGCATTTAAAATGCAAGTATTACAAGGTCAGCTTCATTACGAAGTCTAATTATTACTAAAACTAATCTGTCATTTTTTTGGCACAAATCTCTTTGGAAAGGTCTGATCTATCACTCCTTCTAAAAATTGTTTTTTTTTAAAATATTGTTCACTAAAATTTGATAACACAAATCATTTATTTAGGTTAATATTCACAGTGCATATTGAATTATAGCCATTTCGAAATCGCTGGAAATTATCTGAAGCTCGTACATTTCAGTGAGAAATTAAACTGATTGATTATGTATAAATGTATAACAACGCTAATTCTATTCGATTGTTCAAACATTTACTCACCCTGAACATGTAATCATGTGAACATGTAATCCATTCAGAAGCCAACCACTTTCAAAATGTTGGAGTGACAATGCATTGTTTTGAATCCTGACATTGTGTAGATAATTCTGATCGCCAAAAGAGTTAGATCCATGTTGATTGTTCGATATAAAATAAATGTACATTCTTTATTGCTGTCTTAGAAAATCTTGGCAGGTCCATTATTGTAGGTACATAAATATAGAATCAACCTAATTGTTTTCAGAGATTATCGATCAATTTAAAAGTCATAGTTGATGTCTTATTTTTGCCCAATTCACGAAACATAGCAAATATCTAATTAATAAATGGGTCACCCAACAGATTGTATCTGGAGAAAACAACAGCAAATGACAAGTCAAGAATCACGTTAACAACTGAACTTGGCGGAGCCTACCTGGTGTCGGACACCACAGATATTGCACTGGCATTCAGGTGAATGTAACAATGAATAACATAACTGGACGTTATGGGCTAACGCCCCTCCCCAGCTTCCTAATCTCACACACATCACTCCCGCACATATTCAACAATTGATAAGAATCAACACGTTGGGCGAAACGTAAAACACAGAACAACACAGAACAATTCAGGCCCTTCAACCATTGACGTCCTGCCTACTTTTGATCCTACTTAAAGATCAGGCTAATCGACATACTCTTCATTGTACTATCATTCATGCCCCTATCCCATAGTCATTTAAATATCCCTAATGAAGCTGACTATACGAGCGCTGCTGGCAGTGTATTCCCACCACTCTCTGTGTAAAGAACCTAGCTCTGACATCCCCCCAAACCTTCTTCCTGTCACCTTAAAATTATGCCCGCTCGAGATAGCCATTTCCGCCCTGCGACGAAGTCTGTGGCTATCCACTCTATCTATGCCTCTCATCATCTTGTAAACGTCTATCAAGTCACCTCCCATTCTTCATTTGTCCAAGGATAAAAGCCCTAGCTCCTTCATTTTTTCTTTGTTAGATATGCCTTCCACTCCAGGCAGCATCCTCGTAAATCTCCTCAACACCCTCTCCAAAGCCTCAACATCTTTCCAGTAATGAGGCGACTAGAACTGAACACAATATTCTAAATGTAGTCTCACCAGAGCTTTTTGGCGCTGCAGCATAACATTGTGGCTTTTAAACTCAATCCACAGCTAATGATAAAACTATCTGTCTTAATAATCTTATCAACTTGGGTGACAGCTTTGAGCGTCCTATGATATGTACCACACGATCCCTATGGTCTTCCACGCAGCCAAAAGTTCTGCCTTTAACCCTGCATTCTGCATTCAATTTCGACCGTCCAAAATTAATCACTTCACATTTATCCAGGTTGAACTCCATCTGCCATTTATCAGCCCAGTTCTGCATCCTATCAATGTCCCATTACTACCTACATTACTTGTTCCTCAAAAAGCCATGCTGACAATTTCTAATCAAGCTATGATTTTCCAAGTAATCATAAATTCTGTCTCTTAGAATCCTCTCCAATACTTTTCACAATACAGAAGTATTACTGACTGGTCTGTATTTCGCAGGATTACCCCTATTGCCATTCCTGAACAAGAGAATAAATTTTGCCACCCTCCAATATCGGGCAATAATTAAATGGACAGTGGGGACGGAAAGATCATCGGGAAAGGTGCAGCAATCTCTCCCCTCACTTCCTCTGGTAACCTCGGGTGCTTCCTGTCTGATACAGGGGACTGATCTATCCTTATGTTTGTACTTCAATCAGTCTGTACGTGACCTCACTTTGTCTACTCCGTGTCCAATTAACTGATTGACTGCTTTCTATTTTAGGGCTCTATACACTGCTGGTTTTTGAGAAGGTACAGTTCCAAATATCCCGTGATTCATGAAATGGAAATACATGTGAATACACTAATGCCTTCCTGATGAATAGCTTCTGCTCAAAGCTTTCACTCTCCCACTCCTTGGATTCTGCCATTCGACTCTGATCTCTAGCATCTGCAGTCCTCACTATCTCCTTACTGAGGGCTGACTCCTCTGCACATTGAGCAGGGAATTAACCAGCAGGAATTCATTGTATGTGGAGCTAACTGTTCAGTTCTGAAACGTTGCATTAGATTGACACATTAATTTAAAAAGAAATTACAATTCAACAATTATTCATTCAGTCCCTGAGTTGCAGTTTTAGTTCATGGAAAGGGCCTTCATAACAAACAGTGACTGAAGAAATCCGAGTATTCCAGGTGCCATATTCCGGGCTCGATGCCCTTTTACTTAATGCTGGGTATATTATCGGACCGACTGATGTGATAAAGGAACGAGGGGATATGGGGAAGTGGACAATTTTGCCATCACATCGATGTGTGTGAGGGAAGTCAGGGCTGACAACTCAATATTCTGTGGTACAAGAACTATAGGCAGCACAGGAAATGGTTAAAAGAGAAGGCTGTTTTGCCTTATTAACTATGGAGTCAATGACAACAGTAAGGATGGATGATATCTTGAAAGGGTTTTCAAATGACGCTTTGTGGATTGTGGTTAAGATCAAAACAATGACAGATATATATTATAGACCCTTAGTTAAAAGAAAATATAGGAACATGTATATAACTAATTCACATAGGTGTGTAAATACAATAATAGGATTATTATATTCAGAAATTTCAATTCCAAACAACCATTAGTGCAGTGATTGTTTTAAGAGGTGAAAGATGTTTGACATTTATTCCAGAGAACTCCTTATATCAACATGTAGCAGATACAACAATGGGCGGGACAGTGCTGGGCCTCACGGTGTGGATGAAGCCAGTCAGGTGTTGCAGGTAGGATTGGGAAAGCATTGCAGGACCAGTGACCATTTTTAGCTTGATAAGGAAAAGTCCAAAAGAAAAAAGTTTGAAAAATAAAAATGATTTCGATGAGGGAGGCAGATTTTATCAAAACAATAGACAGGATCTGGCCACAGTACAGTTACGTCTGAGTGAAACTGTAACTGAACAGCATGGGGGCTGTGGTGGATCACATGCTCAAAATGGAATTGGTGAGAGTGTCACCGCATCATCTTACACCAAAGATGAACTGTAGGAAAACAAGCCCGGAGAACCTTGTATGTCTATAATATTCAGAATTGAATTAAAAATGAACGAGATGCTAAAAGGAGGTATAAAGTGAGGAAGTCAATGGAGGTCACAGAAGAGTAGAGAACATGTAGGGCTTAACTCAAGAAAGGAAGTTGAGGAGCAAAAGTGAGGGAGGGGTGACAAAAACATTTGTGAGCAATATTATCAATAATTCAAAGACATTTTATCGGTTTATTAAGGGTAAGAGGGTAACAAGAGAAAGAATACGGAGTATTAGGGACCGAGGAGGCAACCTGTGCACAGATCCAGAGAATATGTCAAACACATACCACATATCAGTCTTCACTTAGGAGAAGCAGTTCCTGTATTCACTGTCAGTATCTAACAGTGTGATCCTTGAGCAAATTGATGTAGAAGCTGAGGAAGAATTAGAAGTTGATGCAAGATAAAAAGTGTGCAAATCCCTAGGTCCGGATCAACTGTATTTTAGACTGATGTGGAAGATGAAGGGGGAGATTGCCGGCTCTTAAACTCTGTGTTGTTTTTTGTTTAGCCTTGAGCCACAGAGGTGGTTTGATCTAACAGGACAACATCTAATGTAGGTTCAACTTTCACACAGAAAGCTAGAAAAAAGGCCAAGGGATTAAACACCACTAAGACTCACATCAGGTGGCGATAAACAATTGTAGAAAATTGTGGAGGAGTTGAGAATAGGCCACTAAATATGTTCAACGATGAGATGGACAAATTTTACACAAGGGTTACAGAGAAATGCAGGAAAATGGAATGGAAGGTTGTCAGAATAAATATCCCTTTATTGAAAGGAAAAGCAGAGTCAGCGAGCGGATGGGCATACTGTCACTCACACGTCTAATGGTAAAACTTTACCAACAGCCGGTATTCACTGGAACATCAACATCTCTCCCTCCGGAGTGAGACGCAGTTTGGAATACAAACAATAGATTCAAGGAATTCATAAATGCAGTGCTAATAGACAGAAATGACTAAAGGACTGCGACAACGTGAATTGGCTGCCAGGGTGAATATTTGCATCACCGCAGTCACCAGTACTAGAAGGATGACCTCAGCAACACACCCGACAAGTCCAAGCATGAGCCTGGAGTTAATAACACATCACTGCAGTGTCTCCCTCCTTCCCTAACCAAAACCAAATATGAAATGGTCTATTGACGTGCTGTTAGTAGCAGAGTATGTAGTAATGCTTTGGTTCCAGAGTCTTCGGTGAGCAGCAGCTCAGCAAAAACTACAGATAAGCTCAGGTAAAATCTTTTTAACGCTAGTCTGACAGCAGTGGAGATGGCATTTAGAGCCGTTGCATGTTCCTCCTGCAGGATATGGGACCTCAGGGAGATTTCCACCGTCCATGATGACTACACGTGTGGGCAGTGCAACCAGCTGCAGTCCTGGGAGACCATGACCAGGAGCTCGACATGACTGCTCTCCAGATCGTCCAAGATACTGGGTACTTCATAGATAAGAGCTTTTGTGAAGTGGACACCCCAAGTCCCTCCCTTAGCCATGTTTATGTAAACACTTTGAATCCCAATCCCATGTAATTATCTACGCCCTGAGTTAATCAGTCTTACCTGTCAGCCGTGTTGCATTTGAATAAACGCAATTTAATGCAACAGGCATTCCTTGCTTCCTATCGTGTTCCAGGCAGAGAGTAGCAAGGCAAACACCAGGAATGGTTAAGGGAGGAGGCAGGGAGTGCAGAATCCCCTGTGGCCATTCATCTCGAAAACATGTATTCCATTTTGCATTCTGATCTTGTGTGTATTGGCAGATGGTGGATGGGTGTTAGAAATAACTGTTCAGGGGAAAGCAGCAGTAGCCAGGTTGGTTGCACTGTGACTGGCTCTGGGGAGCAGCAGGAAAGGATAAATGGAAACAGGGTCTTAGGGATAGAAGATTCGATTATTAGGGGGACAGATCAGAGATTCTGCGGCCTCAAACGGGAATCCAAGGTGGTGCGTTGCCTCTCAGGTGTCAGGGTCCAAAATGTCTCTGAGTGGCTGCTGCATATTCTTAAGGGGAGGGTGAGCAGCCAGAAGTCATTGTGCGCATTGACACAAATAACCCAGGTAGACATAGGAATGTGGTTCGACATAATGATTATTGAGAGCTAGGAGAAAAGTTAAAACTAGGACCTCGACAGTGGTAATCTCCTGATTACTTCCAGTATCATGAGCTAGTGGAGATAAGAATAGAAAGATATGGCAGAGAAATATGTGACTAAAGATTTGGTGCAGGGGAAGGGATTCATATTTTCAGATTATTGGAAGCTTCTCTGTGACAGAGTTGACCTTTTCAAAAGGCACTGCTGGCACATGCTCTCGAGGGGGGACCAATATCTTCGCAGCCAGTTTAGCTAGTTGAGATTAGCAGGAGGTGGTATCCTCAAGAGCAGGGAGGCAAGTGCGAGGCTGGAAGGAGATACAGCAATCATTAATAGTACGTTGAAGATACAGATCAGGCTGGAACACGATGGGGAGCAAGGAATGCATTTAGTTCAATGCCAGAGGACTGACAGGTAATGCCGCTAAATTCAGGGTGTGGATAGGTAATCGGGATTGAATAGTGTAGCTATTACTGAAACATGGCTGAGGGAGGGAATGGACTAACAGCTTAATGTACCAGGGTTAAATGTATTAGGGGGCAGAGATGGTGTTAAAAGGGGAGAGCAGTTGCATTTCTGATTAAGGGGAGTATCACAGCAGTGATCAGAGATATATAACTGATGGATCATCCAGTGAGGCTTTGTGGGTGGAACGAAGACATAAGAAAGGTATGGTGATATTTTTGGGATTGTACTATAGGTCCCAAAATAGTCAACATGAATTACAGGAACACAAATATGTAGAGAGATTGGGGAGACTTGAAGGAACATCCGGGTCGTCATAACAGGAAAGATGTGAATTCTTTGGAGTGGGTTCGGACGAGGTTTACCAGGATGCTGCCTGGAATAGAGGGCTGATCTTATGAAGAGAGATTCATTGAGCTCCGACTTTTTTCATTGGAGAAAAGGAGGAGAAGAGGGGACATAATTGAGGTATACAAGATAATGAGAGGCATAGATAGAGACGATAGCCAGAGACTATTTCCAAGGGCAAAAATGGCTTACACGAGGGGTCATAGTTTTAAGCTGGTTGGAGGAAAGTACAGAGGGATGTCAGAGGCGGATTCTTTACACAGAGAGTTGTGTGAGCAATGAATGCGTTGCCAGCAGCAGTTGTGGAAGCGAGGTCATTGGGGACATATAAGAGACTGCTGGACATGCATATCGTCACATAAATTTGAGGGTGCATACATGAGGATCAATGGTCGGCACAACATCGTGGGCTGAAGTGCCTGTGCTGTGCTGTACTGTTCTATGTTCTATGTTCTATGTTCTATAATAGGGGTTTTAATTTTTATAACACAAACTGGAACTGCCAGAGCACTAAGGAATTTAATGGGATGTAATCAATTAAGTGCGTCAGGAAAGTTTCCTCAAGCAGTATATTGAGGGTCCTAATTGGAAAGGGGCAAAATCTGAACTACTCTTAAGAAATAGGTCTTGATAGGTGAGTGATTTGTCAGTAGATGTGCACTTTGGGACCAGTGACCATTGTTCTATTAATTTTAAAATACTTATGGAAAGGGAAATATTTGGTCCACAGATTCAAGTTCTAAATTGGGACAAGGTTAATTTTGATGGACTTCGAGAATAGTTTGCAGGGGTTGGTTGGAGTAGTCCGATCGCATGCAAAGCGCCTCAGGCAAGTGGGAGTTTAAGATCAATATGTCCCTGTGAGGGTGAAAGGAAAGATGACAGGAATGAGGAACCCTGGATGACAAGAGATGTTTACCAAAAGAAAATTGGAAGCGTGGCTCAGGTACAGGCAGCTGGGATCAAGGGAATCCCTGGAGGTGTACAGGGGATACAGGAGTTAACTGACGAAGGAAAACAGGAGGGCGAAAGGTGGGTATGAGATAACCAACACTGAGAAGATCAGAGTGAATCCAAAGAGGTACGTTAAGTATATTAAAGGAAAAAAAAATAACGAGAGAGTGAATATGACGGCTCAAAGACCAAAGAGAACATATTTGTGTAGTACCATAAGAGATTGCCGATGTCCTCTACAAATATCTCTCCTCTATGTTTACTGTGGATAAAGACATGAATATTTGGGAATTTGGGTAAATTAGTGGTGATATCTTAGAAACAGTCTATATCACAGTAGAGGAGGTATTGGATGTACGAGATTGTTTGAAGTTGGATAAATCTCATGGTCCTTACGAGATATATCCAAGAACACTGCAAGTGGTTAGAAAAGAATTTGCGGGGTCCCTCGCTGATAATTTTGATCACCAGTTACCACAGGTGAGATCCCAGAAGACTGGAGGATAGCAAATGTTGTGCCATTATTCCAGAAGGACTGAAAAGTAATGCCTGGGAAATACAGAGCAGTCAGCTTAACATCTGTGGTTGGCAAATTACTTGAGAAGATTCTGAGGGATAAGATGTGCATGCATTGGGAAAACACGGTTTGATTAGAAATAGTAAGCATAGCTTTTTGAGTGGAAGTTCACGCTTGACGAATTTGTTAAAGTTCTTTGATGACATGACCAGAAAGTTTGACAAGGGCTGTCCGGTAGACGTCCAAACGTGTGGTGTTGGAAAAGCATAGCAGATCAGTCAGCATTCCAGGGGCAGGTGAATTCACGTTTTGGCCGTAATCCCATCATCAGGAGTGTCCAAGCCAACGATACTCCTGCTTCTCGGATGCTGCCTGACCAGCTGGGCCTTTCCATTGCCACACTTTTCAACTCTGATCTCCAGCATCTGTAATGCTCACTTTCTCCAAGGGTGGTAGATCTGGTCTATATGGACATAAGTTACACCAGAACAGAATGTGGCTTTTCAGCCCCGGACCATGATATGCAGTTACAGGAGGAGACCAATCAGCCCCCCGAGTTGATAGACCGACACCCAGTTTAGATCATGCAGCAGCAGCATCAGTCTATTCAGGTACTTGAAATCAGTAACACAGGAAATGGAAGAGGCAACAAAGTGACTGCAATATGGGGAATCCTGGAATAACACCAGGCTATATAGCCCGTCAAGCCTCCTTCCCTTCAGTAAGGTCAGGGCTGATCTCTCTTGAGCATAATTTCTCTTCCATGCACAATTCTTTGTAGCCATCAAGTCCCTGATATGTCAAAATCCATTAACACCATTCTGCTCCCCCAAGCATTTCAGAGATGTAGCTGTCTGGGATAGAGAGGCCCCGACAGTCACTGCCCTCTGAGAGAAAGAAACAGTCCCCATACATTTACCTTGGGCTTTGACGTGAATAAGAAATTGGAACACAGCGTCAGAGTGAATGGCCCTGACATAACAGCAGGACGTGACTGATCAAGATGTCAAGGAGACTGAATAAAATAGCACCTAATGGCAATCAGTTGTAAACTCCCAAGTGGTTGGGCATTCTGGACACCATGTGGCTGGTACAGATATTTTCACTGAGTCCCTTAATATCTCTGTGGGTCATCCTCTCGGTAGCTTCCTTGGCACAAACATCTTCAGCTGATTCAGCAACGTTTTACCCTCCATCATTCGATCAGAAGTGAGGGTGCTCAGAAAAGATCACATAAAGCATCAAAACCTGAACATTCAAGCTCATGCTGTTTACGTGTAGGTAACATTCATGTAACAGCACTGCTGGACCCTGAACATTTCCATGGGACTGAAAAAGAGGAGATAATTCAGCAACTCAAGCTGGTTTCACAGAAATATGAGAACGCCATTCAGCCCATCGAAGCTATTAGATAAGAAAGACACAGCCCATTCACTCTCTCTTCCATATTGCACAAGAACAGATTTTTTTTAAAAAACTACAAATGGTGGAATGTAGGTGGCTGGAAGAACACAATAAGCCAGACAGCGTCAGGAGAAGAGGTCCACACCTTGGGTATACCTTTCTTCAGGACTGGGGTTCGGGGTAAGGGTGTGGACAGATAAAGAGGTGAGGTGGGAGAGTAGGAGTAGGCGGTTTGGTGAAGTTGGAAACACAGGTAGAGGGTCCTACCGGGTTGGTCAATGGGAGGAATGAATCCAGTTGACAGCTGGAAGATGGGTTAATCTGAGGAATGGAAGGAGGTGGGGTTGGGAAGGGAGTCGCGAATTGGAAAGGAGTTTACTAGAAATTGGAGAACTCAATGTTGAGTCTCCCGGGCAGCAGGCTACACTGGTGCAATATGAAGTGTTGCTTATCCAATTTGTGTTTTGGTTCGTTGTGGCAATGGAGGAGGTCAAGGATCGCCATGTCAGAAAGGGTGTGGGAAGGGGAATTGAAATAAGCAGTGACTGAGAGGTCATATCAGCCCTTACAGTCCCGACTGAGATGTTCAGAAAAACATTTCCTTTTGGTTACATTTAGTCTCCAGATATAGAGAAGACCACATTAGGAGTGCCAGATACAGTAAACAAGGTTGGATCCCATCACCTGGCACATCTTCCACAAGGACCGAACCCGTCATCAATTTTGGTTCGTGCCACACTCCCCAACAAACCCGCCAATCCCCACTGGCAACTGACTCTGCAGATAAAAAAAATGTATCTCATGTTTGCACACCACCTCCCTCACCTCATCCAAGGCCCCAAACAGTCCTTCCACGTGAAACAGAGGTCAAATGCCTCTCCTTCCACCTTGTTTACTGCATCAGGTACACCTGATGTGATCTTCTCTACATCGGGGAAAGCACCTTAACCGAAGGGCACATTTCACCGAGCATCACAGCCGGACACAAATGGGCCGACCTGAGCTCCCAATCACCACTCATTTCATTTCCCCTTCCCAATCCGTTTCCAACATGACCACCTTTGGCCTCCTCTGTTGCCACTGTGAGTCAGACAGCAATTTGAAGAAACAACATCTTACCTTCTTCTTGGGTAACCTACAGCCTGGAGGACTCAACATTGAGTGCTCCGATTTGAAATAACCTTCTCAGCCATGGCCCTACACCCTTTCCAGCCCAGCCTCCTCCCTTACATTCCACCAAATGACACTGCCTTCCAGCTCCCAACCAGATTCATCCTTCCCATCGACAAACCAGGTTGCACCCACCACTTATGTCCACCAATCCCCTACACCATCATCGTGCTGCTCTCCCCACCCTTAATCACTCCCTCCCCTCTTTATCTGCAGCTACCCCTACCCACACCTGCAGTCCTGAAGAATGGTTATACCTGAAATGTTGACTTTTCCACCTCATCATGCTGCCTGGCTTGCTGTTTCTTCCAGCCTCCTGTTGTCTATTGTTATACAGGAAGATAAAGAATCTAGTCAGCACAACATACTGGTAAGCAGCTACCACAGGTCACCCAATAATGAAGCTCTTCCCTGGAACGAGGAAGAGGACATTCAGCCCCTCAAGACACAGACACACGAACAGTAGTGGCCATTCAGCCCCTCCAAACTGTTACACTGCAATCGTAGTATGTCATTGATACTGCAACACAACAAACCAATGAAGCAGAGACTGCACCATGTTGTGCCTCCTGGCTCCTTTGCTAATGTTTCACGTGTGTTACATTAACATAGTTTGCTGACGGTAAGGAGGCACAGTGGATGGTTTGTGTCACGTCTCAAGGAGGCATCTTCCATCTCCGAGAAAACAGGCTAGTCTTCAGCATGGAGGTCAGAAGCGTTTGATAATGCCCAACCTTTCAGAATGTGGCTGCTGACAGGTTTGTGAACATCACGATGCTGATTGCATGGTCTCACTCCAACTGTACATTCAGACGTGAGAGTTTGTTGGGAACCTGGAGCTCTCTCTCTTCTAACATAGTTGCTCCAAAGAGATATGCAAACCGTCACATAGCCATAGAGTTCAACAGGCCCTTTAGCCCAAACTGGTCCATTCCGTGTAAAATGTCCATCCATGCTAACTCCATTTCCCTGCACTTGGCCCATATTCTCTTAAACATTTCCTATCATATATTTGTCCAAATGTGAAAAAAATATTTTGTGGAAAACACGTAATATCTCACAATATCGGTGTTTTGGTTTGAAAATAATCAACGTTGGTCTATAATGCTCAAGTTTTCTTGCAATCACTTTTTATTCTTTTGTCGCATTATGAACTAAACACTCATTTCCTTCACACTTTCCTCATGGTAAATTCACCGCAGGGATTAGTCTAGTGTAACATCTTTAATCTGTCTCATTGTGGCAAGGAGATCAATCCTCATAAAGGAGAGAAAATCTGTTCACAGCATCCCAAGTTCTGTCTCAATATCACTCTACAACCTCAGTAAGGTGTCTTCACTCTTATACTTCCATCATTTTGCAATGAAGGACACAATGTATTTACTGTGTTAATTACTTACTTTTCCGTATGTATTCTGTCAGTGGCTCATGACCAAGGGCATCCAGCTCCGTTTCACTAAGAGCACTTCCCATCATCGCCTTCTCATAAATACAAAAGGAAAAGGATGGTATGTTTTGCCAAATCCTTTGGTTGCCTTGCAATGCGCTATACTTTATGCACAGCCGCGCCAACAGCAACACGATTATTGCTATTGGAGAAGTTTGGAAATGCTGAGGAGGTCATGGCTTAGCTGTGTTATCTCTGGAATATTAACACAGGGACCCAAGTGATGACCCAGACCCCGCATTCGAATCTCACAATGGCAAATATTGAAATTTGCATTCAATAAAATATCAGGAATTGAGAATCAAATGAAACCATTGTGTTTGTCCGACCCGGAACACTCATGCCCTTCAGTGAAGGAAATCTACCATCTTCGCCTGGTCGGGCTTACATGTGACTCCAGATCCACAGCACTGTGGTTAACACACAGTTGCAGTTTGAAATGGCCAAGCCAGCCATTCAATTATATCACTCACTACAAATTCCCAAAGAAATGAAACCGGGTGGACCTCCACACTGACTACTTACAGGCCACGGACTGCAAAGGGTCAGGAGGGTTGCTCACCAACACATTTTCAAGGACAATGAGGAAAGGGAATTAAATACTGGCCAGCATCCTATTAATGAATAAAAGAAGAACACACTGAAGAAAGAGAGACAAAGGGAAATAACTCACTTCAAACCGGAACTTTGATGTCCACCTTACATGGGCATGAATTTCAGCAATATGGGAACGGGAGAAAAATAAATAAGATGAATCTGGATTTTTATTTCCATTTCAGCTGATCATCAACAATCCCCGTGCTTGTTTCTTTCTCTCTCTCCCTCTCTTTCTCAATCCATTCTACTCACTCCTTCTCCCCTTCACAATAGACATTCCTGTCACCAAAGGGAAGAATGATGGTAAGTGGAGATGAAACGCCCATCAGCCATGATTGAATGGCGGAATGGACTCGATGAGCCGAATGGCCTTACTTCCGCTCCTATGTCTTATGGTCTTATGATCTTATCAAACACTCTATTTCCCAGCTGCGTTTAGTTCTGACGTATGGCAATTGGAATCGAAATGTTACTTCTATTTTTCTCTCGACCTGAGGCTGCTTAATCTGTTCAGTTTCTCTGGCACTTCCTCTTTCTTTTTGTATCTGATCTCTAGCATCATTCTTTATTTTTTTCAACCTTTTGTTATTACATGGGATGTCTGCATCACTGGCAAGGGCAGCATTTTTTGACCTCACTAAATGCCTTTTACTGTGAGGCCATTCCTTAAGGCAGTGGGCCTGACGACAGTCTTAATCCAGCCCAGTTAATTATGTTAGATTTCTTTACATAATGACAACAGTGAAAGAAATAAACTTATTGACAAAGTGCTGGTGGGATTATATTAGTAAAATTCGCTCTTATTTCCAATTCCTGTCATTTGAATTTAAGTTCTGTCATCATCTGAGATAGGATTTGAAACAGTGTCTCTAGTTTAGTAACCTGGGCTCCTGAATTACGTGTCTAAGGTATACATATTTGTTTATTTAGCACTCGCACTGACGTCTAGATGGGGTCTGGGGATATCATGGAGTTGGTAGTTGGTAGCTTTGGTGAGGGAGAGAATACCAAGACATAAATCAATTCAGGGCAAATAGGTACTTCGAGATTGTGACCAGTCTTGTTCTCAGATATTTGTGACGGCGGGGGTGTGGGCGGATCTGAAATTTCTGGAGAATGAATGGATTTGCATTTGAAACTGAAGACAATATTGTCTGTTTTTACTAAATATAGATAACAGAAATAGCACTGAGTTCACCATGGCTTATGGGATTAAAAAGTCTATAGAGATAAGGAGACTTACCAGGAACACCAACAAGAGCGAGCATAGGATAGTAACCCGCCTGGATAATCAATAGTACACCTAATATGTGATATGGTAAAACGTCCCAATACCAGGAAACATAGTAAATACCCCAGGATAAACTCCTGTCCATTGTTGCATCATTCCAGTCTACTTTTCTTGGATTCTGAACAATTGGTGCGACATTCCATTCTAATGCTCTCAGATTCTGATCCATTGTTGGAACATTCCAGTCTCCGGTTTCCAGATTCTGGTCCATTGTTGGAACACTCCTGTCTATGGTTCTCAGGTTATGATCTCTCCTCTCCCTTATTCTGCAACAGCTGATCCCTGTTAGTGTTGGAGGTGAAGCATCTGCAGCTCTAATGGGATAAAGCATTGCAAGAAAAAAAGGAAAACCATCCAGTGACGTAAGTAGGATCCATGGAGACTGATATCAGTAACAGTCACTGAACAAACAGATCCAGTTAACTCCTTTCAGTATGCTACTTCAGTTCACAATAACAATTGGATTGAATTTAATGTTGAAATCGCTGGCTAATGGTCACATCTCCCATCAGCAATTACTGTCGTGAAGTAAATTATGAGAGACAATGATGGATGCTTTCTTATCCCACGCCAGGTGCTTCTGCTGTGTTCATTTGCAATATTATAACCGTCGGAATGCTCCACCATGCGCACCCACAAAAAAAATCCCAGATGTTGCTTCCATGCTGATTACTCCCATGCTGATTACTCCTGGACTACAACAGGCGCCAAACAACAGATTCTCATTGGGCATGTTTGCCCTGACCATACACAGGAAGTGTGGATCTGTCTGGAAATTCCTCTCGTTGCTCTAATAAGACAATGTTGAAACTTCAACACACAATACCATTGAGCACTGTTTTATGTTAACTCACCAACACCTTAATACACTTTATTAGCTTCAAAACAGTAGGACTTACATTTTTTGGAATTCAGTCCAGTATTTAGATAGCGAGTGGCAGGTGTTAGTATCTCTTATTTCGTGTGTTGAATTGGTGAGTAAATAGATCTTCAGATAGCGATGGTTCTTGCAGGAACCAAACTTGTTTTGGAGGTGGATAAAGTGACCTTGGAGGTTTTACAAAATGCGCATACGTCCAAACAGCGACACTTAGAAGATGAAAGGAGTTGAAGCTACCTTCTAATGTGAGGAAAGATTAGATGATTTCAGCAGTATCTCAGCATTCCAATTTGATGGAAACTCCATTATGATCTGTGGAGATGACTACACTTCAATCGCAAATTAAGTTGCTTGAGTTAGAAGCAGAAATGACGTAGTTTGAGCTGCGACTAAAACCTAAAAGAGGAAGAAAGAAAATGTATAGGTTTAGCAGAGGAAAGAGAAAAAATAACAAATAGCTTTAGCAGGAGAGAAAGGAAAGGGGAGAGCAATTGAGTTTCAGAGATGGACACTTAGAGAAAGTGGCTGAACAATTTCAGTGGCCAGTGACCATGTGGGTTTTGTTACCCAAACAAAACTTGTAGGTAGAGCTAGTGAGGTATTCACAACACTATCCGAGGAGGGATCTGGGGTGTATGAGGAGGGGACATGTGCATATGAGCTTGTGCCGGAAGCCTGCAGACAACGTTTCAGGAATCTCAGGGAGGATGCTGGTCAAACTTTTTTGAGTTTGAAAGGAACAAAGTAATTTTGATAGATGGATAATAGCTTTACAAAGAGAGCAAACCTATGAAGCTCTTCGAGAAGCAATTAATTTGGAGGAGTTCAAAAATTCACTGCCTGACACAGTGCAAATTCAATTGCAAGTGCACAGAGTTAAAACGGTAAGGCTAGCAGCTGAAGTGGTTTATGATTATGACTAGTAATTAATGATTATAAAACTTGTTTTGGTTTCCAGAATCAATTTCAGTCCATGATGGATTAAAATAGTGGCAAAGAAAAATCCTCACGTAGAAAGGGAAAGGTAGGTCTCGGTGAAGATCATAATGATAACTTTCCCCAGGGCAAAAAGGAAATACGTGAAGGAGACAAAGAAGTTAAAAAAGCTCTGGTGCTTTCATTGTAACAAATTAGGACACATGAAATCACTGTGTTGGTGGGTTCAGAAAAAAAACACAGGCGCAGGAAAACGGGATAAGCCTGGGAGTTTTGTTGGAGTGGAAGCTAGAAAGCACAGTGGAAGCTAGAAAGCTGCATCAGATGTACACACGGATTGGAGGTTTGTTAAGGAGGAAGTCCCAGGTCTGCTTAGAAAATATACCTGCAAAGGGAAAGTTTATTCACATAGGGCAGGTAAAAAGGATGCAGTTTTAAGGGACACTGTATCGTCTCAGACTGCGAAGCTGAAAAATGAGGAGATATGTACTCCTGAAGGTCTATTTCCAGAAAAGATAATGCTAAAGGGAATTCATCTTGAGACAAAAAATGCAACATTTTGGAAAGCGAGGATAACTTGTCCATAAAAGTGTGGAGGAATTGTGGTAGGGTATTGGCCAAACTCTCAGCTCCAGGAACACAATTTGTCCTTACCAAAAATATAGGTGATTCACTGGTAGGAGTACTGCCAACTGTGGTTGAAAAGCCAATGGAGACAAAGGCAACTGAAGGAATGAATGGGTCTTATCCTGGAAGCTTTCCTGATTGTGCGTTAACAAGGTCCCAGTGTCACCAGTTGAAACAGGCAATATCAAAAATGTAAGGATAAGGAAGCTTAAGTGGCATTCACAGAGACTTTGTTCCATTAGATAGTTGAGATAAAACAGGAGCAAGTAAGTGATCATTCAAATATTTTTAGTTCAACTAAAGTAACTGAGTTACAGCAGAAAGATAAAAGTTTAAACCAGTTGTATCAAAAAACATATACATTAGGAATTTTGAATGCATCCCTGAGTGCCATTACCTTAAAAATGATGTCCAGAAAAGGAAATGGAGACTATCACATATTCACCTAGATGAGAAATTGGAAGAGATTCATCAAATCGTTTTGCCAATGCGGTATAGCAAGGAGGTGATGCGAATTTTGCATGAACTACCAACTAGAAGTCATTTAGGAGTGAGGAAAACACAGGCTGAAATACAAAGACATTTTACTGGCCTGGACTGCAACAGAACGCAGTTGAATTTTACTAGACGTGTCATACATGCCAGGAAATTGGAAAAACACAGGCGATAATAAAGCCTGCACCTTTCCCAACTATTCTGACATTTGAGGAACAGTTGAAAAGAGTCTTAATTGATGGAGTGGGTCTTCGAACACACAAAAAAATGGGCACCAGTATTTGTTAATAATAATGGATGCATCGACTAGATTTCCAGAGTCCCCCCAAGATGCAATATCACAGCTAAAAGAACTGCAGAGGAATTACTTTTTTTTATAAATAGATACGGACCACAAATGGAGCTACAGTGAGATCAAGGGTTCAAACTTCACACATAAATTATTCACTATAATGTATTAGGGATAAAGCAATTCAAATCGACTGGATACCATGCAAAATTGCAGGGACCGCTAGAAAGGTGACATTAAACATTAAAGACAATGTTGGGGCTTATGATAAGTATTATCCAGATGATTAGGTAAGGAAGTTCCATTGCGCTTTTTGCGATCAGGGATGCACCAAATGTACAGACCAAATTCAATCCATTTGAATTAGTATTTGGGCCATTAAACTTGATTATGGAGAAAGTAGTAGATCAGAATTCAAAGTTCACACTTTTGGAGTATGTCTCAAAATTTTTGGAACAATTAATAGCGCTGAGGAGTTGGTTGGAAAGAATTTTAAAGTATTGCAGCATGCAATAAAACAGGAAGTGGACAGGAAACTAAAAATTTGCAATTAAGCTATCGGGAATAAGTTACTTACAGTGATAGGTGAACCTTCAAAAACGAGGCTTAGTGGACCATATAAAATAAAAAAAATATTGAGTGGGGGTAACTACTTGATAAGGACTCCAGACTGAAAGACATCTCACAATGTATGTCAAGTGAAAATTCTCAAAAGTTAATTTGGCAGGGAAGGAAAGCAAGAAGAGAAGGTATTAATGATTATGGCATTCCTTAAATAAAGCGGGCAATGACGCAGTTGTCTAAAATTGGGATAAATTATTGAGTTACCTTTCTGAGAAAAATTGAAATGACTAGAAAGAGTTATTACTATCACATGTTAAGATAAGCAGAAATTATCTTGGAAGTAATAACCTAACTGTGTACGTCGATTCTCCTGTTCCGTGGATGCTGCCTGACCTGCTGCACTTTTCCAGCAACACATTTTCAGCTCTAACTGTGCATAATGTAGCTATATGAGATGCTGTTATGAGTAAGCAACACCCTTAGAGGCATAATCCTCTAAAGTTGGTACAGATTCAGAAGGATATTGAACGCATGCTCTATGATGACATTATCAACGTGCGTTACAGTGACTGGAACTCACCTATAGTCATGGTGCCAAAGCCAAATGGTACCCCAACGGTTATGGGTGGACTATCGTAATGTCAATGCAGTTAAAGACATTGATGTATACTCAGTTCCATGGTTGGAAGACTGTGTCGAAAATGTAGGACAAGCAACTTACATTTGGTATGAAAAACGTGCTGGCCACATTTCAGCAGCTAACCAATAAGTTACCGGATTATCTAATGTGTGATATACATTGATGACCTTGTGATGTTTAGTCAGTCATGGAAGGAACATTTACAGCATTTATTGCATTTGTTCTATAGACTTCGCAAGGAAGGCTTGGTGGGAAAACTACCAAAAAGTGAATTTGCCAAACAAAAATCACCTTCCTGGGCCATGCTATTGGACATAGATAAACGGTGTCATGGGATGTAAAAGTGAAGGTAATTGGGAAATTTCCAATACTGTTCACAAAAGGAACAGTACTATGGTTCCTGGAATTGTGTAGATTTTATCGAAGGTTTGTGCTTCATTTTCGCAATGTGACTGCTCCACTCACGGAATTGTTAAAGAAAGGCAAGACGTTTCAATGGACAGAGGACTGTCAAAAGGCATTTGACGGCATGAAATATGCATTAACTCATGCCCCACTGTCAGCCACACGTGATTATGCAAAACTATTCAAGGTGGCTTTAAATGCAAGTGATGTGGCTGTCGGTGCTGGGCTCCTGCAGGAAATCGACGAGAGGACAGAAAGACCAATTAGGTATTTCTCCAAGAAGTTGGGTGTTCAACAGTAGAAATATTCAACAGTTGAGAACGTGACTGTGAGCTGTGTGTTGGCACTACAACATTCCAATGTTTATATTACCAGCAACACATCTGAGACAACCATGTACACTGACCGTAAACCATTGGCGTTTTTGGAGAAATTTAAGGACAAAAATGCGAGACTGTTTAGCTGGAGCCTGTTGTTACAGCCATTCAATTTGAACATTGTGCATGCGGCAGGTCTTGAAAACATGATTGCTGATGTATTTTTAAGACTTGAATGACAGATTGAGGCACTCAGTGATGGGAATACCACACACTGAATCCGGATGTAGACGTGCATGTTTGATTGTATATAGTAAATTAATGTACATCCATATTTTAGAGTACGAACCACAATTTTTTTTTGGGGGGGAGGGATTGAAACCTGAAGGCATCTTTGCAATTTGATGATTCAGTTTTATATCAGGGGATTTATCACAAAGGTGGTCTCTTTACAAGGCTATGTTGTTCTTGAATTGATTTCAGAGATTTTCTGAAAATCTGGAACCAGCCCAAGGTTCCAACATGTCTCAATTTTGAAGGCTTCATTGGAGTGCTTTGGTTTTTAGCTAACAAAAAATACCTCGAGAAGAAGGTTTTCAAGTCTCCAACATAAAAAGTGGTGCAATCAATGGGATGTGGCCAGCCTTCCAGCTGCACAGGTCTGTTAATTTCGAGGGTTAGTTGAGTCAGGGTCACTGTTGAAACTGGACGCTCTCCCCCTCTTCAGCCCTCTGACTACGTAACATGTAAATTTATTGAATATAAGTTTTACTCTTTGTGCTCAGGGTTTTGTTTATTGGGATTGTTGCAAGTAATTTGGAACAGCGTCATTAAGTTGTTCTCACCTGTCAAGTTCAGATAGGATGAATTATTCAGATTTTGTATTTTCAGTTTGTTGTGTTTCATTCCTCACTTTTGTAAATAAATTCGATTTGTTTAAAAGTCGGCAGTCGGCCCAGCTAATTCATTCTGGGAATATCCGCTATACATTTAACTTCAACCGATAGCAATATTACAGTCTGGGCTACCTGCTTAAGAATGTTTTGAGGGGTCGGGCCTAGTCCAATACAATGTACCATAACATTGTTCAATAAAAGTCATGAATTAATGAATATGACATTGGCTATGAGACAGAAAGGACTTGGGCCTGTGGCTGAGGAGCCCTGAGGGGAGTGCAGTAATATCTCCCAGTTACGAGTATTCAGCCATCACTCTTTCTGATAAATGGAATGAAATGCAATGCAGAACAAGATAACAGATGGCCTTTGGTGCATGAAATGCTGAATGACAATGTGAATAGCACTGAACAATTTTAAATGTGATATACAGAATTACATGTTACATATAGAGTGTTTAAATGCATGTTATAAAGGTTGTTAAGATGGTTAAAATCTGGACGTGGTATTAAGAAATAAAAACAGACACAGATTACAAAATGTGTGGGGTTACAGTGAGTTACAGCAGAGTCATAGTGAGGATACAGCTCATACTGAGCTGGTACAGCGATGGTGGACTGCATGACAACCACCTTTGCTGAAATTATTCAAAAAAACATATTTAAAATTTTCAGCTACTGAGGAGATAATTTTAGTCAAAAAAGGAAACAGACAATTTCATAATTAATAAACTATTCCTATGTTTTAAATCAAGTGTTGCTGTCTCTCAAATGGCTTTTAAATCAAAGTCACTTTGATGAAATCCACGTATTTATTTTCAGAACTTAAAGAAGAAAACGAATCCAGTGTAATACATCAGTCGCAGGCACAAGTAATGGGAACAGGAATGGAGCATATTTTTAAAATATAACCGGGTTCAACATCTCGACCAATCAAAAAAAGCAAAATATTAGAGATAGTGGAAATCTGAAATATAAATGCAAAATAATGGAGAAATGCAAGAGATGGCACAGGATCTTGGCAGAGAAACAGAGTTAGCATATCGAGTATGATATGGTCAAGTCATATTGGACTCAAGAAAAGTTACTTCAATTTTCCTCTGCTCTGATGCAGCTAGAAATTTGGGGTTTCATTCCAGCACTTTCAATTGGTGCAATGTCAGGAAACAGAGCTTAACGGTGGGCGGTTGCTTTTTGGACTGGAGGCTTGTGCTCAGCAGTGTTTCACAGAGGTCGGTTCTTGGATTTAATTGTTTGTCATTTATGTAAAAGATTTGTGCGAGAATATCGAAAACATGGTTAGTACGTTTGCAGATGACACCAAAACTGGTGGCACAGTGGACAGTGAAGAAGTTTTTCTAAGATTACAAAAAGATTTTGATAAAATGGGTCAATAGGTTGACAAATAGCAGATAGAGTTCAAACTGGAGGAATGTGAGGTGCAGGCAATAGTGTGTGTTTGTTGCTGTCTTGTGAACAAGGAATGTTATTTTATCCCCCATCTCCTGGGTTCAAAACATCAACATACTTCATGATTTTTGAGAGGCCTTACCCCCTCCGTGGTTACCCTCTTACTCTTAATGTGGTTGCACAATATCTTTGGATTATCTCGAACGTTTTATGCCCATCCTATCTCATATCTCCCTTCTGCTTTCCTGATTTCTCTCGAAATGCCTCCCACTTGTCAGA
Source organism: Chiloscyllium punctatum (assembly GCF_047496795.1). Taxonomy (NCBI): domain Eukaryota; kingdom Metazoa; phylum Chordata; class Chondrichthyes; order Orectolobiformes; family Hemiscylliidae; genus Chiloscyllium; species Chiloscyllium punctatum. Next base: position 4,845,131 of record NC_092755.1, read on the forward strand.
CATCATCTTGTCTGCTAATCGTCTACTCCCATGAAACTTGGAAAGGTCATGTCCCATGCCATTAAAATTTATGATACTCCAATTTTTAAAAAAATGTAAGGCTTATTCTTTTCCATAAACATTATGGAACTGATAGAGTTATGATTGCCATACCCAAAATATTCCCTCACGTTTACTTCAATCAGTTGCCCTGCCTATTGCACAAAAGATCATAGAGATGGTTTTGCCCCTTCTCTATTGCGATCATCTACATATTTATGAAGAAAGTTTTCGTGAACACATCTGACAAATTCTTTACCATCCAACCCTTTAACACTGGTAATCTCAATCAGTTTTTTCAAAAATTAAAATCCCCGTTATTAAAACCCTATTAAGCTTGCATATATCAAAGATATCCCGACATGTTTGTTTTTTCAATTTTTTTCTTACTGTTATAGAGCGTATGGTGCAATACCACCAACGTGCTCTTTATTTTCTTATTTTTAATTTCTACGAATATATTTTCACTGGACGATTTGTCACAAATGAGCATTGAGTGCAATCTATTCAATGTGATCCTTAATTTCTTATTTTTAATACTTCCCACATATTTTAAGTGGGTGAATTTTCAGAACTATCTTCTCCAGTTACAGCAATAACTTATTATTTAATCAAAAACGGCAGTCCTCCCTGTCTCCGCACACCACATGTCTTTTTGCATCCTTTCTATGACACTTGACACCTGGAATGTTGAATTGCCAGTCTTGAACGTCTCTCAGGTGAAAATGAGGACTGCAGATGCTTTAGATTATAGTCAAGAGTGTGGTGCTGGAAAAGCACAGCAGGTCATGCAGCATCCGAGGAGCACGAAAACCGATGTTTCAAGCAAAAGCCCTTCATCAGCCCATTCCTGCTTCTCCAGTTTCTTCTCGATTTTCATACCCCTCACATGCTGTCTGATCTGCTGTGCTTTCCCAGCACTCCACTCTCGACTTGAATATCTCTCAAGCAACTTTCGGTAATAAATATAATGTCCCAACCCCATGTTCTTTATCATGCCCTTAGTTCATCAGCCTTCCCTGTTAGACCCCTTGCATCGAAATAAAAGAAATTTAGTGCTTCAGAATTACTACATACATGCTCTCCTCACATTCATAAACTTCACCATCCATCCTACTATTTGTAATGCTATTTGGAATATCCCCCTTGCTGTCACTATCAACATAAAGTATCCCTACACAGAATGAGCAAATCTCCCTGCTAAGATATTGGTTCAGACCAGACCAATCCTTTCTGAGCAGATCTTTTCTATTCTAAAATAGATTCCAATCTCCCGAAAATCTAAATCCCTCAACAACACAGTAGCTCTTCAGCCATTGATCTTTTACCTTAAACCGTTTGTTCCCTCTCGGATCAGGTTGACATTGGGAATAAACCAAACATTACTACATTTAAGGTATTATTTTTAACCTTCTACCTCACCCATTAAATTCACTCTGTACTACTTTAATCTTTCCCTAAAAATATCATTCCTACCAATATGTACTATAACTTTTGGCGACTTTATCTCACCTTTAACAATATTCTTGTTTCTAGACGTTCTTAATTCTATCACAGGGAAAGCAGCAAACCATCGCAAATCTATGGTCACTGTCACAGAATCACCTATTGATGCCCCTGACAGAAGAGTCCACTGTAGCAATAATTCTAAATCTTGTCAAACGCTGCTGAACATAAGAATCATTCCAAGTGTCCAAAAATTAATTGCTGTTCCATTCTCCTCAGAGAGACAATTCCATTCAGCAGTTTTAAAACTGAAAAACATTTTGAGAGCGAAATAGCCACCGGAGAGTTTGCAGAGAAGGTTTATGAGGATGTTGCCTGGTATGGAAGTTGATAGCTATTACGAGATGTTGAGTAGGTTAGGTTCATTTTCATTAGAAAAAAGGATATTGAGGGGGGACCTGATTGAGATTTATAAAATCATGAAGGATATAGACAGGGTGGATAGAATTAAGCATTTTTCCGAGTTTGAAGGATTCAAGAACGAGACGACACGCCTTCAAGTCGAGTGGTGAAAAGTTTAACGGGGTACACGTGGCAAGTACGTCACACAGAGGGTGGTGTGTGTCTGGAACGCATTGCCAGCAGAGGTGGTAGAGGCAGGCATGGTAGATCCTGTTAAGATGCATCTGGACAGATGCATGAGCAGACGAATGCAGATGCTTAGGAATTGGGCGACAGGTTTCGACAGTAGAATTAGATCAGCCCAGGCTTGGAGGGCTGGAGGGCCGAAAGGCCTGATCCTGGGCTATAAATTTTATTTGTTCTTTCGAAATTTTGGTCTTTGGATCATACTTGGGAAAATGTATCTGTGTTTGAGCACGTTGGCGAGTTGAATGGGAACACTGTGTATTATTTCAACGAACAGATTGCGAAACAGAAGAACAAAACAAATCTCTGCTTCAACATCACATTTTTGGGGAGGCAATATAAATGTGAAATAATTGAAAACCAAATATATTTAAGAATAGTACAGTTTTTCTACAGTTGACAGATTAATGACGAGACCACTTTCAGATTTTTTAAATTGTTATGATTCCTTCCCTCAGCATGGTCATTTTACTTGCTCTGCCTATTTATTCGACTAACCTTTACTATCTGCTCAGTTTCTGATCGGTTGCTTTGGTTCCTAGCCTCCTATATCTTAGCTTAAATCTGCACGAACACATCTCCCTTCGAGGATGTTGAGGCCCCTCCAGTTAAAGTGCACACTATCCTTTTTGTACCATTCCCACGTGCACTGGACGCAATTCGAATCATTCAAAAATCAGAAGCGATCGTCCCAAACTAGCTCTTTGCCACATATTCAACTGTGCTATCTTCCTCTTCTTTGCTTCACTTCCAGGTGCCCGGGGAATAATCCCAAGGTTACAACCGTGGCGATCCTGCTTTGAAACTTACCCCTAACTCCCTTACCTTTCTTTGCAGGACCTTTCAACGTTTCACTCTTGTAAACGATATCATTGGTATCAATGTGAACCACGACCGCTGGCTGTTTACCCTCCCGCTTGAATATGCCCTGAACATGCTCAGAGCCATTCTTGATCTTGACACTGACTGCCATTTTTACGAAGAAATCAGACAATCGTAGAATCCCTGCAGTGTGGAAACAAGCCATTTCATACAGCAAGTCCACGCTGACATTCCAAAGAGTAACCGACCCTGACATGTTCCCCTACTCTATTATTCTGCATTTAATCCTGACTAATGCATCTAACCAGCACATCGCTGGACACTATTGGCAAAAAAGTAAACAACTCAAGTATTCTTCTACATTATGTTGAATCTGCTTTCTCACAACAAATACTGCCAGAACTACTGAAAATTCCAAGCAACTTCTCGTTTTGTCACCGATGATGAGTGCATATTGATAAAAACGTATGCAACACGGAATTGGGGAAAAAAGCTGAATTTAAATACTAGGGTGAAAACTAAACATTTCATCATTCAATGGTCCGAGAAAAAGGTTCATTAAATCACGGCTGTTCGGTCCATGAACATTGTTTATTCACTTTCCCAGTCAATGAATAAAGGAGATTTTGTACATCCTTTTTGACATCAGAAAGCTTGGAAACGTTGCACATTTACTCTTTCATATGGGAATGTGATTACATCTCATTCTTTCATCTCACACACAGTGTATTACTTTGTCGAAGATTATGGGTAACATTGTAAGTAATTGGAATGATAGCTGGAAAGAAGGATTTAGGTAAAGGAAGAATGAGAGAAAATGGGTCTTTTTTTGGAACAGAAAAAACTATTATGTGAACTTACTAAGTTGATCAAATTTAAGGCAAGCTATGCAGGGCAGATAAAACATATTGTTATGAACGTGTAGAGGTATATGTTACCTTTAAGAGAGACTGGAAACTGGAACAAAGTGTTCTGAAAGAAGTTAAAACGTAATATGTGACCGTGAAATCAATAGTGAAGCCGAGTTGCCACGAACAAATGCCATTTCAAATTAGGCCAGTCAGTTTAAATTATGCCCCACCATACTGAAATCAAATTGAGTTTGAAATATAATGTATTTGATGACATCAAGATCAATGAAATGATCCAATGTTTTGAGGTATAAAACCAGACATTTTGAATATTTAGGGGGAGCACTGCCAAGGGCATCCACAAAAATAGACTGCACGTTGAAGAGCTTTCTGTAGGTACCTGTCTGTAAGAAATTTGCACAGCAGAACATTGACGCCGACCTAGAGTAAAATCTACAGAGCAAAATCTACAAAGGAGAATCAACAAACCTGACTGGTTTTAAAACATGATTATAGTTTTTGAAAATCTTATTGTTTTTTTTTGATTCATCAGAACAGTATTGTAGATCGGAGGTAAAAGATACCCGAAGGGATTTCTGTAAAGTTGTTTTATTATTCTCTGTTAGACTTAAATAACAAAGGTGCTAATTTTACTTTAAGTAGTGACTGTGTAAATAGATATTTACCTCTCGAAACTTATGAGATTACGGCATGAGGTGAACTTTTTTCTGTGTGGCTGGTTTAAATTAGGAGAGGTGTTACCCCTGTGTTGTAACAGTTTGAGGGCTTTTTGCCGCGATTTGAACAGGTTGAGACAAGATCAAACTGAGATTGGGATAGATTTTAATAGATTTGAGGCATGAAAAAAGCTCAGTCTATTTAAACATTTGCACGTAAGTGTCTGAGATCTTTAAATAAAACGACAGTGAGGCAAATTGCTTAATTTCAATAACTTGTGTTTGGTTTAATTAAAAGTGAGAGAAATGACACTTAAAAAATCAAGAGTGGTTTGAAGATGACTATCAAAATTGCCAAGAAAGTTTAGAATGAAAGATAAAGGCCAAACTTTTAGAATTAGCAAAGAACATAGTTTTGTGTTTTACCAAGGACAAAAGTAAACCTGAAATTGTCAGGGAATTACTCAAACACTAAGGTGTGTCAGAAAAACAGACAAGTGCAGTAGAGTGAAAAAAGCCTAAATTACAATTGAGGAAAATGGAGTTTAAAGATAAACAAAGGAAGAGAGAAAGATAGAGAAGAAACAGAAAGCAGGAGAGAAAAGAGAGATGGAAAAAAAATGGAAGGAGAAGGTTCGCAGCTGAGCAAAGTCAGAAAGAATTTGAACTTGAGAAGTTTCGATTTAGTCAAATTAACAGGATGGAGATTAAAAGGAAAGGTAGTGAAACATACAACTATGAAAGCACTCTGCCAAATGTTGATGAGAAAAATGTTGAAGCCTTCTTTATTTCATTTAAAACTTGGCTCGGGATTCGGAGTGGTCCAAGGATTTATGGGGGAATGCTAGTTCGAACTGAACTGGTAGGTAGAGCGAGTGAGGTATTTGCAACGCTGTCCGACGAGGGGTCAAGTGACTCTGACGATGTCAAACAAGCTATTTTAAGTGTTCACGAATTGGTACCAGAAGCATATAGACCGCATTTCAGCAACATAAAGAAGGAACCAGGTCAGACTTATATTGTATTTGAAAGAATTAAACATGAGCATTTTGATTGATGGATGTTTGCTTTCAAGATATATATGACCAGTGAGGCTCTAATTGAGATTATTCTGCTGGAGGAATTGAAAAGCTCATTTCCAGAGATGGTAAGAATTCACATGGAGGAAAAGAAAATTCAGGAATTGAGAAGGGCAGGAGAATTTGGAGATGAATACATGTTCCTGCATAAGATAAGCTTCTAGCCAGAATTTCGTCCTGTGAGGCATAGAATTTGGGAGAAGGGGAGATGCTACACTACAAAAGAAAGAGTAGACAATAAGAGATTACCACAGATTAAAGAAGATGCCCAAGAGTGTGGAAAAGAGGTGACAGGTCTCAGATACTGAAATAGAGTGGGACACAGAAAATTACAGTCTCGGTTTTTTCCGGAGGGCACTGGGAGAAGGTATATCGCTGCCATAAGGTGGCATACGTAAGCTTACAGTGCAGATCCTTAAGAAAGGCACTGTGGGTAAAGATGTGGGAAAAGAAGCTAAGCCAGTGGCATTAATGAAAGTATTAAAGGAAACCCCAACAAGAACCAAGGAGTTGTACGGATGTGCACAGCCTAGGCAGAGGCTTGGTATGGAGTTAATATCTGATCTCGATAAAGAATTCCCTTCCCTGAGTAAAGTTTACTCAGAAATAACAGGGGGAGAAGGAGAAGAAGTTAGAATTTTGAGAGATACCGTATCTAACCAGTTTTTTAATATTAAGTGATGAGTAAATTTTCAGTATTTCTGGTCTGTTCCGAGAGTGCTGTATGTTGTAGGATAGATGGACAGATATTTAGCGTTCCTCTACATAAGATCAGGTTGGAGTGCCTACTCAAGTCTGGGGAAGTAACATTGGGAGTGACGGACAGAGTGTCAGTTCCAGGAATCCAGTTTGTTCTTGGGAATGATTTAGCAGTGTCCAAATTTGGAGCAACATCCCTTGAAGTGGAGAGGCCCAAGGAAGACCAAGAAAGCGAGGAGTTAAAGCAGAAATATCCAGGTATTTTCGCAGACTTTGCAGTAACCAGACCCCACTATCATATGTCTCAGCACGAAGCACAAACTAAAGCCTAAGGTGAAGGAGTTGAGGTTCAGTTGGAGGACACTCTTTTAGATGTAATAGCGTAGGGAAAACCTGAACAGGCAGAGGACCAGTCAGAGGTGTTTACACCTGTAAGGTAAAGGGAATGCAACAGACAGACAAGACGAGAAAATATATATATGTGGATGCGTACCTGAAAAGGATGCAGAGATATTCCTCATGGTTACGATCTGAAAGATAACATCTTAAGACAGAAATGGAGACCACAACAGGTTTGTGCAGCGGAGAAATGTGCCGAAATGCACCAGACTGTTTTGACGGTAGCATACAGACAGGAAGTGTTACGGTTTGCACATGAACTACCTGTGGGAAGTCAACTCGGAGTATGAAAGACTCAGGCTAATGTAAAAAAACATTTTTTATTGATCTGGAGTGCACAAAGATATGGTTAACTTTTGACCTACATGTCATACATGCCAAATGGTAGGAAGGTCACAGGTAGTAATGAAACCAGCACCTCAGTCACCAAGTCGCGCATTGGAAGATCGCTTCATGTGGGTTATAAATGAGAGTGTAATTCCCCTCCTGGAAAATAGAGGAGAACTGGAGAAGCAGGTGTTAGTTACTGCCTCAGAGTGAGGAATCAAATCCAAATGTTGTGGATTTTTATATGCCTCAAAGTATGTCAAAAATGAAGAAGTCCTTGAGCGGTGGGATAGTAGTAAACTATCTGTTTCTGGAGGATAGAACGCAGTTGAAATGTTTGGTACTGCATTATGAGGACGTATATAAGAATCATGTGGGGAGGACTAATGCTATTGTACATGACGTAGACATAGGGAATACTGTTCTGATAAAACAACGCCCATATTGGCTTAATCCTCTCAAAGGCAGACAGTTCCAGAAGGACGTAGAGGCCATGCTCAACGAGGATATCATCGAACCAAGCCCGAGCAAGTGGAGCTCGCCAATTGTCTTCGTTCAGAAACCAAATGGGACTCACTGAATCTGCATGTATTATCAGAAGGTCAACACTGTTACAAAATCAGGGATATATCCCATACCGAAATTGTAGCACTGTCGCGAGAGAGTTGATGAAGTCAGTTACATCACCAAGGAGGACTTAATGCATGATTACTGCCAGGTACCTTTATCAGAGATAGTGAAAGAAAGTTCTGAATTGTAATGCTGAATGGACTGTATCAATTAAAGTGATGCCCTTTGGAATGAAAAGACATACCCGCCACATTCCAAAGACTCAAGAACAGACTTACGGCTGGGTTAATAAACTGTGCAGCCCATTTGTACGATGTAGTGATCTTTAATAAGTCCTGGAAAGATCACATGGTAAATTTGGCAGAGCTCTTTAAACAGACAGGGGAAGCAAAACGGCTAACAAAATAAACAAAACTGAATTCGCAAAAGCAGACGTGGTGTTCTTTTGACAAAATATTGGTCATGGAAAATTGACCGCATGGAATGCAAAGAAGAAAGTTAGCAAAGAATTTCCATGACCAACCTCGAAGAAAGAAGTTCTTCACTTTTTAGGAGTCAGCAGATTCTATCGGAAGTTTGTTCCAAACTTCAGCACTGTATTGGCACTGTTAACCTATTTGCTGAAGAAGAACACAAAGTTTCGGTGGACAGAACAATGCCAGGAATCATTCGACCATTCCAAAGCAATATTGACCACCAAACCAATTTCACTTGCACCAAACATTTTCAAACCTTTCAAATTTGCCATCGATGCTGGTGGCATAGGAGTTGGAGCTGTACTACTACAGGACGATGGGGATGGAATTGTACTTTTCAAAGAAACTCAACATCCGCCTAAGGAAATTCTCCACGATTGAAAAATAACTATTGAGTTTGGTACTAGCCTTATGACATTTTATTTTGTTTGTCATGAATAATTTGTTGGAGATGGTTGTGTGCACGGATCCCAATCTGCTTTCATTCTTAGAACACTTGCAAGACTATACCTTTGGAGTCTTGTGTTACGTACTTGTAATTTAAAAATTATACATTTAGCGTGTTGTTAGAATGTAATTCCAGATGTGTCATCATGGACTAAATTGATAATGTTCAGATGCTATTTGCTGTTATCCAATGTTATTTATCGGTATATGGGAAGCAGTCAATGTGAACTTACATGTAAGCTATGAGTATGTTGTGTAAATATTTTAAAAGAATAGTACAGAATAGTACCGTTGCTCAGAAGTGAAGGGTGGAGAAAGGTAGAGCGATAGTTATTGGGGACTCAATAGTGAGGGGCACAGATAGGCGGTTTTGCGGAGGTGACAGAGACTCACGATTGGTATGTTGCCTCCTAGATGCAAGGGTACGTGATGTCTCTGATCGTGTTTTCCGGGTCCTTAAGGGGGAGGGGGAGCAGCCCCAGATCGTGGTCCACGTTGGCACCAACGACATCGGTAGGAAGAGGGGTGAGGATGTTAGGCAGGATTTCAGGGAGCTAGGTTGGAAGCTCAGAGCTAGAACGAACAGAGTTTTTGTCTCTGGTTTGTTACCCGTGCCACGTGATAGAGAATCGAAGAATAGGGAGAGAGAAGAGTTAAATGCGTGGGTACAGGGATGGTGCAGGAGGGAGGGATTCCGGTTTCTGGACAACTGGGTTTCTTTCTGGGGAAGGTGGGACCTCTACAAACAGGATGGTCTACACCTGAACCTGAGGGGCACCAGTATCCTTGGGGGGAGGTTTGCTAGTGCTCTTTGGGAGGGTTTAAACTAACTCTGCAGGGGCATGGGAACCTGGACTGTAGCTTTAGCGTACAGGACCTTGAGTGTAGGGAGGTTGGGAACATGGCATCGATCTCGAAGGAGGGTGCCTGTAAACAGGAAGGTGGCTTGAAGTGTGTATATTTGAATGCCAGAAGTATAAAAAATAAGGTAGGTGAGCTTGCAGCATGGGTTGGTAACTGGGACTTCCATGTTGTGGCCATTACAGAGACTTGGGTAGAACAGGGACAGGAATGGCTGTTGCAGGTTCCAGTGTTTAAATGTTTTAATAGGGTCAGAGGTGGGAGTAAAAGTGGAGGAGGTGTGGCATTCCTGGTCAAGGATAGTATTACAGCAGTAGAAAGGGTGATGGAGGAAGACTTGCCATCTGAGGTAGTTTGGGCGGAGGTTAGAAATAGGAAAGGTGAGGTCACCCTGTTAGGAGTTTTCTACAGGCCTCCTAATAGTCCGAGAGAAGTAGAGGAAAGTATTGCGAGGATTATTCAGGAGAAGAGTGAAAGTAGCAGGGTGGTTGTTATGGGGGACTTTAACTTCCCAGATATTGACTGGGAAAGCTATAGCTCGAGTTCGTCAGTTGGTCAGTGTTTGTCCAATGTGTGCAGGAAGGTTTCCTGACACAATATGTAGACAGGCCAACAAGAGGTGAGGCTATACTGGATTTGGTTCTAGGTAATAAACTAGGCCAGGTGTTAGACGTGGAGGAGGGGAGTACTTCGGGGGCAGTGACCACAACTCGGTGACTTTTACTCTATTGATGGAGAGGGATAAGTGTGCACTGCAGGGCAACAGTTATAGCTGGGGGCAGGGAAATTATGATGCGGTGAGGCATGACTTAGGATGCGTGGATTGGAAAAATAGGCTTCAAGGGAAGAACACAAATGATATGTTGAGATTATTCAAGGAACAGCTAATGGGTGTCCTTGATAAGTATGTACCAGTCAGGCAGGGAGTAAAGGGTCTTGTGAGGGAGCCGTGGTTTAATAAGGAATTGGAATCCATTGTGAAAGGGAAGAGGGCGGCCTATGTAAAAATGATGCGTGAAAGTTCAGTTGGGGCGATTGAGAGTTATAAGGTAGCCAGGAAGGATCTAAAGAGAGAGCTAAGAGCAGCGAGAAGGGGACATAAAAAGTACTTAGTTAGTAGGATTAGGGAAAACCCAAAGGCTTTCTATAGGTATGTGAGGAATAAAAGGATGACGAGGGTAGGTATCGGTCCAGTCAAAGACAGTAGTGGGAATTTGTGCGTGGAGGCGGACGAGATTGGTGAGACAGTAAATCAATACTTTTCGTCAGTATTTACTCAGGAACAGGACACTGTTGCTGATGTGAATATTGAGTCACAAGTGATTAGAATGGATGGCCTTGAGGTACGTAGGGAAGAGGTCTGGGGAATACTGGAAAGGATGAAAATAGACAAGCCCCCTGGGCCTGATGGCATTTATCTTAGGATCCTCTGGGAAGCTAGGGGGTGATAGCGGAGCCATTGGCCTTGATTTTTATGTCGTCGTTGTCTACGGGAATAGTGCAAGAAGACTGGAGGATAGCGAATGTGGTGTCCCCTTGTTCAAGAAGGGGAGCAGGGATAGCCCGAGTAACTATAGGCTAGTGAGTCTCACTTCTGTTGTGGGCAAAGTCTTAGAGAGAATTGTAAGGGATAGGATTTATGAACGTCTGGATAGGAATAATGTGATCAAGGATAGTCAGCGTGGTTTTGTGAAGGGCAGGTCGTGCCTCACAAACCTTATTGAGTTCTTTGAGAAGGTGACCAAGGAAGTGGACAAGGGTAAAACAGTTGATGTGGTGTATATGGATTTTTGCAAGGCGTTCGATAAGGTACCCCATGGCAGGCTAATGCAAAAACTACGGAGGTATGGCATTGAGGGTGCATTAGAGGTTTGGATTAGGAATTGGCTGGCTGGAAGGAGACAGAGGGTAGTAGTTGATGGTATAGGTTCATCTTGGAGTGCAGTTCCTAGTGGTGTTCCACAAGGATCTGTTTTGGGACCATTGCTGTTTGTCATTTTTACAAATGACCTGGAGGAGGGGATTGAAGGCTGGGTGGGCAAGTTTGCGGATGACACCAAAGTCGGTGGAGTTGTGGACAGCGAAGAAGAATGTGATAGGTGACAGCGGGATATAGATAAGTTGCAGAGCTGGGCAGAAAGGTGGCAAATGGAATTCAATGTAGCTAAGTTTGAAGTCATTCACTTTGGTAGTAGTAACAAGAAGATGGATGACTGGGCTAATGGTAGACTACTTGGTAGTGTGGATGAGCAAAGGGATGTTGGTGTCCATGTACACAGATCTTTGAAAGTTGCCACCCAGGTAAATAGTGCTGTGAAGAAGGCATATGGTGTACTGGGCTTTATTGGTAGAAAAATTGAGTGCCAGAGTCCTGAGGTCATTATGCAATTGTATAAGACTCTGGTGCGGCCTCATCTGGAGTATTGTGTGCAGTTTTGGTCGCCATACTATAGGAAGGATGTTGAGGCATTGGAACGAGTGCAGAGGAGGTTTACCAGGATGTTGCCTGGCATGGTAGGGAGATATATGAGGAAAGGCTGAGGCACTTGGGGCTTTTCTCATTTGAGAAAAGAAGGTTTAGGGGAGATTTGATAGAGGTGTACAAGATGATTAGGGGTTTAGATAGGGTTGACAGTGAGAACCTTTTTCTGCTAATGAAGTGAGCTGTTACTAGGGGGCACAGCTTTAAATTAAGGGGTGGTAGGTATAGGACAGATGTTAGGAGTAGATTTTTTACTCAGCGGGTTTTGACTCTCCCTCTTTATGGTCATTTAAGCGGGCATTGGACAAGCATATGGAGGTTATTGGGCTAGTGTAGGTTAGGTAGGCTTCGGTCGGCGCAACATCGAGGGCCGAAGGGCCTGTACTGCGGTGTATTTTTCTATGTTCTATGTTCTATGTACAAGAAATGAAACCATGCTTTCATTATGATGGTTCTTCTTTTTTGAGAGGAAAGGTGTTATGAACGTATAAAGAGTACAGAACCTATAATAGAGTTGAAGGATTTAGCAAGCACAGCGTATTGTGGAAAATTTACAATGTAACATTTGGTCCAGCAGCCGGCAGTACCTGGGTTGTTCTCAGACAAAAAAATTCAAATTCGACCAATCAGTTTACATTATGCCCAAAGATACTCAACTCCAATCGAGTTTGAATTTTCAATTTTGACAATACACTTTAAGAAATGAAACGATCCAATGCTTTGGCATATAAAGCTGAAAGAATATTGAACAGTTGGGGGAGAACTGCCAAGCCACCAACATCTCAGATTGCCCAGAGAATAGCTCTCTTACATTCAACTTTATTTATCACTGACCGGAAGAGAAGAAAAGAAGAAAGAGGTAGATACAAAAAGAAGATTTGACAGCTGGCTGGTTCTGAAATTTGATTTTTCTGGTAAATCTTATTTGGGGGTTTTATTGGACCAGTACTGTAGAAGAGAAAGTAGAAGGTCAGAGAAAGAATTTACAAATAGTTGTTAGTTAATTATTCGCTGTTAAACTTTCAAAACATAAATTTGTTAATTCTTACTTTAAATAATGACCTTTAGGATAATTGTTGGCCTGGCGAATTTTAACAGATTACTGCACAGATTAAGTATTTTCTGTGTTGCAGGTTTAAATTATCATGGTGGGGATTGTGTTTACCCCACGTCGTGACACATTACCTCTGATTTGTCTGCAAAGATGCTGCCGGACCTGCTGAGCTTTTCCAAAACGTTGTCTTTGCTTCTGGGTTTGCAAAATCTGCAGTTTTCTTGACTTTCTTATCCATATCATTGACAGACACCGGTGAGGTGCTGGAGAACGGGAAGACAGCTAATGTTTTTACATTATTTTTAACAAGCCTGAAAAGAAAAGCCAGGGAACTAAAGGCCGGTGAATCTGATGTCAAGGTTGGTAAGTGTAGGTAGGAGATTCTGACAGAAAGGATGTGCATGCATTTGGAAATGCAAGGTCTGGTTAGGTCTAGTCAGCACGGCTTTGTGTCCGGAAAACCGTGTCTCACAAACTAGATTGAAGTTTCCGAAGAGATGATCGGAAAGATAGATGAAGGTTCAGCAGCAGATGTTGTCTACGAAGAACTTAGTGAGGCACAACAAGATTCCACGTGGGAGTCTGGTTAATAAGGTTAGATCACAGGGGATCCGGGAGAGCTAGCCAACTAGATACAGCATTGTCTTGACAGCAGGAAACAGAATGTGCTGGGAAAAATTACTTGATTCAGTTTGAAGCTTGTGATCAGTGGTGTGCCACAAGGACCAGGCTGCTGTTGTTCATTGTTTTTGTAAATGATTTGGATGAGAATTTAGGAATCATGGAATGTAAGTTTGTAGACGAAACCCCCAAAATTGATTTTACAGTGGACAGTGAAGAATGTTATCTTAGAGAACAAGAAGATTTCGATCAACTGGGCCAATGGGCCAAGGATTGGCAGATGGAGCTTCATGCAGATAAACGTGAGGTGTTGCATTTTGTTTGACAAACCAGGGCAGGATTTTGACCGTAAACGGTAGGGCGCTGCGGAGTGCTGTCAAACAGAGAGACCCAGGGTGCAGGTAGAAAGTTCCTTGAAAGTGGCATCACAGGTGGAGAGGGCGGTGAAGAAGGCATTAGGCACGCTTACCTCCATCGGTCAGAGCATTGACTATAGGAATTGGGACATCATGCTGTGGCCGTACAAGAGAATGTTAAGTCCATATTGGAACTACTGAGTACAATTCTTGTCGCCCTGCTGTAGGAAGGATGTTATAAACTGGAAAGAGTGCAAAGGCATTGAACATTATGTGACAGAGACAGAAGGTTTTAAGATATATGGAGAGGGGAGGATTTTGATCCCTTTGTGTAGGAGACTAAAGGGTGACCTTATAGAGGTTTATTAAATTATGAGGGGCATGGAAAGGATGAATATCGAAAGTCTTTTCCCCAAAGCTGGGGTGTCCAAAATCAGAGAGGATAGGTTTACGGTGAGAGGGAAGAGATTTAAAAGGCAGTTATTTCTCACAAAGGGTGGTGTATATATGTAGCAGGCAGTCAGAGGGAATTGTCGTGGCGAGGACAATTACAACATTTGAAATACAATTGGACGTGTACATGAATAGGAAAGGTTTGGAGGAGTCAATGCCAAAAGAAGAAAAGTAGAACGATTTCAGTTGAGGAAATCTGGAGAGCATGGATGAGTTTGGCAGAAGGGCTTGTTTGCATACTGTACGGCTCTGAGAATAAATGACTCTGTAACGCCTCTTTCATCACTAATTCTTCATTGCCCTCAATTTATTTCCAAGTCAAAAATACTCTGTAAATGCTTTCCATGATCTAACCTTCTGAACTTTCCTAAACAGAGAAGTCCTGACATTGATGTGGTGCTGTAGAATACAGAAGCAGCAGCAGGAGCAGAATTATAATCAACTACAATCTGTAACTTTTTTCCAGCGATTATCCCTTATTCTATCATTACCATCAAGCCAATCGATGATTCAGTGTGACAACCAGCTACCGCAACATAACTGACTGTTTGCATTCCAAACAGCATCTGATAGACAATATGCAATGTTCCCAAGACCAACAGACCAACAGTGCTGCCACATTCAGTCATAAATTGCGATAGAGCATGAAAAAACTCACTGGATGAGAGGACTCCACAACCATTCCCATCCGAAATAATGGAACAGCCCTGCACATCAGTGTAAAAGACAAGGATACAGTATCTGCACCATCCTCAGCCAGAAGTGTTGAGTGGATGATCCACCTCACCCTCGCCGTGATGTGCGCAGAATCACGATTGCCAGTCTTCAACCAATTCGATTCGCTGCACGTGACATGAAGAAACACCTGAACACAAGAGTTACGACTAAGGCAATGGGCCCTGACACCATTCCTGCAATGGGACTAAAAACTTCTGCTGCACAACAAGCCGTGTCCCTGGAGAAGCTGTTTCATTTTAGCTCCAACTCTGACACCTCCCTGTCAATGTGGAAAATTACACAACTATGTCCAGTTTTCTCAGAGGTTAATGCTTACACTCTGACAAATTACCACGTCCTCAGTCCCATCGCGAATTATTTTAGCAGAGCTGTCAAGAGCACAGAAATAACCTGCTCAGTGTAATTTCCAACAGGTCACCATTTGGAGATGGTACTGTTGTGGAAATGTCACTAGATTACTAATCCATACCAGGCTAATGCTCTGGCAGCTGATGGAAGTTAAAAGCAATTAATAACAGATTGAGATCTAAAATCGGGTGTCAGTAACAGTGACCCTGAAATCAATGTCGATTGCAAACTTCAATTTGTTACCCCAATGTACTTTCAGGAAGTAAATTATGTTCTGGTGAATTCCATACATTCCTAGTCTGGCCTAAAAGTGACTCCAGACACAGGCATGTGATAAACTTTTCAATGGCCTCTAAACCGGTCAAGCAAGACACTAAACTGTATTGAAGTGCTCCAAGATTTGGACACGTAAAATTGACAGAACACCCAGCTGCAGCCTCAGTATCGGAAAAGGGAACGGGAAACACAGTCCTGTTGATGGTGCATAGACCTCCTTCCTAATATCTCTGAGCTTGTGATAACTGTACCCCAGTTGTCTCCTGATCTCTTTAGTGTCCAGAAATCCCTATGTATTTTCAGTGTCTTGGCTTCCACAGCCTTATGTGGGAGAGTATTGCCCAGGTTTACCAGTCTGTGAGAGAAGACATTTATTATCATCTCAATACAAAGTGGCCTGTCTGTGTCTAATACTGAGGTACATTGTTTCAGACATCCCAGCCAGGGGAATTATCATCCTTGCTTCCAATCTGTCTCGCCCTGTCAGGGTTTTGGGTATTTCATTGAGATCTCCACTCATTTCCCCAAAGTTCATGCAATACAGGCCCAGTCGCCCCACACTCTGTACCCACAACAAACCTATTATCCCAGAGATCAGTTTGGTCATCCTTCGCTGCTATCCCTGAATGTCACGTTTGTCCTTTATTAGGTAACGAGACCAAAACTGCACACAATACTGCACGACGTTCGAGATGTGGTCTCACCAAGGCCCTGTACAGATGCAGTAAGAAATCCTGTCCTCAAATCCCCCTGGAATGATGCTCATCACATTACTTACCTTGCTGCCTGCTTTGTCTTTTTGCAATATTGCTTTCATGACTGGTGTACAGGGAGATCCAGAACATTTTCTTTGTCACAGCTACCCATTGTTGAGTCTATGTACAGTGGTCAGGGTGCCAATGCAATTCCCAGGACTGACTTCTGACTTCAGAAATCACTGCCCTACACGGACCTCAGAGGTCGGCGCAGAAGAAACAAAAAAAGCATAACTTGGATGTCCATAAATGTAGGAAGGCTGGGGAGAAGGTAGCCCTGACAGGGAATACTTGCAGACACAGAGATGGGTTTAAGTGTGTATACTTCAACGCAAGAAGTATCAGAAATAAGGTGGGTGAACTTAAGGTGTGGATCAGTACTTGGGACAACGTTTATGTGGCCATCACGGAAACGTGGACAGAAGAGGAACAGGAACGGTTGTTGGAGGCTTCTGGTTACAGATGTTTCAGAAAGATTAGGGAGGGTGGTAATAAAGAAGGGGGGTGTGGCGTTGCTAATTAGAAATGGTATAACAGCTGAGAACGGCAGGTCGAGGGGGATCTGCCTTTGGAGGTAGTATGGGCTGAAGTCAGAAATAGGAAAGGAGCAGTCACCTTGTTGGGTGTTTACTATAAGCCCCCCAGTAGCAGAAGAGATGTGGAGAAACAGATTGGGAAACAGATTTTGGAGTATTTTACCTCCCTAAAAATTTGATGTACATGTAAAGTTTTTATTTTGTAATGCAGGTGTCCGGATCCTCTGTGCCTCAAGCCAATCTCTCCATTGAAGCAATACCCTACGCTTTCATTAAATCTGCCAACATCTTTGGACCAAGGCACATTTTTCCTACTGTGCACCATATACCAATATTTGGCTGTTCACTTGACCTACCTATATCTGCTTATAGACTCATGTCCACTTCATATCTTCCTTCTCTAACAGTTTCAAAAGTTTGCATTCTTCCCTAATACAGACAGAATACTTGGCCAAACAAAATACACTGTGGCCAAACTTCAAAGTAATTGACAATGAAATATTTTTACTCCATGCCTAAACTACTTATTTGTGACAAGGCTAAAGTGTTTTGCAGTCCCATATTACTTAGTTCCCATTATTCAAAACAGAGTCAGATGTTGTCGAATGTGTGTGAGTAGATTTGAGGAACCGCAAAGGTGAAAAAGCACAGTTGGAGTTATGGAGAGGCCTATGAATCGTAGTCAGCAGCTGGGGCGCAAGACAGAACAGGAGATGGAAAAAAAGTTTGTGTAGGAAAGGCAAAGTTACAGTCATTGGGAGGATTTCAATATGCATGTTGACTGGGAAAATCAGTGGTAGTGGTTGGCAAGGAAAGGAATTTGTTGAATGTCTACGAGATGGCTTTTTGGAGCAGCTTATGGCCCGGGCAACAAGGTAACGGGTAATACTGGATTTGGTTTTGTGCAATGCGACAGACTTCATAAGGAAGCTTAAGGCGAAGGAACCCTTCAAAGGCAGTGATCATAATATGATTGAACATACTCTTCAATTTGAGAGGGAGAAAGTAGAATCGGAGTTAATATTACAGCAGAATAAAGGGTCCTACAAAGACATGAGGGAGGAGCTGGTTAGAATTGACTGGGACAGGAGTCTGGCAGAAACGACAGTGGAGCAGTAATGGCGGGAGTTTCTCGGAGCAATTTAGGAGTCACAGCAGAGATTCTTCCCGAGGTAAAAGATGCATTGTTTCGGGAGGATGAGGCAACCATGGATGACAGGGGATTTAATGGCTAGTGTAAAAGCAAAAGAGAAAGCAGATAACATGGCAAATGGCAGTGGGAATGCAGAGGATTTAGGAAGCTTACAAAATCGAACAGAGGGCAACAAAATAAGAAATAAAGACAGAGAAGTTTAAATATGAGTGTAAACTGTCCAGTGGTATAAAACATGATTGTAAGACTTTCTTTAGATGTAAAAAGGGCAAAGAAGGAGAAGCAGAAGTGGGTATTGGAGCACTGAAAAATGACGCTGGAGAGATAGTCGTGTGGAACAATAATAGATGAGATACTCAAAGTCTGTTAGAAGATTTGTAGCTCGGGTGCTCGTTGTTGTGGTTCTGCTCGCCGAGCTGGAAATTTGTGTTGCAGACGTTTTGTCCCCTGTCTAGCTGACATCCTCAGTGCTTGGGAGCCTCCTGTCAAGCGCTTCTGTGATCTTTCCTGCGGCATTTATAGTGGTTTGAATCTGCCGCTTCCGGTTGTCAGTTCCAGCTGTCCGCTGCAGTGGTGGGTATATTGGGTCCAGGTCCAGATAGTGTACAAAATCCCATGCAAGGAATGCACAAAACACTACATCGGACAAACAGGAGGACAGCTAACTAACCGCATCCATGAACACCAACTAGCCACGAAATGACACGACTAGCTATCCTTAGAAGCCACACACGCAGATGACAAGCAACATGAATTCGACTTGGACAACACTACTATTATAGGACCAGCCAAACAGAGAACAGACAGGGAATTCCGAGAGGCATGGCACTCAACCACAGATTCAATCAATAAGCACATTGACCTGGTCCCAATATACCGGCCACTGCAGCGGACAGCTGGAACTGACAACTGGAAGCGGCAGATTAAAACCACTACAATTGCCGGAGGAAAGATCACTGAGGCGCTTCACAGGAGGCTCCCACGCACTGAGGATGTCGCCTAGACAGGGGACGAAACGTCTGCAACACAAATTCCCAGCTCGGCGAACAGAACCACAACAAAAAAAAGTAATGATTTCTACTCCATATTTCCTAACACCTACCCAAGGTGCCCCTGCTCCTGCATAGCAGCGTGGGATGGTTACATGGCGTATCCTGTGCTGCGTAATTTACTGCAGTGACTGAACTCTTCATTCTATTCCAGCCTAACTCCAAGAAGGGGCAGAATGGCCTCCCCTGCTGTATTGTCACGATGCTGACTGGCTGAATGGGATCATTCCCGACCTCTGTAACAGCCTCGCGGGATGAATTGAGAGAACAACACATGGGATCGGTGCAGCAATTGGCTGTTCGGCCCCTCCAGGTTGCTGCTCAATTTAGAAAAATCATGAATGATCTGGTTGTGGCTGAAAACCCCCCTCTCCTGTCTGTTCCCAATAAACATTGACTCCCCTGTCCATCAAAGATCAGTCAAGGTCAGCTTTGAATGTCTTCAATGACCCAGTCTTCACCGTTTCCTGAAGATGCCTGCACCACAGATCACACAGTCTGAAGGTGAAAGCAACAATCTTATCTCAAACGGAAACGGGAGACTGCTTTAATATTAACGTGAGTTACCCCACAGCAAGTCGCCTCCTCTTTTCAGAAACAAGGGCACAGCAAATAGGAATAGATGTATATCATTCAGCCCCTCAATACTATCCCACAGTCCCATTGACTGTTCAGTCAAGTATTTATCAAACTTAGCTTCTACTGCACCCTTTGCAAAATAATCCTGATACCCTGAGGCCATAGAACATAGGAAATTGGAGTTAGGCCATTTGGCCTATCAAGTCTGCTTTGCTGTTTGATAATGCCTGGTGTGTTTCTCAACACAATTCACCCGCCTTCTCACTCTAACTGTTGATCATTGTTTTAATCAAAATTGCCAATCGCTGTCTTAAAAACATGACTGTGCCTGTGTCTCTATATGGGTGTTTGTGTGATTTTGTGTGTGTGTATATATATGTGTGTGTGTGTGTGTGTGTGTGTGTGTGTGTGTGTGTGTGTGTGTGTGTGTGTGTGTGTGTGTGTATGTGTGTGTGTGTGTGTGTGTGTTTCCGTGTATATCTGTTTCAAGACAGGAGACAGGGTAGTCGTGGATTGTTGTTTTTTCGAACTGGAGGCCAGTGAGCAGCGATGATACACAAGCAAAATTGTTGAGTCCTCTTTTGTTTGTCATTTACATAAATGATGTAGATGTGAATTACAGAAGGTATATTTAGCAAATTTGCGGATGACATCAAGTTTGGGTGTACAGTGGACAGTGTTTATAGAATGGTGAACAATTGAAGATTAAAAAGAGACCTTCATTAAGTACATCAACGATTGATAGAGATGTACAGCAGGGAAACAGACCCGTCAACTAGTTCATGCCAACCATCTATTCTAAATTAATCTAGTCCCATTTGCCAGCATTTAGCCCATATCCCACTATTCATATAGCCATACAGTTGCCTTTTAAATGCTGTAATTGCTCCAGCCTTCACCAGTTCCTCTGGCAGCTTATTCCATAGACACACCACGCTCTGCAGGAATAAAGTTGCCCTTAATTGTCATTCAAAACTTTCTTTTCCCACCTTAAAACTATGCCTTCTAGTTTTAGACTTTCCTATCCTTGGGGGAAAAAAAAAACCCTTAACCACTCACCCCTTCCATGCCTTTCGTAATTTTATAAACCTCTAGAAAGTGCAAGTGTGACTCCAATCAAGATAAATGGCTGTGCTTTCAGTCATCCAGGGCCGAAATATTCAAATTAAATAATGGCACCATATTAAAATCAGTTTAATCAACTTGTTCACACATATTATGAAACAGCTATGTGGGAGTTGAAACTAGAATTTTCGGTGCAGTGATAGGGACACTACGATCATTCAGAATTAACCCCTAAAGATGTAATTTTATTCTCCTATGTGTTTGTTCATCAGCCTGTTGTAACATGCTGTGACATACCTCCACCAGGCATGAATATACACCACTTTCTCCAGAGATCGGGGCACTACCACACGTTCATGAACAGAAATTGAATCCAGAGTTCCGGCTCAGAAACGTGGGCACCATCCACTACACAAGGCCTGAACCATGCCCATACTTTGAGTCTTCTTTTATGTTTTTGGATTTATTAAATTCTGGTTACCATTACCAAATTATACTGGTGACATTTCTCATGTAAAAATAAATATAATTTATTAGCCTCAACTATCGGTTGTTGAGTGCATTCGCTGTGCCATTGAGATAAACAATGAACATCTTCAATTGCTTGGCTATGATTTCCGGTTTAAGTGGCGGTTATCAGTAGTTTGCTATATCAGGGAATGAAATCCTGCAGACACACACTGCACTATGGAGGAACTCGATTAGATATCAATACTGAACACTGGAATTGAGGAAAGAGCACAACTCTGGCCAAACAAACAGTCACTATTTCCAACCTCCAGACTGTGGCTTCCCTCATCCTCAGATCATTCATTGGTGTAAGGCAACAGTTTACTTTTCAGCCTCTCCTTACTCAGTCGTCAGTCTGCTTGCGCAAGGCAAACCAAGCTCTGGGTCTTTGGAAAACTCAAGCCTGGTGTCTGCCGGCCTTCTGGAGAGGGGAGGGTCGTTCTAATCCAAGGGGGAGTTGAGGGGGCAGTAATACCACTCCCTGGGCTGAGGTGGCAGATGGAGTTTAATTTGGAAACATGTGAGGTATTGCATTTTGGTAAAACAAACAAGGGGAGAGCTTATAAATTTAAGGCTGGGCTTTGGTAGTTGTATAGAAAAGAGGGACACAGGGGCGCAGGTATAATTCTTTGAAGTTTGTGGTACGGGGTACTTAATGTTACTTCATTGCTCAGATTATTGAGATTCGAAGTTGGGAAGTCATGCTGAGATTGTGCAGGACATTGATGAAGCCTCTTCTGTCGTACTGTGTGCAGTTGTGTCATAGAAAGTAGACTGTTAAGGTGGAGAAGGTTCAGAAGAGATTTACCAGGATATTACCAGGAACACCTCATTTTCTGCCTCGGGAGCCAACACTGATAAGCAGAGATGATCAATTGATAGGATGGGGATAGTTGTGGAGCCCATTCCACCAGTTAGTTGTTTAATCGTCTATCACAGTTTTTGGCTGGATGCGGCAGGCTGCAGATCTTCAATCTGGGTGTGTCTATCTTGCGAGAATTTCTTACTCGCTGTCATATGATTTGGTTTAATTTGATTAGATAGGATTTATTCTTGCATGCAACTGAATGAAACTCTTTGATTATACAAAATTCTGGGAGATCATAATGGTTGTTGGAGCTGTCTATTTTTTAGAGACGTAGGGTGTCCGAAATGTAAAAGTCTACTTCAACTGTCTGTTTTTGTAGAGCCACAAAATAGCCAGAATTAAAATAGATTGCGTCAGCATAAGTGAAATTAGGGCCTTTGAGAAGGGAATTATGTCAAGTAAAAGAAAGGATAATCTAATTCGCAAGATTCTGAAACATGTCAACTTTGTGATAAAGCAGGTGTGTTTTTTTTTAAATTACGATTTGTAAGAGAACATAGATAAAATAATGAAATTGTACCACTAAAACTTTGAAGAACCACCACAAAAGTAAACTTATTCTGATCTTATTGAAGATGTATTCAGCCACAAAAACAGCAACTCAAGTTATGTTTATGAAGCTAGCTGTGTCTTTGAAACTATTTACAATAGTTAGAAAAACTAATTAAGGATTTGGTAAGTAATCATGGAGACAGATTTCAACGTATTTTTAAAACCTGAAAGGGATGCCTGGCATGTCTTGTCTAATTAGTTTTTAAAAAGGTTTACAGTAGAAATAAAAGTAGTATTACGAATTTTGGAACAGAATCAACTTTTTAATGTAAAATGTGATAATGAAATTTGACAAGAGAGAGCTGGCCCAATGGAGAATAGAATTCATGCAATCCTTTGAGGTAAACAATGAGGGGTATGACTAAAAGGAGCACAGCCACTAACTTTGGAATGCATTATAGAAAGATCCCAAGGCCGAGAGATAACACAAATCGTTAAACATCCGAAACAAATAAGACTCTTGGGCTGTCCATGGGAGTGTACAACATTGATCAGTTGTTTTACCAGATTGGTTACGCAGAAGGAGAGTGGAGGGACACCGACAATGTTGTGTTTGATCATTGCAACACAGAACGTATAAAAATACTGCATTCTTGCTGGAAAATCAAATTGTATCATTGATCTCTCTTCTGTCGTGATTCTGTTCACCAATCTGAGAATTTCTGTTGCAGACGATTCGTCCCCTGTCTAGGTGACATCCTCAGTGCTTGGGAGCCTCCAGTGAGGCACTTCTGTGATCTTTCCTCCGGAATTTGTAGTGGTTTGTATCTGCCACTTCCGGTTGTCAGTTCCAGCTGTCCGCTGCAGTGGCCGATATATTGGGTCCAGGTCGATGTGCTTATTGATATAATCTGTGGATGAGTGCCATGCCTCAAGGAATTCCCTGGCTGTTCTCTGTTTGGCTTGTCCTATAATAGTAGTGTTGTCCCAGTCGAACTCATGTTGCTTGTCATCTGAGTGTGTGGCTACGAAGGAGAGCGGTGATGTGGTTTCGTGTCTAGTTAGTGTTCATGGATGCGGATCGCTTGCTTTCTTCCTGTTTGTCCTATGTAATGTTGCGTGCAGTCCTTGCAAGGGATTTTGTACACTACGTTGGTTTTGCTCATGCTGGGTATCGGGTCCTTCGTCCTGGTGAGTTGTTGACTGAGAGTGGCTGTTGGTTTGTCTGCAGTTGTGAGTCCTAATGTTCGTAGTAGACTGGCTGTCAGTTCAAAAATGTTCTTGATTTATGGTAGTGTGGCTCGTCCTTTGGGTTGTGGCATATCCTCATTCCGTTGTCTTTCCCTTAGCCATCTGTTGATGAAATTGCGGGGGTACCCTTTTTTGGAGAATATATTGTATAGGAGTTCTTCTTCCACTTTTTGCATTGCTGGTGTGGTGCAGTGTGTTGTGGCTCTTTTGAAGAGTGTCTTGATGCAACCTCTTCTGTGTGTTGGGGTGGTTGCTTTCGTAGTTTAGAACTTGGTCTCTGTGTGTGGCTTTCCTGTAAACCTTTGTGGTGAATTCTCCGTTCGGTGTTCTCTGTACCTTCACGGCTAGGAATGGGAGTTGGTTGTCCTTTTCTTCCTCTCTAGTGAATCGGATTCCTGTGAGTGTGGCGTTGATGATCCAGTGTGTGTTCTCTATTTCTGTGTTTTTAATGATTACAAAGTTGTCATCCACATATCTGAACCAGAGTTTGGGTTGAAATTGCGGTAAGACTGTTTGTTCTAACCTTTGCATTACCGCTTCTGCCATGAGTGCAGAGATGGGTAAGCCCATGGATGTGCCTTGATTTGTTCATATATTTGGTTGTTGAATGTGAAGTGTGTTGTGAGGCACAGTTCCAGTAGTTAGAATATGCAGTCTTTGTTGTTCCCTGTCTTGTTGTCTGTTCTGTATGTCCAGCAGGTTAGCTATTGTTTCTCTGGCTAGAGTTTTGTCGAAGAGGTGAACAGTGCTGTTATATCAAATGAGACCATAGTTTCTTCCTTGTCTATGTGTATATATCTGATGATATCCAAGAATTCGTGTGTTGACTGTATAGAGTGTCTGGATCCGCTGATCATGTGTTTCAGTTTCTGTTGTTGTTCTTTAGCCAGTTTGTGGGATGGTGGCAAAGCCACACTCAGAGGAATCCGATTCAGTAGAGACGAAGAAAAGGACAACCAATTCCCATTCCTAGACGTGATTGTACAGAGAACTCCGAACGGAGAATTCACCACAGGAAAGCCACACGCACAGACCAAGTCCTAAACTACCAAAGCAACCATCCCAACACACACAAAAGAAGTTGCATCAAGACACTGTTCAAAAGGGCCACAACACACTACAGTACACCAGACCTGCAA
The DNA here is from genome assembly GCF_047496795.1 of Chiloscyllium punctatum. Classification (NCBI taxonomy): domain Eukaryota; kingdom Metazoa; phylum Chordata; class Chondrichthyes; order Orectolobiformes; family Hemiscylliidae; genus Chiloscyllium; species Chiloscyllium punctatum. The sequence continues at coordinate 4,870,197 of NC_092755.1, forward strand.
AAAGAGGAAGAAGAACACCTATACATTGTAGTCGCCAAAAACGGACACCCCCACAATTTCATCAACAGATACCTAAGGGAAAGACAACGGAATAAGGACATGCCACAACCCAAAGTACTAGCCTCACTACTATACATCAAAAACACTTCTGAACTGACAACCAGACTACTACGACCACGAGGACTCATAACAGCACATAAACCAACAGCCACTCTCAGACAACTCAACAGGATGAAGGATGCGACATCCAGCTTGAGCAAAACCAATGTAGTGTACAAAATCCCCTGAAAGGAATGCATAAAGCACTACATAGGCAAACAGGTAGACAGGTAACGATCCATATCCATGAATACCAACTAGCTACAAAACCACATGACCAGTTAGCCTTTGTAGCCACACACTCAGATGACAAGCAACATGAGTTCGACAGGGACAACACTACTATTATAGGACAAGCCAAACAGAGTACAGCCAGGGAATTCCTAGAGGCATGGCACTCATCCACAGATTCAATCAATAAACACATCTACCTGGACCCAATAAACCGGCCACTGTAGTGGACAGCTGGAACTGACAACCAGAAGCGGCAGATACAAACCACTTCAAATGCCGGAGGAAAGATCACAGAAGTGCTTCACAGGAGGCTCCCAAGCACTGAGGATGTCACCGAGACAGGGAACGAAACAGCTGCAACAGAAATTCTCAGCTCGGTGAACAGAACCACAACAACGAGCACCCGAGCTACAAATTTCTCACAAACTTTGATATCTCTTCTGATATGAGCTGAGGATTAAGGAAATGATTGTATTTTCTTATAAAAGCCAAATTCGAGGAAGATCCTTTGGTACTCACCCTGCATTTACCAGTTATTGTCTGAAATAAAATCCACTCCGTGCCTGTGTCCAGTCTGCCTCCAGAGTCTTTGTCCTAGCTGGGGAATCTCGTTCCTACAACAAACAAGGACATACCGATCAGAGGGTAAAGGAAAAACAAACTGATGCATTCAGGCTACACCACAAAGAGAATGCAATAGGCGAGATCAACGTGAGCAAGTTCAGCATTATTTGAAGTTATAGAGTCCATTCCTCATCATAATAATGGCTGCGAACGTGCTGTTCGTGAGCCGCTGGTTTGTGTGTTCAAGCTTCTGTATTATCTGCCTGTTAGAAGAGATTGTAGGAAATCCAGGGTGCGATGGGTCTTTGAGAATGTTGTCAGCCTTTCTGCAGCAGCGAGCCGTGTAAATGGAGACAATAGACGGGAGGTTAGTTTCCGTGATGGTATGGGCTGTGCACACAACCTTCTGTCATTTATCTTGCTGTCCTGGGCAGAGCTGTTGTCACACCAGGCCATTATGTATCCCGACTTATTGCTGTCAGTGGTGCATATGCAGACATTTATGAGGGTCCTTGTGGACATGCCAAATGACCTGAGCTGCCAGAGAAAGAAGAGGCGTTGCTGTGCCATCTCGACTGTCACATCTACATGGGAAGTTCAGAACAGGATATCGGTTATCGTCACTGAGAGGAACTTAATGCTGACCATCCTTTCAAATTCAGTTCCATTGATGTAGATGGGGCATGCCCTCCTCCTTTCTTTCTGAACTCATTGATCAGTTGGTTAGTTTTGCCGACGTTGAAAGAGAGTTTGTACACACTGCACCACATCACCAAGCCCTCTATTTCCCTTCTGTATTTTGACATGCCATCATTACATATCAGTCCTACTATGATGGTGTCATCAGTGAACATGTACATAGCGTTCGTTCTGAATTTGGCAATACAGTCGTTGGTGTACATGGAGTGTAGGAGGGAGGGCTTCAGATCTGTAGATAATTGGGATGCCTTCTGGGTAAGGTGGGACCTGTACAAGAAGGACGGGTTTCATCTGAAGTGGAAAAGGGACCAATGCACTTGGGTGGAAGTTTTGCTCGAGTAGTTCGAGAGTGTTTAAACTACTATGGCAGGGGGGTGGGAACCTGAGCTGTATACCAGAGGTGAGAGTTGATGCAGGGGAGGTAATAGCAAGAGGTAGACCAGCTAGTGGGAAGGATTTTCCTGGGAAGAAACCAAGGGATCAGTTTAAGTGTGCTTGCTTTAACGCAAGGAGTATCAGGAATAAAAGTGATGAACTTAGAGCATGGATCAGGACCTGGTGCTATGATGTTGTGTCCATAACAGAGGCATGGGTTTCCCAGGGGTAGGAATGGTTGCTGGATCTTCCAGGGTTTAGAGCATTTAAAAAGAATAGGGAGGGGGAAAAGAGGAGGGGGTGCAGCACTACTAATCAGAGAGGGATTCACAGCTACAGAAGCTTCCATTATCGAGGAGGATCTGCCTACTGAGTCAGTATGGGTAGAAATTAGGTACAGCAAAGGAGCAGTCACCTCTTTAGGGGTTTACTACAGCCCCTCCAATAGCAGCAGGGAGATGGAAGAAAGTATAGTTCGGCAGAGTTTGGAAAAGTGTGGACGTAGTAGGGTTGTTGTAATGGGTGACTTTAACTTTCCCAATATTGATTGGCACCTCCTTCGTGCAGAAGATTGGAATGGAGCTGTTTTTGTAAGATGTGTTCAGAAGGGTTTTGAAACTCAGTACGTTGACAGGCCGACGAGGAGAGAGGCCATTCTAGACTTGGTGCTCGGAAACGAGCCGGGGCAGGTATCAGATCTTGTGGTGGGAGACCACTTTGGTGATAGTGACTACAACTACCTCACATTCTACATAGCTATGGAGAAGGAGAGGATTAGGCAAAATGGGAGGATATTTAATTGGTTAAGAGGAACCAATGATGCGATTAGACATGAGTTAGGAAGCATGGATTGGGAGCAATTGTTCCATGGTAAAGGCACGATAGACATGTGGAGACTGTTTAAGGAACAGTTGTTGCAAGTGTTGGATAAATATGTCCCTCTGAGACAGGCAAGCAGTGGTAAGATAAAGGAACCTTAGATGACGAGAGCGGTGGAGCTTCTCGTCAAAAGGAAAAAGGTAGCTTACATAAGTGGAGGAAGCTAGGGTCAAGCTCAGCTCTACAGGAATGCAGGCAGGCAAGGAAGGAGCTTACAAATGGTCTGAGGAGAGCTAGGAGGGCACACGAGAACGTCTTGGCAGAACTGATTATGGAGAACACAAAGGCATTTTACACTTATGTGAGGAATAAGAGAATGGTCAAAGAAAGCGGAGGGCCGATCAGGGATAGCATAGGGAATTTGTGTGTGGAGTCTGAGGAGGTCGGGGAAGCCCAAAATGATCTTTTTGCTTCTGTCTACGAAAGAAATGAACTTTGTAGTGAGTGAAACCTTTGAAGAGCAGGTGTGCATGCTGGAATGGATAGAGATAGAGGAAGCTGATGTGCTGAAAATTTTGTCAAACATTCAGATTGAAAAGTCGCCAGGCTCAGACCAGATTTGTCCTCGGCTGCTTTGGCAAACAAGAAATGCAATTGTTTCGCCACTTGCGAAGGTCTTTACATCCTCGCTCTACACTGGAGTCGTACCTGAGTGCTGGAGAGAGGCAAATGTAATTCCTCTCTTCAAAAAAGGAAATAGGGAAATCCCCGGCAAATGCAAACCAGTCAGTCTCACGTCTGTCATCTGCAAGATGTTAGAAGGTATTCTGAGGGATAGGATTTATGACCATCTGGAAGAGCATGGCTTGATGAAAGACAGTCAACACGGCTTTGTGAGGGGCCGTTCATGCCTCACAAATCTTATCGAGTTCTTTGTGGATGTGACGAGAAAAGTTGATGAGGGTCGAGCTGTGGATGTGGTGTATATGGACTTCAGCAAGGAATGAGATAAGGTTCCCCATGGTAGGCTCATTCGGAACGTCAGGCGGAATGGGATTCAGGGGAACTTAGCTGTCTGGATAAAGGATTGGCTGGCCAACAGAAGACAGCGAGTGGTAGTGGAAGGAAAATATTCTGCCTGAAAGTCTGTGGTGAGTGGTGTTCCACAGGGCTATGTCCTTGGGCCTCTACTGTTTGTAATTTTTATTAATGTCTTGAATGAGGGGATTGAAGGATGGGTCAGCAAGTTTGCAGATGACACAAAGATTGGAGGTGTCGTTGACAGTATAGAGGGCTGTTGTAGGCTGCAGCGGGAAAATGGCAGCATTCAGAGATAGGCTGAGAGGTGGCAGATGGAGTTCAACCTGGATAAATACGAGATGATGCATTTTGGAAGGTCGCATTTGAAAGCTGAGTACAGGATTAAGGATACGATTCTTGGCAATGTGAAGGAACAGAGGAATCTTTGTGTTCAGGTGTATAGATCCCTTAAAATGGCCATCCAAGTGGACAGAATTGTTAAGAAAGCATATGGTGTTTTGGCTTTCATTAACAGGGGAATTGAGTTTAAGAGTCGTGAGATCTTGTTGCAGCTCTCTGAAACTTTGGTCAGACCATACTTGGAATACTGCGTCCAGTTCTGGTCGCCCTATTATAGGAAAGATGTGGATGCTTTTGGAGAGGGTTCAGAGGAGGTTTACCAGGATGCTGCCTGGACTGGAGGGCTTATCTTATGAGGAGAGGTTGACTGAGCTCGGACATTTTTAATTGGAGGAAAGGGGGAGGAGAGGAGACTTAATTGAGGTATACAAGATATTGAGAGACATAGATAGAGTCGATAGCCAGAGACTATTTCCCAGGGCAGAAATGACTAACACGAGGGGTCATAGTTTTAAGCTGGTTGGAAGAAAGTATAGAGGGGATGTCAGAGGCGGGTTCGTTACACAGAGAGTTGTGAGAGCATGGAATGCGTTGCCAGCAGCAGTTGTGGAAGCAATGTCATTAGGGACATTTAAGAGACTCTTGGACATGCATATGGTCACAGAAATTTGAAGGTGCATATATGAGGATCAGTGGTTGGCACAACATCGTGGGTTGAAAGGCCTGTTCTGTGGCTGTAATGTTCTATGTTCTATGGTCGAGTAAGGGGCTGAGGACCCATCCTCTGGTATTTCAGTGTTGCACGTTATTGTGGAAGAGACACAGTTACCTCTCTTCGCTGGGTCAGAAAGCTGAGGATCCAATTGCAGAGGGAGGTCCCGAGACTGAGGTCACGACTTTTGTAATCAGTCTGAATGGAATAATGGTGTTGAAGGTGGAGCTATAATCAATGAGCAGGAATCTGACGTAGTTTTCCTTGTTGTCCAGATATGCCGGGGGTATGGTACCCGCTATTGACCCATTCCATTAATAGGAACATTGTCGGGGATCGAGGCAGGCTGGGAGACTGGAACTGATTTGTGCCATGACTACTCTCTCGATGCAATTCATGCCCCCCCACCCCCCTCAGTCTCATGCGCTCTAAAGAGAAATGTCCCAGCTTATCCAACCTCTCCCTATGACTCAGATCCTTGAGTCTTGGTAACATGCGTATAAAGTTCCAGTTTAATAACATCCTTCCGATAGCAAGGAGACCAAAACTGAACACAATGTTAAACTTGGAACTATTTGTAGCTGTAAGTTTTACTCTGCTGCCAATTATTATGCTGCTGTGACATTGTTTTATTATTTGTGTTATTCTGAAATCTTATTATTCATTAAATTCTCTCGGGTGAATATCCTGCTGACATCTTGAATTTGAATCAATTTAATTTGTTTGGACAGATATATTGAGGCCGCTGCATATCAGAGAACAGGAAGAGATGATGGATGTTTGTGCAGTGTGTGTCCTTTCCTGGACCAGCTTGTCTCTCCAGGCACCTAAAGCTTTTATTGTGGGTCACAATACCTCAGAATTGTTAAATCACAGAAGGGAGCTATTCAGCCCATTGTAGGTCCGTCAACATAGAATATTACAGCTCAGTACCTGCAAAATCCTTCAGCACTGCCAACAGCTCCACCGAAACTTTAATCTCAACCATAAATTTACTAACTCATCCTTGAGGTCATTTTCAAAAGGACAAATAGTATTCGTCCCAAAGCAGATCATTGCAGTATACCACTTGCAACTAAACTCCAGGATGAACATTCCCCAACAATAATCACCCCCTGTCTTCTTTCAGCTAGCTAATTTCTGATCCAAACCAATACATCACCCTCAATTCCACATCTCCGTATTTTCTGGGAGAAAGTAAGGACTGCAGACGTTTGATATCAGAGTCGAGAGTGTGTCGCAGGAAAAGCACAGTAGGTCAGGCAGCATCCACGGAACTCGGACTAAGTGAAGACTGCAGATGCTGGAGAACAGAAAACCGATTACTGATGAAGGGCATACAACCGAAACATCGACTCTCCTCCTCCTTGGACGCTGCCTCATGTGTTCAGCTTTTCCAACACCACACTCTCCATATTTAGCAATAGCCTACCATGGGGGACCTCATAAAACGCTTTACTGAAATCCATGTACCCCACTTTACCCTCATCCACCTGTTTGACTATCCCGAAACAAATGATTCATTTCTAGGTGATAATAAATCCTAACTCTTATAATCCTTTCCAACACTTTACGTACAACCAAAGTAAGCCTGGTATATAGTTACCAGGGTTGTGTGTCCTCCATTTCTTGAACAATGGGACAACATTTGCTGTCCTCCAGTCTTCTGGCACTATTCCTGTAGACAATGGCGATGGAAAGATTCGAACCAATACTGGTGTAAACGCCTCCCTAGTTTCTCAGAGAATCTTAGGATAAATCCCACCTGGCTTAGGGGACTTAATCTATTTTTACACTCTCCAGAATTGCTAACATCTCCACCTAACGAACCTCAACCCCGTCTAGTCTAACAGCCTGTATCTCAGTATTTGCATCCACAGTATTGTCTTTTTCCTTTGTGAATACTCATTCAAATATTTACTTGAACCTGTCCTATCTCCTTAGACTCCACACACAACTTCACACTCCTATCCGTTATTGACCCTAATCTTCATTTCATCATTCTTTTATTCGTGACATACTGATAGAAAGGTTGAGGATTTGCCTGGATCCTACTTGCCAAAGACTTCTCATGCTCTCTCCTGGCACTTCTTAGCTCTTTCTTTAATTCATTCCAGGCTAATTTGTAACTCTCAAGCATCCGAACTGAGTCTTCACGTTTCATCTTTACATAAGCCTCCTTCTTCCTCTTGACAAGAGGTTCAACTTCTTCAGTGAACCACAGCACCCTCACTCGACCAATTCTTTCTTTCCTGACAGGTACCAAACTTATCAAGGAAATACAGTAGCAGTTGTTTGAAAAAGATGCACATTTGAATCGTGCCCATCCCCTACAGTTTCATTCCCCATCCTATGTATCATAAAACCTTTCCTAATCGCATCATAATTCCCTCTCCCCCAGCTAGAACTCCTGCCTTGCAGTATACACCTGTACCTTTCCATCGCTAAGGTTAACATAGCTGAATTGTGGTCACTATCACCAAAGAGTTCACCTACCTCCAAATCTAAAACCTGGTTTGGTTCATTGTCCAGTACCAAATCCTATTTGACCTCATCCCTTGTTGGCCTATCTACATACTGTGTCAGGAAAACATTCTGCACACATAAGACAAAAAAACTGACCCATATAAAGTAATTGAACTGTAACGTTTCCCATCAATATTTGAAAATGTAAAGACCTCCATAACAACTCCTCTGTTAATTTCGCTCCAATCCAGTATCATCTTTTGAATCCTTTCCTCTATATCTCTGGAACTTTTCAGAGGTCTATAGACTACTGTTAACAGTGTGACCCCTCCTTTCCTGTTTCTAACCTCTTCCCATACTACCTCAGTCGACGAGTCCTCATCAAATATACTTTCTGCCACCATGATACTGCCTTTGATTAACAATGCCACCCTCCCGCACCCCCCACCCCCACCCCATACACACACTTTTAGTACGTTCTTGTTGTTAATGAAGCATCTAAACCTCGGAACATACAACAACCATTCCTGTCCCTCTCTATCCATTGTTCCAAACCGGTCACAACATCAAGCTGTGCAACTGCACAATTTGGAGACAAGGACCGATTGGAGGGATATCAAATGAGGGTGGGTTTGATAGATCAGAAGACAGCATGAGGGGAGATAGACAGGAACAGACAGAAAATGGAAGTTTTATTTTGAAATTCTCACGGAATGCAAGGCCTTTATCTTGTGCCATAACCCTTGAGCACTGTCCGCATACTGGCTGTGGTCCCAGATCTTCAATAATATCACAGAGCTGAGCTGCTGACAGTTTTTGTTTTTGCAATGAGAAGGTGGTTTAATTTAAATAGACTCGGTGAACGGCAGCAGGAACTAAGAATCCCGCTCGATACTGAGATACTGCGCCACTGAACCTGAAGGAGATGGATCACTGACAGAGGGGAAATCAGCATCACAGCTGTGGGCCAAATAATGATTGATAAAGATTGCACATCACTTCCGTGGTTTTGTAATACACATTTCAATTTATGTAGCTCAATATCATGAGTGTACCTTAACTCTTTGTACATTCCATGACTTAGTATGGGCCGAAAATCATTTTGCACCTATATTTTGTGTTCGATAAACAAATTTCAGTCCTCAGTCCTCACTTTAGATGAATCATTGAATCTGTCCTTCATATGAGTTAAAAGAGTAACATTCCAATAATGATGACTGGGGAATATTATTGTCCCTCCCTTCAATCTGAACTGCCATATCCCCCAATTCTATCTGTTTTCTGTCTTCTCCACAATGCCATAATCACACTGTAATTAAGCTCCAGTAAATGCCACTTCGTCATAATTCATTACCATCGATAACATCAATATCACAGCCCTCATCTGCCCTCCCTGCTCCTGGAATAATAAACTGAATTGCATTTGTCACGTACAATTCTCTGTTAACATATCCATGCGATTTGCCTGTTATAACCCCACGTTTCTCTGACACACATTCCCCTCAGATCATGAACAATAAAAATTGTCGCAATGTTTTATTGAAATTATAATGCATGATCACTAGTTCCAGAATGTATGTTTCCATTTATAAACGGAGAAGCATGTTTACATTCTAATAAACTTATGGCATTACTCCCATTTCCAAGGTAGATTGAATGTTTAAACTTAATTGATCTACCAGCCTCAAAATTTGTTCCATCAGTCACCCTCACATATCCCATCCAGAATGCGAAATTTTTGATCATTGTTTTGAATTTTAATAAAACAGTATTGAATTGAAAGTCGTGAGCTGGAGTTTTTTTGTTCAGCGACTGTGATTGATGTCAGTCTCCGTGGATCATAAATATAGCACTGGAGGTTTGCCTCTTCTATTAATTAGGGACTCGGTTCAATGTGTTATCCCAGTATGGGCGGGATCTACACCGACTAGACTAACTGGGATCATCAACTTGAGAGTTGGGGGAGGAGAGAACACTCTGAGAACATTAGATTGGAAAGTTCCCACAGTTGATCAGAATCTGTGAACATTAGAATGGAATGTTCCAACAATGGATCGGAATATGAGAATGTTAGAATGGAATGTGCTGACAATGGATCGGAATCTGAGAACATTAGTCTGGAATATTACAATAACAGTCAGGAGTTTATCCTTGGGTCTTTTCTACCTTTTTTGCCTTGGATATCATTAGCATCACCGATCGAAGGTGTCCTTTGGATTATTCAAGGTGGTTACTATCCCATCCTCTCTATAATTGGTGTTCCTGATAAGTCATTCCATCTGACCATGAGACTGAGTTGAATTGAATTGCTGTTCACATTCAAATTTTAGAATTTGTAAGTCATCATTTTCGGATCCAGTCAAAAATTTTATTCCTTACAAATTATATCTCGCAAATTACTATTCACAACTTACTTAACAATACGTGAGGAGAAACCAGACTGTTCTTAAACTCCATGACCTTTTTTCTCCATTCAGATTTATGTTTCTACATGTTCTCCCCACTCACCAATCATGCCCAAGAAACTATCAGAATATTTCAGTCAGTTTCTCAGCCTCAGTGCAACTGCTGAATAATTCATTATTTGTGCCTTTGGTAAACCCAAGTTTACCCAAGTTTTCGTTTCAAGTCTCTTCTAACTGTGCTTACATCACAAAATATTTGCACTTGAGGTGGTTAATTTGTCCTCACCACAGAATCTGTCACATGGACATGCAGTGCATGGTGGTCAAGTCATTGACTCATAATCAAGCGGCACGGAATAATAATCTTTTGGTTTCTCATGAAGGAACTTGATGGAATGCAAATGAAATCATCACCACTTGTTTTAACCAGAAGCCTATCTGTTTGCCTCATGTCCTGTAGAGAAGTCAATGGGTCATCCTTCCCTGGTCAAGGCTCGATGTGACTGCAAACCCACAGCAATGTGTTTTGCTCTCTGCTGTTCTGTGGAACAGCTGAAACAGCTACTCAGTTCAGGATCAGGATCTATACATGCTGGTCTGACCAGGGTGGCACACATCCCGTGAGAGCAGAACAAAAGAAAAAACAACGACCTTCCTCTGCCTGATTTCCATGTTCCTGCAAGTCATTTCCAGTCAGATAGGTGACCATTCCCTGTTTCGAGTGAATTCTTTCTCATTGCGTCTCCCTCCCAGAGTGATATTCATCTCCATCGGCACCTCTGGTGATGACTTTATTGATGCTGACGTACAGATGTAAGAAACTTCTAAATTCCACATCATTCGCAGTATAGAGAGAAGGAATGACTTTTTATACTACAGGAAAGAAGCTGAAACAGCTAAGTGAGAGAACCAAATTATTGTGATCAACCCTGAGAGTGTTGTCTAGATAGTATTTGGGGTATTGTGGACAGAATTTCTCTCCTTTAGAAGGAATAATCCTCTTGGCAAAAAGAGTGTAAAGGAGTTTCACCAGACTCATTGTTGGGATGATTGTACCATCAGGTGTGCATGAGGAGTAATCTGTAGTGATTTGAGGGAATAAGGGGTGATTGCATTGAACCTTAAGGGGATAGACAAACACTCATTTTATTCCAAACAGACACTGATACGATGATAAATTCCATGGCTTGTTTATAACTTGGTTTACATTATTCTCGATAGTTTAAATGCCTCTGAGAACGTCCCTCTCACCCCATGCCACTCCCCATTTCGATTGAGAGAGAGGGTTAGAGAGAGGGCCAGTCTTTGACCAACCTCCCCCACATTATGAACGTCATATTATGCTCAATCCCGACAGGAGCCACAATACCTTCATGCTAAAACAGTTAACTATTTCCATCAGCTTCTGATCTCCATGGAGAACATGGGTCTGTCTTCTCGTTGATGGAAGATGCCTCTTTGAGATATGGCATAAAACATCTGGCTTCCTTCCTCACTGCTGGCAAACCACGTTAAAGTATCATGTGTTGCACAGGCAATGGAGGCACGAGGAACATCGAAAGCCGTCTATAACTGTATTCTCTGCTCCATTGGTTATTCAGGTTGGAGCATCAATGACACACTTCTGTTCCTGTGTAAGTGTCTTGAGCAGCTGAATGGCCTCCTCCTGGTTCCATAGGTTCAAGGGTCTGATTGGACTCTGCCTGTTCCTTTTTAACAGCACAATGTACTGACCAGACCACTTCTCATCCTGAGGAACAGGCAGCACGATTGAATGGGCTGTCACTCTTCTTGTTCAGTCATTTAGATGGGATGAATGCTTTCTCTGTATCCGTGTAACCAGCTTAAGATGCTGAATGATATCCTCTTTTAACTGTGGAAATATGCAGTTTCTGGCCGTGCGGTTACATGAATGTTACCGACACTTTCACAGCACAAAACTGACTGCTGTCCAGGTCTTGCTGCACATGGACACAGAGACTGGTTCAGGAGCTGAATGGTGACAAAATGTTCTGTACGTTGTGTGATCTTCAGTGATCACACTGCCTCTGATCACATGATAGGTGAGGGGTGCCAGGGGTGCGGGTGCATAGGTGTCGATGAAGGAGCTGAAGATGTTTGTACTGAGGATATTAACCTGAGGATCTCCTGAAGAGATGATCCGGGACTGAGAGGATTTAGCAGCCACCGCCCACAAATATCTTCCTTTGTGCTCTGAAAGACCCCAACCAGTGGGAGGTTGCCCCTGATGCCCATTCAGCTCAAATAAGTCGGTGGTCCTGATGACATTCTCAGTCAAGTACTGCCTTGATATCAAGGCCATTCACTCTTTCCGGAAACCCTGTGTTCACCTCTTATTCATTTCAATAGGTGATAGCGTATTTGCAGGGAGTGTTGTCCTCTCACAGAGGGTAATCACTGTCAGGAATTGTCTGGGCTAGAGGGTTAAGGGAGCTACATCACTGAAACTATTTAAAAAGGAGGTAGATGGATAGTTGACCTGTCAGAGAGCTGACGGGTGTGTTGAATTGGGCATTAAAGAGGAGTTAATGTTTACAGTAGATCAACCATTATTGTAGAAAATGGCTTGACTGTCCGAATTACCTGATCCTGTTCCTTATGTTCTCATTTTCTTTGATTGTAAAATAAACGCTTGTAATTTTCCTGGACTTTCTGTTATTGAATGTTGCAATCAGAGAGAGCAAAGCATTTTTGAGTAATCTCTTAGTGAGATATGGGGCTTTATTCATAACGAATCTTGGTCTAGACCAAGACCAACAAATGAAGCAAAAGTTTCAGAGAGGAGGCACTCTGTATAGAGACCACAGGCGTCTTTCGAACACTGCCTGCAGTTCTAAATAACATTTTCCAATCCATTCCAATCTGTGTGTGACAGTTGTGAGGGATTCGGTGAGATCCTGTGTTGCAGTGGACCAGGTATTTGGAGCAATTGGCCCCCGTCCGCTCCTTGCAGGAGCTGTGGGGGGCTGAATGGAAAATAGGAGCATAGGACTGAGGAGCAGAAGTTGGTCATGAGACACTTTGCCACTGCTCCACCACACATTAAGTTCTGATTATCGTCTCAGCAACAGTTTTCTGTCTGGGTACCATTTTCCTACATTCATTTGTCTGTCAAATGTTTGACATACTCAATGTTAGATAAATGGAAATATCCAGGCATCACAAACTTCTGGGGAAGGGAATTCAAGAGCCCTTTAACAGCCCTTTGAGAATCTCTTGTTCATGTTCTGACCAATGTTCGAGGGTCACTAATGCCTTTTCCCACACCTCCTGGTGTAAGCATATTTATAATGTAACTCATTTAGTCATGTGTCCAATGATATAGGTCTCAGGCTGGGTAACTGCCTAGAAAAGTGTGAGACACACAAAGTTGAACTCTGAACAAATGGTAAAATGATAGAGTGTCTCAAACGTTTTTTTCTGCCATTGAAGTTATTTTGCTCCCGCAAAAGTCTGGTAATGGCATTTTTTTCCCCGGAACAGTTGGATATGGCTGAATTCCCTTTGCTTCGGGCAGTGGAGAGATCCTCAACAGGAATCCTCCACGAGAGGTAAAGATGACGCAAGGATTTTCTGCTCTTACACCTTGTTTTCAGGCAGAACAAAGTCAGGGACAGAGAAAGCAATTAGCTGCTGCTTCTGAGGCAGGTAATACTTTTCTCCCTCCTTGTGTGGAAAAATACAATAATGTCAACTGAACACCAAACTGGTCCATTTGTATTCTCCATGAACATGCTCTGGAGTGGATGATAATAGACTGTATGCTGTATGCAGCATCATTGCTGTTGTTATGCACAGTGTCTTTCATTAGCAAAATAAAGTGCCTGCTTTATAATTTGATGACATGTTTATATGTGTCTGCGTAATTTTTAAAAATGGGTTAATATCTTCATAATAGTTGTATTAATATAAATACATTTCATTCATAAAAAAAATTCTCCAGTTTTAGCCTCCTTTAGAAGAGAAAGTATGTGTCCAGCTGATACACTTTTCTGAAAACAGTGGTTCAAAAAGGTTTCTCATCTGAGACCTAAACAGATAATCCCCGATAACAAAAGGCTTTTATTTCAGGAATGAGTAAAGCTAAGCATCTTTGAAAATCTTCGAAAGGAATTATATCTTTTTTTAGTTTAGAGGATCAAAACAGCACCCAGTGTATCTGATGTGGTTTCAGCAATGCCCTGTACAGATGCAGTAAAGCATTCCTGATTAAACCCAATACCCGTGGCCACAAACTGCCTCATTTCACTTTCCGCCCAAGTCACTTGCCGCCTCTGCAAACAGACTTCATATGATTCATGTACCAGGAATATGAAAAATATCTGCATCACAGAGTTCTGTGATCTCTCTCCATTTCAATTGTTTCCTGCTGTTCTATCTTTCCTACCACAATAGACAACTCACGTTATATTATTTCTGCTGAAGGTTTGCTCACGAACCTTCCCTGTATATATATCACAATGCAGATTCACTCCCTCCATTCGAAGATATATAGAATGATATCGATTCAATCCCTTTGTCCAGATATTTGACATAGATTATTGATCATTGATGACCCCACAGTGATCTTTTAGTAAAAATATACATTTATCTCTACCGTCTATTTCCTGTTAGGGACAGTATCCCTGTTCCAATGCAGCAGTTCAGGCGGGTTGAGTGGCCTCCTCCTGGACTGTGTAATGTACTCAACGAGCTGAATTACTTCATTCTATATTTCAGTGTAACTCCTTTGACGGGCAGAATGGTCTTCTCCCATCTCATTGTAACGATCTGTGTGGCTGAATAGGGTGGTCCCCTACCCTGTAACAGCCTCGAGGGGTGGATTGAGGGAACAACACATGTGATAGGGGCGGCAGTTGGCCATTTGATTGTACCATTCGGAATGCTCCTGGCAGATCCGATTGTGTCTAACCATCCCTCTCCTGTCTGTTCCTAATAAACATTGACTCTCCTGTCCAGCAAAGATCAGTCGAGCTCAGCCTAGAATATCTTCAATAACCTAGTCTTCACTGCTCCCTGAGGATGAGGACACCACAGGTATCACAACACTAAAGGGAAGGACACATCCTGAGTTCACTGTGGGACCCATTATTTTAAATCTGCCTTAGCCTCAAATCAAATGAATAACCCTTTTCGGATATAAGGATAAAAATAACTAGGAGTAGGTAGAAATCTTTCCGCCCTCCAACTCTGTTCCACAATACCACTGTTTTTTTCCAATCAAATATGTATCAAACCCAGCCTCTGCTGCTGTCTCAGGAAGAGAATATCTGATAGAATGACACCACACAAGCATTAAAGAATGGAGCAGTATTAGGCCTTTCGGCCCATCAAGTCTGAAAAGGCTATTCAATCATTTCTTATATGTTTCTCAACATCATTCTACTACCTTCTGCCTAGAATTCTTGATCTCCTTATAAATCAAAAACTTATTTATTTGTGTCTTAATGACAGTAGTGTCTGTGTCTTTGTGTGCATGTATGTGTGTGTCCATGTGCTTGTTATCTGTGTATTTGTGTGACTACGTCTGTCTGTCTGTGTATCAGACTGTGTGATTCGATGTGTGTTCCTGTCTATTTGTGTTTGACTGTATATGTCTCTGTGTGGCTCTATGTGTGTGTATGCCGATCTCCTTGTATAAGTTGTGATAGTTAGCATATTGGGGTGCTTACCAATACTTCTGTGTATTTCAATGCCTGCATTACTGTGCAATGGGCTATCGGTGATGGAGTGTGTGTGAGGGGGTCAATGTGACCGTGATTGAGGGTGTGTGAGGAATTTAGTGTGACGGTGATTGGGTGAGTGTGATGGTGTCAGGTTGATGCTGATTGAGTGAGTGTGAGGCTGTTCGGGTGACGGTGACGGAGTGAGTATGTGGGTGTCAGGGTGACAGTGATGGAGTTATTGAGAGGGCGTCAGGGTGATGGTGATGAAGTGAGTATGAGGATGTCAGTGTGATGGTGATGGAGTGAGTGTGATGGGGTGAGTGTGACGGTGACAGAGTCATTGCGAGGGGATCAGCGTGATGGTGATTGGCTGAGTGTGAGGGGGTCTGTGTGATGGTGATGGAGTGGGTCATTGGGGGTCAGTGTGAGTGTGATGGAATGAGTGTGAGGCGGTCAGCGTGACGGTGATGGAGTGAGTGTGAGGGGTCAGTGTGACAGTGATGAAGTGAGTGTGTGCGGGTCAGTGTGATAGTGATGGGGTGAGTGTGAGGTTGTCAGTGTGATGGTGTTGGAGTGCGTATGAGTGGATAAGTGTGACAGTGATGGAGTGAGTGTGAGGGGGTCAGGGTGATGGTGATGGAGTGAGTGTGAGGGGATCAGTGTGATGGTGATGGAATGAGTGTGAGGCGGTCAGGGTGACGATGTTGGAGTGAGTGTGAGGGGTCAGTGTGACAGTGATGAAGTGAGTGTGTGGGGGTCAGTGTGATGGTGATGGGGTGAGTGTGAGGTTGCCAGTGTGATGGTTTTGGAGTGCGTATGAGTGGATAAGTGTGACAGTGATGGAGTGAGTGTGAGGGGGTCAGGGTGCTGGTGATGGAGTGAGTGTGAGGGGATCAGTGTGATGGTGATGGAATGAGTGTGAGGCGGTCAGGGTGACGATGTTGGAGTGAGTGTGAGGGGTCAGTGTGACAGTGATGGAGTGAGTGTGAGGGGGTCAGGGTGTGGGTGATGGAGTGAGTGTGAGGGGATCAGTGTGATGGTGATGGAATGGGTATGAGAGGGTCAGTGTGACTGTAATGGAGTGAGTGTGAGTGAGTCTGTGTGATTGTGATGGAGTGACTGTGAGAGGGTCAGGGTGACAGTGATAGAGTGAGTGTGAAGGGTTGATGGTGACGGTGATGGAGTGAGTGTGAGGGGCTCAGAGTGACGGTGATGGAGTGAGTGTGAGGGGGTGATGGTGACGGTGATGGAGTGAATGTGAGGGGGTCAGGATGACAGTGATGGAGTGTGTGTGAGTAGGTCAGGTTGACGGTGATGGAGTGAGTGTGGAGGGGTCATTGTGACGGTAATGCAGTGAGTGTGAGGGGGTGAGGGTGACAGTGATGGAGTGATTGTGAGGGGGTCAGGGTGATGGTGATGGGGTGAGTGTGAGGGGGTCAGGATGACAGTGATGGAGTGTGTGTGAGTAGGTCAGGTTGACGGTGATGGAGTGAGTGTGGAGGGGTCATTGTGACGGTAATGCAGTGAGTGTGAGGGGGTGAGGGTGACAGTGATGGAGTGATTGTGAGGGGGTCAGGGTGATGGTGATGGAGTGAGTGTGAGGGGTGTCTGGGTTACAGTGATGGAGTGTGTGGGGGTGTCAGGATGATGGTGATGGAGTGAGTGTAAGGGGGTCAGGGTGACAGTGATGGAGTGAATGTGAGGGGCTATGAGTGACAGTGATGGAGTGAGCGTGGGGGGTCAGCGTGACAGTCATGGAGCGAGTGTGATGAGGTCCGGGTGACGGAGATTGTGTGAGTGTGGAGCGTCAGGATGACAGTGATGGAGTGTGTGTGAGGGGGTCAGGTTGACGGTGATGGAGTGAGTGTGAGGGGTCAGGGTGACAGAGACGGAGTGAATGTGAGTGGGTCAGGGTGATGGGGACGGAGTGAGTGTGAGGCAGTCAGGGTGATGGTGACGTAGTGAGAATGAGGAAGTCAGGGTGACGGTGACAGAGTGAGAGTGAGGGGTACAGGGTGACGGTGACAGAGTGCGCATGATGGGGTCAGGGTGACTGTGATGGTGTGAGTGAGTGGGTCAGGGTGACTGCGATGGGGTAATTGTGAGGGTGTTAGGGTGACAGTGATGGAGTGAGTGCGAGGGGTTTCGGGTGATGGTGATGGAGTGAGTGTGCAGGGGCTCAGGGTGACAGTGATGGAGTGAGTGTGAGGGGTTCAGGGTGATGGTGTTGCAGTGAGTTTGAGGGGCTCAGGGTGATGTTGATGGAATGTGAGGGGTTCAGGATGACGGTGATGGAGTGACTGTGAGGGTGTCAGGGTGACAGTGATGGAGTGAGTGTGAGTGGTTCAGGGTGATGGTGATGGAGTGACTGTGAGGGTTTCAGCGTGACGATGATGTAGTGAGTATCAGGAGTTCAGGGTGATGGTCATGTAGTGTGTGTGAGGGGGTCAGCATGACAGTGATGGAGTGAGTGAGAATGTGCAGGGTGATGGTGACGGAGTCAGTGTGAGTGGGTCAGGGTGACAGTGATGGAGTGAGTGTGAGTGGGCAGAGTGATGGTGACAGAGTGAGTGTGAGTGGGTCAGGGTGACAGTGACAGAGTGAGTGTGAGGGAGTCACAGTGACTGCGATGGAGTGAGTGTGAGGTGGTCAGGGTGAGAATGATGAAGTGAGTGTGAGGGGGTCAGAGTGATGCTGATGGAGTAAGCGTGAGTGTGTCTGAGTTACTGTGATGGAGTGATTGAAAGAGGATGAGGAGTGATGGAGGGAATTTGATGGGGTCAGGGTGAAGGTGATGGAGTGTGTGTGAGGTGGTAAGTGTGACTGTGATTGAGTGAATGAGTGGGTCAGTGTGACCGCGATGAACTGATTGTGAGGGCCTCAGGGTGATGGTGATGGAGTGAGTGTGAGTGCGCAGGGGAATGGTGACAGAGTGTGTATGAGGGGGTCAGGGTGACGGTGATGTTGTGAGTGTGACGGGGTCAGGGTGATGGTGATGGGGTAAGTGTGAGTTGGTCAGGGTGACTGTGACGGAGTGAGTGTGAGGGGGTCAGGATGACTGCCATGGAGTGAATGTGAGGTGACAGGGTGACAGTGATTTAATGAGTGTGAGGGGGTCAGCGTACAGTGTTGGAGTGAGTGTGAGGGGGTCAGGGTGACTGTGACGGTTGAGTACGAGGGGGTCACTGTGACGTTGATGGAGGGAGTGTGAGGGGGTCAGGGTGATGGTGTTGGAGTGAGTGTGAGGTGGTCAGGATGACTGTGATGGAGTGAGTGTGAGGGGGTCAGGGTGACGGAGATGGAGTGAGTGTGAGGGGGTCATTGTGACTGTCATGGAGAGCGTGACTGGGTCAGTGTGACAACGACGGATTGATTGTGAGGGCCTCAGGGTGATGGTGATGGGGGTGAGTGTGAGAGGGCAGGGTGATCGTGACGGAATGATTGTGAGGGGGTCAGGGTGATGTTCATGTCGTGGGTGTGAGGGGGTCACGGTGACGGAGATGGAGTGAGTGAGATGTGGTCAGTGTGACAGTGACGGAGTGAGTGTGAGAGGGTCAGGGTGACGGTGATGTCGTGAGTGTGACAGGGTCAGGGTGATGTTGATGGAGTGCGTGTGCGGGGTTCATTGTGACGGTGATGGAGTGAGTGTGAGGGATCAGGGTGACGGAGATGGAGTGAGTGTGAGGGGGTTAGGCTGACGGAGATGGAGTGAGTGTGAGGGGGTCATTGCGACTGTCATGGAGATCGTGAGTGGGTCAGTGTGACAATGACGGATTGATTGTGAGGGCCTCAGGGTGATGGTGATGGGGGTAACTGTGAGGGGGCAGGGTGATGGTTATGGAGTGATTGTGAGTGGGTCAGTGTGACGATGTTGGAGTACGTGTGAGGGGATAAGGGTGTCTGTGATGGAGTGAATGTGAGGTGGTCAGGTTGAGGGTGATGGAGTGAGTGTGAGACAGTCAGGGTCAGGGTGATGGAGTGAGTGTGATGGGTTCAGGGTGACGGTGATGGAGTGAGTGTGAGGGGATCAGTGTGATGGTGTTGGAGTGAGTGTGAGTTGGTTAGGGTGACTGTGATGGAGCGAGTGTGAGGGACTCAGGAAGACCGTGAAGGAGAGTGTGTAAGCACATCAGGGTGGCGGTGATAGAGTGAGTGTAAAGTGGTCTGGGAGACGGTGATGGAGTGAGTGTAAGTGGTCAGTGTGATAGTGATGGAGTGAGTGTGAGGGGGTGAGGGTGACAGTGATGGAGTTAATGTGAGGGGGTCAGTGTGACGTTAATGGAGTGAGTGTGAGTGAGTCAGGGTGATTGTGATGGAGTGACTGTGAGAGGGTCAGGGTGACAGTGATTTAGTGAGTGTGAGGGGGTCAGGGTGACAGTCATGGAGTAAGTGTGAAGGGGTCCGGGTGACGGAGATAGCGTGAGTGTGAGGGGATCAGAGTAACGGTGATAGAGTGAGTGTGAGGGGGCGATGGTGACGGTGATGGAGTGAGTGTGAGGGGCATAGGGTGACAGGGATGGAGTGCGTGTGAGGGGGTCAGGATGTTAGTGATGGAGTGAGTGTGGAGGGGTCAGTGTGACGGTAATGTAGTGAATGTGAGGGGGTGAGGGTGACAGTGATGGAGTGATTGTGAGGGGGTCAGGTTGACGGTGATGGATTGATTGTGAGGGGATCAGGGTGACAGTCATGGAGTGAGTGTGAGGGGGTCAGGGTGACAGTCATGCAGTGAGTGTGAGGGTGTCCGGGTGACAGAGATGGTGTGAGTGTGGAGTGTCAGGATGACAGTGATGGAATGTGTGTGAGGGGGTCAGGTTGACGGTAGTAGAGTGAGTGTGAGGGGTGTCAGTGTGACAATGATGGAATAAGTGTGAGGGGATGAGGGTAACAGTGATAGAGTGATTCTGAGGGGGTCAGGGCGACGGTGAGGAACGATTTTGAGGGGGTCAGGTGATGGTGATGGAGTGAGTGTGAGGGGGTCAGGGTGACAGAGACGGATTGAATGTGAGTGGGTCGGGATGATGGGGACGGAGTGAGTGTGAGGGGTCCAGGTGATGTAAATGGAGTGAATGGGTCAGGGTGACAGTGATAGAGGGAGTGTGAGGGTAAGTGTGAGGGTGATTGAGTGAGTGTGAGGGAGTCAGCGTGATTGTGACGGGGTGAGTGTGAGGTGATCAGTGTGACGGTGAAGGAGTGAGACTGAGGATTTCAGGGTGAGGGTGATGTAGTGAGTGTGAGGGGGTCAGGGTGAGTGTGATGGAGTGAGTGTGAGGAATCAGAGTGACAGTGATGGAGTGAGTGTGAGGGGATCTGGGTGACGGTGATGGAGTGATTATGAGGGGGTCAGTGTAAGGGTGATGGAGTGAGTGTGAGGGGGTCAGGGTGACAGTAATCGAGTTGTGTGAGTGGTTCAGGGTGACAGTGATGGAGTGAGAGTGAGAGTTTCAAGGTGATGGTGATGGAGTGAGTGTGAGGCAGTCGGGGTGAGGGTGATGGAGTGCGCATGATGGGGACAAGATGATAGTGATGGTGTGAGTGTGAGAGGGTCAAGGTGACTGTGATGGTGTGAGTGAGTGTGTCAGGGTGACTGCTATGGAATAATTGTGAGGGTGTCAGGGTGACAGTGACGGAGTGAATGCGAGGGATTCAGGGTGATGGTGATGGAGTGAGTGTGCAGGGGCTCAGGGTGACAGTGATGGAGTGATTGTGAGTGGGTCAGGGTGACAGTGACGGAGTGAATGTGAGTGGGCAGAGTGATGGTGACGGAGTGAGTGTGAGTGGGTCAGGGTGACAGTGACGGAGTGAATGTGAGTGGGCAGAGTGATGGTTATGGAGTGAGTGTGAGGGTGTCAGGGTGACAGTGACGGAGTGAGTGTGAGTGGGCAGAGTGATGGTTATGGAGTGAGTGTGAGGGGGTCAGGGTGAGGATGATGGAGTGAGTGTGAGGGGGTCAGGGTGATGCTGATGGAGTGAGCGTGAGTGTGTCAGAGTTACTGTGATGGAGTGATTGAAAGAGGATCAGGAGTGATGGAGGGAGTGTGATGGGGTCATGTTGAAGGTGATGGAGTGAGTGTGAGGGGGTAAGTGTGACTTTGATTTACTAAGTGAGTGGCTCAGTGTGACCGTGATGGAGTGATTGCGATGGGCTCAGGGTGATGGTGATGGAGTGAGTGTGAGTGGGCAGGGGAATGGTGACAGAGTGAGTGTGAGGGGGTCAGGGTGACGGTGATGTAGTGAGTGTGACGGGGTCAGGGTGATGGTGATGGGGTGAGTGTGAGTGGGTCAGG
This sequence comes from Chiloscyllium punctatum, assembly GCF_047496795.1. Taxonomy (NCBI): domain Eukaryota; kingdom Metazoa; phylum Chordata; class Chondrichthyes; order Orectolobiformes; family Hemiscylliidae; genus Chiloscyllium; species Chiloscyllium punctatum. Next base: position 4,891,921 of record NC_092755.1, read on the forward strand.
GTGACTCACGGAGTGAGTGTGAGGGGGTCAGGATGACTGCCATGGAGTGAATGTGAGGTCACAGGGTGACAGTGATTTAATGAGTGTGAGGGGGTCAGCGTACAGTGGAGTGAGTGTGAGGGGGTCAGGGTGATGGTGTTGGAGTGAGTGTGAGGTGGTCAGGATGACTGTGATGGAGTGAGTTTGAGGGGATCGGGGTGATGGTGATGGAGTGATTGTGAGGGGGTCAGGATGACGGTCAGGGTTTGAGGGTGAGGGGGTCAGGGTGCTGGTGATGGAGTGAGTGTGAGGGCGTCAGAGCGACGGTGATGGAGTGAGTGTGATGGGGTCAGGGTGACAGTGATGGAGTGTGTGTGAGGGGGTCAGGGTGATGGTGATGGAGTGAGAGTGAGGTTGTCAGTGTGACGGTGATGGAGTGAATGTGATGGGTTCAGGGTGATGGCGACGGAGTGATTGTGAAGTGTCAGTGTAACGGTGCTGGAGTGAATGTGAGGTGGTCAGGGTGATGGTGATGTAGTGAGTGTGAGGGGGTCACTTTATTTGGTGACGGAGTGCGTGTGAGGGAGTCAGGGTTATAGTGATGCAGTAAATGTAAGGGGGTCAGAGAGATAGTGTTGCAGTCAGTGTGAGGAGGTCAGTGGCGATAGTAAGTATGAGTGGTCTAGGTGACTTTAATGCAGTGAGTGTGAGGGGTTCAGGCTGATTGTGACACAGTTAGTCTGAGGGGGTCAGAGTGACAGTGATGCATTCAGTGTGAGGGAGAGAAGCTGGTATTGACGCAGTGACTGTGACGGTGTTAGGTTGATCGTGATGCCGTAAGTGTGAGGGGGGATCAGTCTATAATGATGCAGTAAGTGTGAGGGGTCAGGGTGGTAATGACACACTGTGAGGGGATCAGGGTGACAGTGATGCAGTAATTGTGAAGGGGTCATTGTGATAGTGATGCAGTAAGTGTGAGGGGTCAGTCTGGAGTGATGCAGTAAGTGTGAGGTGGTCAGGGAGACAGTGACAGACTAAATGTGAGGGGTCAGGGTGAGAGTGACGCTGTAAGTGTGAGGGGGTCAGGGTGACAGTGACGCAGTGTGTGTGTGTCCAGCTCATAGTGACGTAATAAGTGTGAGTGCGTCAGGGTGGTATTGAAGGAATAATTGTGAGGGGTCAGGGTGACAATGACACGGTTATTGCGCGTGAGTCTGGCTCATACTGACGCAGAAACATAAGGAGGTCAGGCTGATCGTGAAGGGGGATCAAGGTGACAGTGACAGATTAATTGTGTAGGGCTCAGGCTGACCGTGATGCAGTTAATGTGAGGGCGTCAAGGTGACAGTGACACAGTAAGTGGGAGGTGGTCACGGTGACAGGGACGCAGTTATGGTGTGAGTGTCAGGGTGACAATGACACCGTAAATGGGAGGGTGTCACGGTGATTGTGACGCAGTATGTGTGAGGGGTCACAGTGACAGTAACACAACAAGTGTGAGAGTGAGAGGCTGGTAGTGACATAGTAAGTATGATGGGGTCAGGGTGGCAGTGACGCAGTAAGTGTGAGGGGGTCAGGGTGATATTGATGCAGTAAGTGTGATGGGATCAGGGTGACAGTGACGCAGTAAGTATGAAGGGATCAAGGTGACAGTGACTCAGTAAGTGTGAGAATGTCAGGGTGATAGTGATGCAGTAGATGTGAGGGGGTCAGGGTGAAAGTGATGCAGTAAGTTTGAGGGGTTCAGGTTGATATTGATGCAGTAAATGTGATGGAGTCAGGATGGTAGTGACGCAGTAAGTGTGAGAGGGTCAGGGTGACAGTGATGCAGTAAGTGTGAGTGGGTCAGGCTGATACTGTCGGGATAATTGTGAGGGATCAAGTTGACAGTGATGCAGTAAGTGTGAGGGTGTCACGATGACAGTGACGCAGTTAGTGTAAGAGAGAGAGGCTGGTAGAGACACTGCAAGTACGATTGGGTTCAGGGTGGCAGTGACGCTGTAAGTGTGAGGATGTCAGGCTCATAGTGACGTAATAAGTGTGAGCGGGTCAGGGTGATACTGATGGAATAATCGTGAGGGTTCAGGGTGACAATGACACGGTTGTTGTGAGGGTGTCTGGCTCATAGTGACGCAGCAATATAAGGGGATCAGGCTGATAGTGAAGGGGAATCAATTTGATAGTGACAGATTATGTAGGGTTCAGGGTGACAGTGACGCATTAATTGTGAAGGTGTCACAGTGACAGTGACGCAGTAAGTGTGAGGGGGTCAGGGTGACAGTGATACAGTAAGTGGGAGGGGGTCACGGTGACAGGGATGCAGTTATGGTGAGAGTGTCAGGGTGACAATGACACAGTAACTGGGAGGGTGTCATGGTGATAGTGACGCAGTATGTGTGAGGGGCCACAGTGACAGTAACAGAGTAAGTGTGAGAGGGAGAGGCTGGTAGTGACACAGAAAGTACGATGGGTTCAGGGTGACAGTGACGCAGTAAATGTGATGGGGTCAGAGTGATAGTGACACAGTAAGTATGAGGGGGGTCAGGATGCTAGTGATGCAGTAAGTGTGATGGGATCAGGGTGATATTGACACATTATGTGTGCGGGGCTCAGGTTGATAGTGCCACAGTAAGTGTAAGAGGGTCCGGGTGATAGTGACGCAGTAATTGTGAGGGGGTAGGGTGATAATGACACTGTAAGTGTGAGGGGGTCGGGGTGATAGTGAACAGTCAGTTTGAGGGGATCAGGCTGATAGTGATGCAGTAATTGTGAGGGGGTCAGGGTGACAGTGAACAGTAAGTGTGAGGGGATCAGGCTGATAGTGATGCAGTAATTGTGAGGGGGTCAGGGTGACAGTGACGCAGTAAGCACGGAGGGATCAAGGTGACAGTGACGCAGTAAGTGTGAGGGAGCCAGGGTGATAGTGATGCAGTAAGTGAGAGAGCTCATAGTGACAGTGACACAGTAAGTGAAGAGTACAGGGTGACAGTGACGCTGTAAGTGTGAGGGTGTCAGGGTGATAATGATGCAGTAAGTGTGATGGGGTAGAGGTTATAGTGACACAGTAAGTGTGAGGGTGTCAGGGTGACAATGACACAGTAAGTGTGAGGAGGTCAAGGCGATAGTGACACAGTAAGTGTGTGGGGATCAGGGTGACAGGGACACAGTGAGTTTGAGGGAGTCAGGCTGGTACTGACGCAGTAAGTATGAGAGGTATTGGCTAGTAATGACGCAGTAAGCATGATTGTGCCAGTGTGATAGTGATGCAGTAAGTGTGAAGTGCTCAGTGTGAATGTGGTGCAGGAAGTGTCAGGGTGTTAGGCTGATAGCGACGCAGAAAAGTGTGAGGTGGTCAGGGGGACAGTGAAACAGTAAGTGTGATTGTACCAGGGTGACAGTCACGCAATACGTGTGAGGGGGTCAGTGTGACAGTGACACAGTAAGTCTGAGGGGGTAAGGGTGACAGGGACACAGTAAGTTTGAGGGAGTCAGGCTGTTAGTGATGCAGTAAGTGTGAATGTGCCAGTGTGAGAGAGTCGCACTAAATGTGAGGGGGTCAGTGTGACAGTGATGCAGTAAGCGTGAGTGGTCAGGGTGACTGTGATTCAGTAAGTGTGAGGTGAAGAGGCTAGTAGTGACACAGGAAGTGTGATGCGGCCAGGGTGATAGTGATGCAGTAACTGTGAGGGTGTCAGGCTGGTCTTGACACAGTAAGTGTGAGTGGTTCAGGATGATAGTGACACAGTAAGTGTGATGGGTCAGGGTGACAGTGACATAGTAATTGTGAGGGAGTGGGGGTGAAAGAGATGCAGTAAGTGTGAGGGAGTCAGAATGATAGTGAGCAGTAAGTGCGAGGGTGTCAGGGTGACAGTGACGTAGTAAATGTGTGCTGTTAGGGTGATAGTGACACAGTGAATGTGAGGCGGTCAGGATGACAGTGATGCAGTAAGTGTGAGTGGGTCAGGGTGACAGTAACGTGGTAAGTGTGAGGGGGTCAGGGTGACAGTGACATAGTAATTGTGAGGGAGTCGGGGTGAAAGAGATGCAGTAAGTGTGAGGGGGTCAGAGTGATAGTGAGCAGTAAGTGTGAGGGTGTCCGAATACAGTGACGTAGTAATTGTGTGCTGTCAGGGTAATAGTGACGCAGTGAATGTGAGGCGGTCAGGGTGACAATAACGCAGTAAGTGTGAGGGGGTCAGGGTGAAAGTGAAACAGTAAGTGCAGTCAATGTGAGGGGAGTCTGGGTGACAGTAATGCAGTAATTGTGCGGGGGTCAGGCAATAGTGATGCAGTAAGTGTGAGGGTGTCAGTGTGAGAAGGTCAGGGTGACAGTTACGCAGTAAGTGTGAGGGGGTCAGGGTGATAGTGACGCAATAGGTGTGAGGGCATCAGGGTGTCAGTGACGCTGAAAGTGTGAGTGGGTGACAGAGATGCAGTAAGTGTGAGTGTGTCAGGGTAATAGTGATGCAGGAAGTGTGAGGGTTACTGTGACGCAGTAAGTGTGATGTGGTCAGGGTGAAAGCGACACAGTAAGTTTGAGGGAGTCAGGCTGGTAGTGACACAGTAAGTGTGACTGTGCCAGGATGATAGTGACGCAGTGAATGTGAGTGGGTCAGGGTGACAGTGATGCTGAAAGTATGGGGGGGTCAGGGTGACAGTGAAACAGTAAGTGTGAGGGGGTCAGGGTGACAGTGACGCAGTCAGTGTGAGGGGGTCAGTGTGACAGTGACAAGGTAAGTGTGAGGGCTCAGGGTGATAGTGACGCAGGAACTGTGAAGGGGTCAGGGTGACAGTGACACAATAAGTGTGAGGGGTTGAGGATGATAGTGACGCAGAAACTGTGAGGGGGTCAGGGTGAAAGTGAAACAGTAAGTGCAGTCAATGTGAGGGGAGTCTGGGTGACAGTAATGCAGTAATTGTGCGGGGGTCAGGCAATAGTGATGCAGTAAGTGTGAGGGTGTCAGGGTGACAGTGACGCAGTAAGTGTGAGTGGGTTAGGGTGATAGTGATGCAGTAAGTGTGAGGGGGTCAGGCTGATAGTGACACAGTAAGTGTGAGGGGGTCAGGCTGACAGTGATACAGTCAGTGTGAGGGGTTCAGTGTGATAGTGACACAGTAGGTGTGATTGGGTGAGGGTGACAGTGAAACAATAAGTATGAGGGGGTCAGGATGATAGTGACGCAGTATGTGTGACAAGGTCAGGGTGGCAGTGACATAGTAAGTGTGAGGGGCTCAGGGTGATAGTGACGAAGTAAGTGTGAGGTGGTCAGGGTGACTGTAATGCAGTAACTGTAAGGGGGTCAGGGTGACAGTGACACAATAAGTGTGAGGGGTTGAGGATGATAGTGATGCAGGAACTGTGAGGCAGTCAGGGTGATCGTATCGCAGAAATTGTGAGGGGTCCAGGGTGATTGTGACGCATTAACTGGGATCAGGGTGATAGCGACGCACTAAGTGTAAGGGGGTCAGGGTGACAGTAACACAGTAAGTCTGAGGGGTAAGGGTGACAGGGACACAGTGAGTTTGAGTGAGTCAGGCTCGTAGTGATGCAGTCAGTGTGAATGTGCCAGAGTGAGAGCGTCGCACTGAATATGAGGGGGTCAGTGTGACAGTGAAGCAGTAAGTGTGAGGGGGTCAGGGTGAGTGTGATTCAGTAAGTGTGCGGTGAAGAGGCCAATAGGGACACAGTAAGCGTGATAGGGCCAGGGTGATAGTGATGCAGTAAGTGTGAGGGGGTCAGGCTGGTATTGACACAGTAAGTGTGAGTGGATCAGGATGATCGTGACGCAGAAAGTGTGAGGGGGTCAGGGGACAGTGACACAGTAAGTGTGATTGTGCCAGGGTGATAGTGACACAGTAACTGTGAGGGGGGTCAGGGTGATAGTGATGCAGTAATTGTGATGGGTTCAGGGTGATAGTGATGCAGTAAGTGTGAGGGAACGAGGCTAGTAGAGATGCAGTAGGTGTAAGGGGCTCAGTCTGATAGTGATGCAGGAAGTATGATTGTGTCCATCTCGTAATGAAGCTGTAAGTGTGAGTGGATCAGGATGATAGTGACGCAAAAGTTTGAGTTTGTCAGGGTGACAGTGACGCAGTAATTTTGAGGGGGTCAGTGTGACAGTGACGCAGTAAGTGTCGGGATGTTGGGGCGACACTGATGCAGAAAGTCTGAGGGGGTCAGGGGGACAGTGACACAGTAAGTGTGATTGTGCCAGGGTGATAGTGACACAGTAAGCGTGAGGGGGTCAGGGTGATAGTGATGCAGTAATTGTGATGAGGTCAGGGTGATAGTGATGCAGTAAGTGTGAGGGAACGAGGCTAGCAGTGATGCAGTAGGTGTAAGGGGCTCAGTCTGATAGTGATGCAGTCAGTATGAGTGTGTCCATCTCGTAGTGAAGCTGTAAGTCTGAGGGGTCAGTAATGATAGTGACGCAGTAACTCTGAGGGATCAGGCTGACAGTGATGCAGGAACTGTGAGGGGGTCAGGATGCTAGTGACGCAGGAACTGTGAAGGGGTCAGGATGACAGTGATGCAGGAACTGTGAGGGGGTCAGGATGCTAGTGACGCAGGAACTATGAGGGGGTCAGAATGATAGTGATGCAGGAACTGTGAGGGGGTCAGGATGATAGTGACGAAGTAAGTGTGACAGGGTCAGGGTGACAGTGTCAAAGTAAGTGTGAGGGGGTCAAAATGATAGTGTCGCAGAAACTGTGAGGGGCTAAGTGTGATAGTGACGCAGTAAGTGTGAGGCGCTCAGGGTGATAGTGACGCCATAAGTGTGAGGGGGTCAGGGTGACTGTGATTCAGTAAGTGTGAGGTGAAGTGGCTAGTAATGACAAAGTAAGTGTGATGGGGCCAGCGTGATAGTAATGCAGTAAGTGTGAGGTGGTCAGGCTGGTATTGACAGAGTAAGTGTGAATGGATCAGGATGATAGTGACGCAGTAAGTTTGAGGGGGTCAGGGTGACAGTGATGCAGTAATTGTGAGGGGCTCAGGGTTATAGTGACGCCGTAAGTGTGAAGGAGTTAGGGTGATAGTGATGCAGTTAATGTGAGGTGGTCAGGCTGGTATTGACACAGTAAGTGTGAGTGGATCAGGATTATAGTGACGCAGAAAGTGTGAGGGGGTCAGGGGACAGTGATACAGTAAGTTTGAGGGGGTCAGGGTGACAGTGACGCAGTAATTGTGAGGGGGTCAGTGTGACAGTGACGCAGTAAGTGTCGGGATGTTAGGGCGACACGGACGCAGAAAGTGTGAGGGAGTCAGAGGGACAGTGACACAGTAAGTGTGATTGTGCCAGGGTGATAGTGACACAGTAAGCGTGAGGGGGTCAGGGTGATAGTGATGCAGTAATTGTGATGAGGTCAGGGTGATAGTGATGCACTAAGTGTCAGGGAACGAGGCTAGTAGTGATGCAGTCGGTTTAAGGGGCTCAGTCTGATAGTGATGCAGTCAGTATGAGTGTGTCCATCTCGTAGTGAAGCTGTAAGTGTGAGGGGTCAGTACTGATAGTGATGCAGTAACTCTGAGGGATCAGGCTGACAATGATGCAATAATTGAGAGTCAGTCACGTTGATAGTGTCGCAGGAACTGTGAGGTGGTCAGGATGATAGTGTCGCAGGAACTGTGAGGGGGTCAGGATGATAGTGACGCAGGAACTGTGAGGGGGTCAGGATGATTGTGACGCAGTAAGTGTGATAGGGTCAGGGTGACAGTGACAAAGTAAATGTGAGGGGGTCAGAGTGATAGTGTCGCAGTAACTGTGCGGCGCTAAGTGTGATAGTGAGGCAGTACGTATGAGGAGCTCAAGGTAATAGTGACGCCGTAAGTGTAATGGGGTCAGGGTGATAGTGATGCAGTAATTGTGAGGGGGTCAAGGCTGGTATTGACACAGTAAGTGTGGGTGTGTCTGGGTGTGAGTGACGCAGGAAGTGTGAGTGGGTCAGGGTGACAGTGACGTAATAATTGGGAGGGTTCAGGGTGATAGTGACGCAGTAAGTGTGATTGGATCAGAGTGACAGTGACGCAGTAAGTGTGAGGGGGTCAGTTTGACAGTGAAACAGTTAGTGCGAGGGGGTCAGGGTGACAGTGATGCAGTCAGTGTGAGTGGGTCATGGTTACAGTGACACAGTAAGTGTGAAGGGCTCAGGGGACAGTGACGCAGTAAGTGTGGGGGTCAGGCTGGTATTGACCCAGTAAGTCTGAGGGGGTTTGGGTGACAGTGACATAGTTAGTGTGAGGTGTTCAGGGTAACAGTGATGTCGTCAGTGTGATTGTGCCAGGTTGATCCTGATACAATATGTGTGAGGGGGAGAGGCTGGTACTGATGCAGTAAGTGTAATGGGCTCTATCTGATAGTGATGCAGTAGGTGTGAGTGTGTCCAGCGAATCGTGAAGCTGCAAGTGTGAGGGGCTCAGAGTGATAATGACGCAGCACATATGAGGGGGCCAGAATGACAGTGACGCACTAAGTGTGAGGGGGTCAGGTTGACAGTGACACAGTAAGTGTGAGGGGGTCAGACTAGTATTGACACAGTAAGTGTGACGGGGTCAGGGTAACAGTGACGCGGTCAGTTTGATTGTGCCAGGGTGATAGTGATGCAGTAAGTGGAAGGGGGAGAGGCTGGTAGTGATGCAGTAAGTGTAAGTGGCTCTATCTGAGAGTGATGCAATAGGGCTGAGTGTGTCCAGCATGTAGTGAAGCTCTAAGTATGAGGGGGTCAGTATGACACTCACGCAGTAGGTGTGACGGGGCCAGGGTGACAGTGGCGCAGTAAGTCTGAGGGGGTCAGGGTGACAGTGACATAGTTTGTGTGAGGCGATCAGGGTGACAGTGACACAGCCAGTGTTATTGTGCCAGCGTAGTAGTGATGAAGTAAGTGTGAGGGGGAGAGGCTGGTAATGATGCAGTAAGTGTAAGGGTCTCTATCTGATAGTGATGCAGTAGGTGCGAGTGTGTCCAGCTTGTAGTGAAGTTGTAAGGGTGAGTGGGTCAGCGTGATATTGATGCAGTCAGTGTGGGTGTGTAAGGGGACACTGACGTAGTAATTGTGAGGAGGCAGGATGATATTGATGCAGTAAGTGTGAGGGTGTCTGGGTGATAGTGATGCAGGAACTCTGAGGGATCAGGCTGATAGTGACACAATAAGTGTGATGGGGTCAGTGTAATAGTGGCTCACTAAGTGTGAGGGGGTCCTGTTGATAGGAAAGCTGTAAGTCTTAGGTTTCTCTCTGACTGAATCTCTCTCTCTCCTGTCCCTCCCTACCTCTCTGACAAACTCTGTCTCCCTTGTCCTTCCGTCTCCCTCTGACCCAGAGACTGGGGGTGGGGTTGATGGTGAGGCTACATGTGGGGGGCGGGGGGGGTTGGGGAGAGATGTGGGAGGAAGGGAAAATTGGGTAGAGACTGAATTGTGGGAGGGAGACAGCGATGGCAGGACAGTAAGAGTGAGAGTAAGCGGGGAGGAGAGGAAAGAGTGGAAGCAGGTGGAGAAACCAGGGTTGGACGTATGTGAGAGAGGGGGAGGGTGGGAAAGTGAAAGGAAGAGGTGGTGAGAAAGAGTGAGTCTGCAGAGAGAGAGGGAGAGAAATGTGGAGAAAGAGTGGGGGAGAGGAAATGGGGATCCAGGTTGGAATGGGGGCACAGAGAGATTTAAACCCAGCTCCTGAGCTCAGGGCGTAATGCCCACCCATTCCCTGAGGACCAGGACGTGGGGCTGAATCAGTCTTTTTCCAGCTCAGCTCCTCCAACTTAAAGACACACAACAACAGCAGTCACTCTGCTCCTCGGCATGCTTTACTGAACATCTTTATTGTTTACAAATGGAAGTGATGGGTGCAGTTAGTGGGATGGTGACTTTTTTCACTGGCTCCTCAGTTGATTGAAACATTGAAATGTGTCCCTGTAACCCCACCTCCACCCCCACCCTCTCCCCCGTGGGATAAGGATGGACAAACCAGCGCTACCCTCAGTCGGTTAACATAGCGACGGGCTGCTCCATCGCTGATGCACTGAACTGAAATGAGAAAATCCTGAATGGATTGATTAATGAGTGAATGTGATTGATGGATGTATTCGGGTGAAGGGATACTTCAGCACATTCTTCAGTTGCTGCCTAAACTTAGTCTGGGTCACGGCATAAATCGCGGTGTTTGTGCAGCAACTGAGAAGCTGCAGCATGAAGCCCAATTCCCGTACAAAGTGATGGAGATACATAGATCGATACCCAATATCCCTCATCCGTATCCATAATGAATACAGCATGAACGATGACCATAACAGGATGAAATTGGCCGAGATCACAAACAGTAAAATGATGGATTTTTTTCGGTTTCTCATTTCTGTGTCAGACTGAGCGTCCCCATTGGTGTGAGCACGGAGTCTCCTGCGGGCTCTGCTGGTCACTAAAATGTGTCTGACGGTGAGAACATTGAGCAGCAGAATCAGGAGAAATGGGACACACGGGGTTAGAATGTGGTGGAGGAACTCGACTGTGCCCCAGACAACGGAGAATAGAACAGCAACTGTTCCATCACAAAACCAGGGCTCATTCCCCAGCCAATACCGAGCCGTGAGAATAAAATACCAGGAAATGTTCTTTAAACAGCTCAGCACAGTCACTGCTCCCAGAATCACAGCCGCCGTTTTCTCACTGCAATATTTTCTTTTCAGCTTCTGGCAACAAATGGCCACAAACCGGTCAAAGGTGAAAGTGACGGTGAACCAGACAGAGCAGTCAGTGGCTGCATAAAGCAGGACGGCGTGGATATTACACACGGGAACGTAGATCCTCAGGAAATAAAACTGTTCCTGATAAACAATGGGAATGTGTCTCAGTATCAGGTCGAGGATAATGACCAGGAGATCCGCCGCTGCCATGGCCCCCAGGTAACGTCTGACACATGGAGACAATCCACAATCTTTATAAAGCAGGACGTAGATGGTCACTACGTTAACTGTGAGGAAGGAAAACAAACCCATTATCCATCAGCCTGGAGGCAAAGGGACCCGTTTGATTGGGGACCCAGTGAGATTTTCAAATGTATCCCTGTATTCAGGATTTATGAAAATAATTGTAACTGGAATAACAAGTGGGAAGGTGGGAATTACTGACAAAAATGTGACATAAACCACAAGAAACCCTCCATCCCCAAACACACCAAGACACATCCATAAGGACAGATGGTTTCTAGAATATTCCCACACACTCGATCATTCGAGAGCAGACACAGGTCTGCTCCCAATTCCTAATACGGAGGGTGGGAACATTGCTGTCCTGAAGGATTCTCTCCCAGTTTCCTGAAGACAAACGGAGTTTGGGAATTTCTGCATTTTGGTCTAAATTGTGGTCGATCCTGTGTCGTGAAGAAATTTAAACACCGGGAAAACATATTCACCCCTTTAACTTCCTGAGGGTCCTTCGGAACAGTGTCTCCTTCTTCCTGGAACGGGATCTCTTCCCTCTGGATCTTATCGTTTGTTCAATTCTCTGACGTTCGGCCGTTTACAAACAATGTCAGGGACAGAACGTTCCGGGGAATGTCAGTTATAGAATGTTGGGGACAAAACTTTCCAGGGAATGTCAGTTATAGAATTTTGGGGACAGAACGTTCGGGGGAATGGCAGTTATAGAATGTCGGGGAGAGGACTTTCCGCGGTACTCCTTGACCTGTCCATGACCTTTCCCCCCTACCCACCCCACCATCATGATGTACTGTGCCTGGACACACTGTAACATTAATGGGGAGAGGGACAGAGGGTCCAATCACAGGAATGGGAACTAAAGGCATTGCCAGATCAGCTGAAAGGATGAGATATACCACATTCTCAATCCACCTCACTGAACCAGCCCAGACACCATCAACCCAGAGGAGATATCTGTTCACCGTGGAACTCTCTGCTGACTAGGCCAGTGTACTGCTCAGTACAACCAAGCAATCTGCCCAGATTCATCGATTGCACTGATCAGTACAATCCGGGAATCCATCCAGAGTGGAACACTGCACAGATCATGTCAGGGCACTAATGTTCAAATGCAGATGAGACATCTGTGCACTATGGAAAACTGGGACAGAGACTAAAAAGCTGCAGATGCTGGAATCCAAAGAAGACAGTCAGGAAGCTGGAAGAACACAGCAAGCCACGCGGCATCAGGAGGTGGAGAAGTCGACGTTTCAGGTGTAACCCTTCTGCAGGAGTCCTGAAGGAGGTCTACACCGAAACATCAAATTCCACACCTGCTGATACTGCCTGGCCTGCTGTGTTCCTCCAGCACGTATTCAGCATGGGAAACAGTGCAGACCACACCGTTGTATTGATCTATAAACGCGGACTAGATATCTGTCCAGAACGGGGAGCTATGCAGACTACAACAGTGCATTGATCTATAAACCTCAATCAGATAGTCTGACCAGCACAGCGAACTATGCAGTAATCACTCGTGAATTAATCTGTAAATCAGGAGCAATGTTACACTCCCAGCATGTAGGACTGTGTACACCACCCCAGTGCATTGATCTGTCGACCAGGAGCAGTTACCCTCCAAACATCTAGGACTTTGTACCTCACCCCAGTGCAATGATCTGTAAACCAGGAGCAGATAAAATCCCGGCATTAGGACTGTGCACATCACCCCAGTACATTGATCTGTAACCCAGGAGCAGTTACCCTCCCAGCATGTTGGACTGTGTACACAACCTCAGTGCATTGCTCAGTAACACTATGTTAGATCCCTGCCCAGCATGGGAAAACTTGCAGCCCATTCTGGAAGTGACAGGATGTGTAGTTCCCACCCATTTTCAGCTCCATAACTCCATTGTGCCATGACAAGAGGCTGCTGTAGGTGTGAACATCACTGCTAGAGAGAGATGGCGGGGGAATAAGTTTAATATCATCACATGGAAGCGGTTTGGGGTATAGACAGAGAGGGGGAGACTGAGAGATAGTGTCATTGAAGGATGTGATCCGAGGTTTCAGAATGTTGAAATGTAGACACTTCGATAGCATCCTGTAACATGAGCCAGTCTTCCCAGGAAAGATGGGAAAAAGGGATATTGGTGTGAAGTCAGATGATCATTTGTAACCGGGAGTAGGGTCAGTATAGTCTTCAACTCATTGGTCTGAATCATACAATAATTTGCCTCAGTGTCATTTTCATTGAGTGTGGGTGAGGGATTGTCTGTACGAGGCTGAGTGAGTTTCCTGGTGATATCTTCTCGAACTCACGTCATTAACTACCCACCCCACCTCATGGCCTTTCTCTCATTCAATACCAGCCCGATTCTCCCACTGATTATTTTCTAATGTACTTTCAGGAAGTGAATCTCCCGTGCTTTCCTGGTCTGGCCTCAAAGTGACTCCAGAAACATAGACATGTTTCTTCAATGGTCTCTGAAACGGCAAAGCAAGATCCTCAATTGTTCAAACTGTTCCGAGGTCTTCAAGGATAAATCCAGACAGAACACCCAGCAGCAGTTTCGGTATTGGAAAAGGGAACGGTAAACACAATCCTGTCGCCCCTGCAGAGACCTCGTTCCTTACATCTGAGAGTTTGTGACAATTTTCCCACAGAAAACACAGAAACACCGGTAAGGAAGGAGAAACATCCACAGAAGAATCCATACACTAAACAGTTCTTCGTAATCATATCGGAAATTAAAGACAGTAAGAACCAAAAACTTTCATGTACTTACCCCCACACTCTGGGTTCCTCAACTGTTCCAGAAATGGACCCAACCAGGACAACCAGTACCTACAACAAATTCCCTGCAACTAGACCTACCCCAGCTCAGGACAACACTCTCACAGACCTGCAAAGGACCTCTACTGTTCTTCATCCACAGAAGAATCCATACATTAAACAAACAGTTCTCCGTAGTCATATCGGAAATAAAAGACAGTAAGTACCAAAAACTTTCATGTACTTACCCCCACACCCTGGGTTCCTCAACTGTTCCAGAAGTGGACCCAAAGAAGTAGATCATACAACACATTGAGCTTCCCCCATTCTAGTCAATGTTCAAACATCTCCTCAATGCAATTATTGCAATAAATGAATATATCCGTTAATGTGACTAATCTTGGAAAACTATAAATAGGAAGTACAGTAGTCCCTTTGGCCCATCGAGTTTGCTACCCAATTCAGTATAATGATGGTTGGCCTTTCATTTCCACACCGTACTCTTGCTCTCACCTCACCCCTTTAGTGCCTCTAAATCCTTATTTAATTTCAGTGCATTGGCTTCCAGGTGTGAGCGAACTCCTAACGTGCCCCAGTCTCTGAGTGCAGATATTTATTCTCATTACAATGCACAGAGTCCTGCCTGTACCCTTGTTTTAGACATATCAGCCAGGGGAATTATCATCCCTGATTCAATACTGTCACACCCTGTCAGAGTTTTATATATCTCACTGACATCACCACTCATTTTCATAAAGTCCATGGAATACACACCCTGTTGCCCCAAACTCTGCTCCCCCAACAAGCCTGCCATCCCAGAGAATCAGTCTAGTTATCCTTTACTGTTCTCCTTCAATGTCAGGTTTGTCCTTTATTAGGTAAGGAGACCAAAACTGCACACAATACTGCACAGTGTTCGAGATGGGGTCCCAACAAGGCCCTGTACAGCTGCAGTAAGTCACCCTTACTCCTGGACTCAAATCCTGAAATGAAGGTCAATGCACCATTTATCTTCCTAACTGCTTTCTGTTTCTGCAATTTTGCTTTCAGTGTTGGTGTAAAAGGAGATTCAGATCCTTTTAACTGTTACAGCTCCCCCCTTGGAGGGTCTATGTACACTGGTCAGCATGACAATGCCATTCGCAGTATTGACCTCTGGGTTGAGAACTCTGCGCTTCAGGGACCTTGGAGCGGTGCTCAGAAGGAAACAACAAAAAAGAGCATACATCGCTTTATAGATCAACATGTTTCAAACATAAGCTGACAATCACTTGTTCCCACCAAAGTGCACACCGTCACCTCTACTCACCTTGTTCTCCATCTGCTATGTATTTGCCCATTCACTCCACTTGTCTCAGTTACCTTGGCGCTTTTTAACATCCTCCCCACCCACTCACAATCCCACATCCGTTAGTGCTTTTAACAGGCTGGGATATATTGCATTTGATTCCCAATATCAAATGTTTAATTGGTATTGCGAACAGCTGGGGCCTGAGCACCGATCACTGCGATACCTCAGCAACCTTCCTGTTAATTTCATTTTTCCAATTTATTTATTTCGTCAATCTCGGTGTCACTGACTGGGCCAGAAATTATTTCCTGTCCCGAGTTCGTTTTGATAAGGCGGTGATGAGCTTTCTTGTTGAATTGCTGCAGTCCACTTGCTGTGGATGAATGGTAACTGAGTTGCTGAGGACCACTGGAGAAGGCTGAGATGGATAATCCACTCTGCTTTTCTGACTGAAGGTTGGTACGAATGCATCAGCCTTATCTTATACACTGAAGTGCTGGGCTCTTCCATCATGGAGGAAGCGGTTATTTGTGGAATCTCTTCATCCAGTGAATTGTTCAATTGTCCCCAGAGTTTCTCGATGAGAAGTGGAAAGACTAGAGAGATTACATCTGATCCGTTGCTTGTGGGATCACTTAGCTCTGTCTATCACTTATTGCTTTTGCTGTTTGGCACACATGTAATCCTGTTTCGTGCTTCACCAGGCTGACATCTCAATGTCAAGTGTGCCCGGTGCTGTTCCTGCCCTCCTGCACACTCTATTGAACCAAGGTTGATCCTCTGGCTTGATGGTAATTGTTGTGAGGGGGGCATGCCAGACCATGACGTTGTGTGGGAGTACAATTCCGCTTCTACTGATGACCCACAATACCTTATAGAAACGCAGACTTGAGCTGCTAGATCTGTTCTAGTCTGTCTTATTAAGCACGTGGATAGTACCACTCAAACTGATGGAGGTTATTCTAAATGTGAAGGTGTGATTTTTCTCCACAATGACTATGCGGTAGTCACTCTTACCAATATTGTCATGGGCAGATACTTCTGCAATTGGCAGAATAAGGATGTGGTCAAGTATGTCATTTTACTCTAGTCGGTTCCTTCACCGCCTGGCACGGACCCAGTCTAGCTGTTATATCCTTTAGGACCCGGCCCACTCGATCAGGAAAACTGTAGCTGAGATACTCTTGGAGGTGGACATTGGCATCCCCCACCCAGAGTACATTTTGCGTCTTTACCAGCGTTAGTGTTTCCTCCAAGTGTTGTTTAGCATGGAGGAATATTGATTCTTCAGTTGAGAGAGGCTGCTATATGGTTATCAGCAGGAGGTTTCCTTTCCCATGTCTAAACTACACCGTGAGACTTCATGGGATACAAAGTCACTATTGAGGACTCCCAGAGTAATTCCCTTCCAACTGCATCTCACTCTGCCGTCACATCAGCTGTTTCTGTCCTGCTAGTGAGACAGGAGATCTTCGGGGAAGGTCATGTGGTGTCTGGGACATAGTCATACTCACAGAATCATAATTTACAGACAATGTCAGGCTGTTGCTTGACGAGTCTGTTTATTTCTATTCACTGTTTTCTGCCAGCTGTCCCAATTTAGAAACATGGCCACATATTAGCCCCAATCCACTAAGATTTAATTTTGCAAACTAGGCTTGGTTCTTTACCAAAGTTTTTTTCTGAATATCTAAATGTATTACATCCATTGTTTCTCTTTCATTTGTCTTCCTCTTTTTCACAATCATAATTCCCATTTCTTAAATCTATGTTAAAGTTGTCTATGACTATTATTTTCAGTCCCAATAATTTACTTACTATGTTCTATGTTCCGTGTACTACGTCTTTTTCCCACACCAGACTTGATTTTCCTAGTATTGTTGAAAGTTCTGTGAAGACAGAACTGAAGTAGTGACTGCATCTTTCTGCCATTTCCCTATTTCCCATTGCCCATTCTCTGGTTTCGGATTGTAAGGAAGCTGCAGTTACTTTCTCATACCTCTCACATTGACATGATTAAACAAGCTATTACAGTTCACTTTTAAGAAACCGATCAATTCGTGCATTCAGCTGCTCAATAATTGACTTTGCACACCATGCACTCTCAGTACTACAGACTATGTGTCAACAGAAATACAGCACGATCTATATTAGTCCCACTTTCCAACATCAGGTCCATAGCCGGGAATGCCAATGCCATCAGACAATCTTGCAATTTTATGGATTAATGTGGATAATACCTTTTGCAGTTCCTCTGTAGTCAGTATATTCTATCTTAGATTATGACTCCAAACGGTACACAATACTTTAAGTTTAGTCTCACTAACACTCTATGCAACTGGTGCATGGCATGTTCTACATTGCAATTGCATTCACATGAATGTAAACCTAATTTTAACTGTCCCGTTTGCATATATCATCCCAATACCTTGCGCTTTATTTTTTCTTTTGAGCTCACTGTGTGAGCTCTCAAAATATTGCTCCTGAATATCCAACTATACGTTATCCATTGGATCCTCATTGCTTATGTCTACAAGAATCATCTTTCAAACCATTCCAAAAAGTGTTTGCCACTTATGGCTTTCATTTCATCGATGCGTTATCATACTTCCCGGTTTTGCCATTACCTTCTATATATCTAGCAGCACGTTCTTTGTAATTGAGTCCAACAGACACCCGACCGCGGATGACAAGTTAACTGGTCTGTCGTTCACCGCTCTCTATCTTCATCCTTTCTTAAAATGTCGGATAATATTTGTAACCTTCACCTTATTCAGATTAGCTAAATGCCTTTCGATAATGTGTAGGACAATAACATGAAAATCCGCAATCAATCAATACGTCAATTGCTGCTTCATTTGAAATACTTGTATGTACTACATCTGGTCTGTCAGATTTACAGTACTCAATCCAGCTGTCTTTTCAATGACGACCTCATCACTGATATGAATGATCTTTGACTTTACTTACACAGATCCCATGGTCTCTTGGTATTTCTGGGAGAATTTCTGGATATTCTTCCTTGAAGATGGACACAAAAATAACTGTTTCGTTTCCCTTTGATTTTTCTGTTCTCTACAATAAATGATCCTGTCTGCACACTCACTGTCCCACATTTGAGTGCGTTTTTGATTTTGTTTCATACATTGACAGAAGCTTTTTAGCAGGCTTTTGCTTTTCTTTTGTTTGCATGCTTTACGTTTTTGATTTTCTTCTCAGTATCTAAGCTGCCTCCTTTGATCTAATAAGTAGATGAAGGTGGGGTTCATGGGATGGCAGGTGGACACATAGGAACGTTCAAAATGGCTGTGCTGAGTTGCAAGCTTGGACTGGGATAAGATGAGGTTTGAGGAAGTGGGGAAACTGGTGAAATCCACCATGATCCCTTGTGGTTGGAGGATCCCAAGTCGGAAAATGAGGCTTTCTTCCTCAGGCTTCTGGTGGTTAGGGAGTGGCGATGGAGCAGGCCCAGAACCCTCATGTCCTTGGCAGAGTGGGAAGGGGAGTTAAAGTTTTCATCCACAAGACGGTGGAGTTGGTCAATGTGGCTGTCCCAGCGATATTCTCTGAAATGGTCCACAAGTTGGCGTCATGTCTCTCCAATGTAGGGAAGACTACATTGGGTGTAATGGATGCAGTCGATGAGGCGTTCTGTCTCCGTTCATTACCTATCACTTTCAACCCCACCTTCATCTTCCTATCGCATTCCCAGCTACCTCCCTTTTGCCACACCCACTTCTCATTTATCCCTCAGCCCCCCCGGCCACAAGCCTCATTCCTGACGAAGGGCTTATGCCCAAACATCTATTCTCCTGCTACTAGTATGCTGCCTGTCTATGTTTTTCCAGCACCATACCCTTCTACTCTGATCTCCAGCATCTGTTGTCTCCACTTCCTCCTCAAATCTTCATGGCTTGTATGACTCAGGTTCATAACGGTTACTTCAAATAAAACAAAAATTGTCGTGGACTAAAACATCATAAACGAAAACCAATGCATTATTGTCACTGTTCCCAAAAGGTCCTTTACAGCAAAGTTTTCAATTAGCTCTTCTGATCATTCAACTCCAATTCCTAAATAACCCGATCTCGAGCTCGGTGCTAGACATAATATTAATACAAGCCATCTCACACATGCTCATGAAATCCATTTTTCTCCGCATTAGCATTCAGTTCAGCTAATGCGGCTTAGATCTAATTTAAATAGGACATTATTCCTGCAATAGCCACAAACGTGTATATCTCATTTTCCTATTTTATAATATACCCAGTATTTGTGTTGCAGCTTTCACTTTGATATATAATTCCCATCAATGTTTGCTCCTCCTTGCTGTTTCTGAGCTCCACCTTATTAGATTCTGTAGAACCCGAGCTAGGTGGGCTCTGGGTAAATTAATGTTAGAGATCATCTCGCCACATCATTTATGCTCTTCTTCAGATCTCCTGTTATGCTGGTGGGGTAGAGAAGGACAATGATCTTTCAACAATGCTGTGTATTTCCCCAGCCAGCTGAGACTGCTGTAACCTGGGTGGGGACCTTACAGCCGGCTGGTAAAGTGTTGCTGCTGCGGTACAAGGTCTTAGTGATATCACATCTGGAGTAGTGTGTGCAGATTTAATCTCCTCAATGAGGAACGGATATTGTTACATTCGAAGCAGCTCAGACATAGTTCCATCAATTGATTCATTTTATGAAGGTGTTAAATTATATGGAAAGAATGATCAGGTTGTGTTCAGAAGACCAAAAGATGACCGTATTTTTACATTGAACACCGGAAGGAGTCAGCAATAGAAGTCAATTACACAATAAATGGAGGAATCTATTCCACTTTTCAAGGTTGTTGCACCGGAACAGCAGAAGGATATTCAGGCCTTCGACCCTTTTACACCAGAACAGGACAAGGGTATTCAGTCCCCGAGCCTGATATAAGGTTACAGGATGAGGCCAATCAGCCTCTCGAGTCAAAACACTGGACCCAGAGTAGGCCATGCTGCACCAGTATCCTGTTACACAGTAACAGGATCAGTCCATTCAGCATCTTGAAGTCTGTAACACAGGAACTGGAAGAGGCCACGCAATGACTAGAGATTTGTTGCACTGAGATAACAGGAGGTCAGTCAGCCCCTCCGACCCTTTGTAGGGGAATTGGATAAGGATACAAAGTATCGGAGACTTTTTTAATAAGAAAGTTGGACTTAATTCAGACACGTGTCTGTTGTGTGAGAACAGGAGAAGACTAATCACTCCCTCAGTCCCATCTCAGGAATACATCAGGAGACTGTTCAGTATCTCCAGACTGTTATGGAAGAATATGAGAAGACCCATCTTCCCCTCAAAATGTTACACAGCAACAGGAAGATTCCATAATCCCCCAACCCTCTAACACAACCACAGGAGGAGCTCATTCTGGCTATAGAGATTAGAACATCATAAAACCAGAAAGACGTCAGCGCATCGATTTTGTACACCAGCAGGATGATGAATCCATGCAACCACACATGCCTCTTACACAACAATTGGAGCAGATCCTGTAAAAACGTATGCACGTTAAACAGGAATTCCATGAATACATAAAGGTTTGCAAAAGGGAAGAACTTACAATAACTGTATACATTATGTTAAAACATATCGATAAAACTATTGCAATTTACGACAAATTATTATAATCGGTTGTTGAGGACATTTGCAAAGTCAAACCACCATCCATCAGAGTAAACACGGTTTTACGAAGCATAAACTGAGTATGAATTGTTTGCTTGAGTTACTTAAGTATGTGGCAAGCAAGTTAGATAGTAGGATTCCTGAAGATGGAATGTATCTGGTCTTCCTGAAGGCAACGGATATGTTGCTTATCCAAAGAGTAAGTGGTAAGATCAGAGAAAATGGGTTTAGGAGTAATTTATTAGCTTGGATGGAGGATTGGTTAACCAACAAAATGCAGTCAGATGGAATAAATGTGTCATTTTCTTTTGGAAAATGCAATTTGTGGAGTACCGTAGATTTCAGTACTTATGCTTCAACTATTTGCTTTCGATATTATTACTCGGTTGATGAGATAGAAAATAGTATTTTTAGAGGACACTTAGTCTGTGAGAAGATTTGTAACTCGGTGCTTGTTGTTGTTGATATGTTCGCCGAGCTGGGAATTTGTGTTGCAGGTGTTTCGTCCCCTGTCTAGGTGACATCCTCAGTGCTTGGGAGCTTCTGTGATATTTCCTCCGGCATTTGTAGTGGTTTGTCTCTGCCGCTTCCGGTTGTCAGTTCCAGCTGTCCATTGTAGTGATCGGTATATTGGGTCCAGGTCGATGTGCTTATTGATTGAATCTGTGGATGAGTGCCATGCCTCTCGGAATTCCCTGGCTGTTCCCTGTTTGGCTTGTCCTATAATATTAGTATTGCCCCAGTGGAACACCAACTAGCCACGAAACGACACCACCAGATATCCTTGGGTGCCACACACGCAGATGACAAGCAACATGAGTTCGATTGGGACAACAAATTCAATCAATAAGAACATCACAGAAGCGCTTCACAGGAGGCTCCCAAGCACTGATGATGTCATCTAGACAGGGGACGCAACGTCTGCAACACAAATTCCCAGCTCGGCGAACAGAACCACACAGAAGACGCTAACATTGGTGGGAAATTACTTTGAAATGAAGATGGAAGAGATATCAAAATAAATATGGATAGTTTGGTTGAATGGGCCATAATTTGGCAATGAAAATTAAATTGGATAAGTATGGGTTATTCAAGTTGGCCAGCATCATCGGAAGGAAAATTATTAGCAAAATGTACAGAAACTTCAAAGTGTTTAGGAGCAGAGGGATATCGGTGCCCACTTGCGTTTCGCAGAAAACCTGTATGCAGGTACTGCAAGTAATGTCAAATACAAGCATAATTTCAAAGTTTATTTGGACAATGCCAGACTAGAAGGTTAGGGTGTGTGACTGTAGCTATGCAAGGCATTCGCCAGGCTTCAAATGGAGTACAGATTAGATGCCCTGTCTTGTGGAAGGATCCACTTACATTGGAGTTAATTCAGAAGAGGGTCATTAGATGGATTCCAGAGATGAAACGGTTATCTAATGAAGAGAAATTGAGCAGTTAAGGACGATATTCTCAAGTTTATAAGAATGAAAGGAGATCTCATTGAGATCTGCAAAATGTTAAGACTAATTGAGAGTGTAGATGTGGAATGGATTTCTTTTTCATGTGGCGCAATCTACATCAAGAGCCCAGCTTTTTTGGATGGAGAGATGGCAGGAAAGTGGAACAGAGGCCGCAATGACACCTGCCATGCTTCTATTCAATGGCGGAGCAGAGATGACATCAGCCATGATTGTATTCAGTGGCAGAGCAGAGATGACATCAGCCATGATTGTATTCAGTCGTGGAGCAGAGATGACATCAGCCATTATTGTATTCAATGGCGGAGCAGAGATGACATCAGCCATTATTGTATTCAATGGTGGAGCAGGGATTACATCAGCCATGTTTGTAATCAATGGTGGAGCAGGGATGACATCAGCCATGTTTGTATTCAATAGCGGAGCTGGGATGACATCAGCCTTGTTTGTATTCAATAGCGGAGCTGGGATGACATCAGCCATGATTGTATTCAATGGCGGAGCAGAGATAATAGACAATAGACAATAGACAATAGACAATAGATGCAGGAGTAGGCCATTCTGCCCTTCGAGCCTGCACCGCCATTCAATATGATCATTGCTGATCATTCCTAATCAGTCTCCTGTTCCAGCCTTATCTCCATACCCCTTGACTCCACTATATTTAAGAGCTCTATCCAATTCTTTCTTAAATGAATCCAGAGACTGGGCCTCCACTGCCCTCTGGGGCAGAGCATTCCACACAGCCACCACTCTCTGGGTGAAGTAGTTTCTCCTCATCTCTGTCCTAAATGGTCTACCCAGTATTTTTAAGTTGTGTCCTCTGGTTCGGCACTCCCCCATCAACGGAAATATGTTCCCTCCTGCCAGAGTGTCCAGTCCTTTCATAATCCTATACGTTTCAATCAGATACCCTCTCAGTCTTCTAAACTCAAGGGTATACAAGCCCAGTCGCTTCAGTCTTTCCGTGTAAGGCAATCCTGCCATTCCAGGAATTGACCTCGTGAACCTACGCTGCACTCCCTCAATAGCCAGAATGTCTTTCCTCAAATTTGGAGACCAGAACTGTACACAGTACTCCAGGTGTGGTCTCACCAGGGCCCTGTACAGCTGCAGAAGCACCTCTTTGCTTCTATACTCAATCCCTCTTGTTATGAAGGACAGCATGCTATTAGCCTTCTTCACGACCTGCTGTACCTGCATGCTTGCCTTCATTGACTGGTGGACAAGAACACCCAGATCTCTCTGAACAGCCCCTTTACCTAATTTGATACCATTGAGGTAGTAATCTGCCTTCCTGTTCTTGCCACCAAAGTGGATAACCAGACATTTATCCACATTAAACTGCATCTGCCATGCATCTGCCCACTCACCTACCTTGTTCAGGTCACCCTGTAATCCCCTAACATCCTCATCACATTTCACCCTACCACCTAGCTTTGTGTCATCAGCAAATTTGCTAATGTTATTGCTGATACCATCTTCTATATCATTTACATGTATTGTAAAAAGCTGCAGTCCCAGCACGGATCCCTGCGGTACCCCACTGGTCACTGCCTGCCATTTCGAAATGGAGCCGTTAATCACTACCCTTTGTTTCCTATTAGCCAACCAATTCTCTATCCAATCTAGTACTTTGCCCCCATCAGCTACTATTGTATTCAATGGCGGAGCAGGGATGACATCAGCCATGATTATATTCAATGGTGGAGCAGAGATTACATCAGCCATGTTTGCATTCAATGCTGGAGCAGACTGACATCAGCCATTATTGCATTCATTTGCGGAGCAGGCTCGAGGGGGTAAATAGATGACTGATGCTCCTTGTTCTTATTCAGCCCTTCGAATGTGTTACACGGGAATGGGGGAGGACTGGCTATCAAACAGGAAACAGGCACTCCGGATAAATAAGTCTTCATCAGTTGGACTGATCATAAAATGTTGTGTCATACAGCGACCACCGTTGGGTCCTCAACGATATACAATCCATATCAACGATCAGTGGGATTGAATAGATGTACTGGTACTGGGTTTGGCGATGTCGCGGTGATAAGGAAGAAATTACATTATCAAGAGAGGGTGGAGAGCCTGCAAATAGATACAGAGTGGTAAAAACAATGGATAATCGTTTGGCAGGTGGAATATAACATGTTACAGGACTAATGGAAGGCAGTATGTTACTGAAATGAGGAGGGATTACAGGACTTAATGATACTGTGTAGTGGGGGGTTCACTCAGATCCGTTCAGACATGGAAGCTTTTGTTCCATCCCTGATCGTCTGCTCATTGACGCTCCAAGTGATGCCATTGCTCTCCGTACACATGGAATATTTTGTTGTGGTTGGTTAGTGGTGGGATGATGTTTTGAAATGTGTATCAAGGGGACAGCCTTTATCCAAGGTAAATTCATTTCTTTCTACATGGAGACCAGAAGACGATGGGAATGGCTGCCTGCTTTTGAATGAAGGAACTGTGGCTACTGTCAGGACAGGGGTATTCACCAATATTATATACTGTGCATGGACACACGGTAACGTTAACTGAGAGAGAGCTCCTTCAATTCCTGTACCTCTCCGCATTGATATGGGTACTCTGAAGATGCCATGTACACCATCGGGAATCCCACTATACTGGGAAAATAAGGATACACCCGATAGCTCCCTGCTGTGGGAGAAACAATCTATTTACCTCATCCACCATATACATCCTCCGTCACCGAATGGTGACATTGATATTGAGATAGTGGGGAATGATGGAAATGTCACCAACTCATGCCTGGAAAGTTCCGGATAATAGAAGCTGAATGAAACTGTAACCCTAACAGCCACTGGCAGGATTGCCCTACCCCCTGGTATGAAGCTTCAGGTCATGTTGAAGGAGGTGGCACCATTCTGTGACCAGATGTTTGTTCAGTCAGGATCCCCTCACACGCTGCTCCTCCCATAAATGGAGCTTGGGAAGGTGTTCCTGGAAAACCCGGGGTGGATACAATAGTTCCCTTTCACTACACACACTCACTGCCTGGTTTCAGAGCTTCCCCTCTCTGCAGCCTCTGCTCCATTTGTTGTTCATGTTACAGACCCAGATGTTGTAACTACAGTCCTCATGCTCCATCCCGAGTTGGGTCACCAAATCCTCAGGTCTCCCTGAATGTCTAAGGTAGCTCACAGCACAACCTCCAGCAAACCATCCCCAGTCACTCCACGAAATTTTCCATTACAATCGTCAGTCACAAACCTCTCGGCTACAAATATTGTGGACCAGTCTAGACCCCACCAAAATGTTTTAAGAAGTCCGTTTAGACCCAAACCTTTCCTTATTTTGAAGATAGATGGGAAGTGTGCATTCCAGATACGTTGTGACTGGTCAAGCCATTCGACATTAAGCAAAGTATGATGTATTAAAATGCTTTAGTTAAAATACACTCAAAGAAAAGAATATTTTGGGGCAGCTTATATGTTGGAACACTTACACAAACAATAGATACCGTACCTTATTGGTTTACACCGCCTTGCACAAAGATATATTCAAATACAGATCCTTAAAGCAGTTTTCCAATCCAGGAGGAAACAACATGAACAGAGATCTCAGAGAGAAAAGCAGCTGGGTATCAAGTATTGAAGCTTCCAACCCTTCTGGGATCCCCAGCAGCTGCAGCTAAAAGCAAAACGAGGAAGCATGGTCTGGGAGAGATGGCCATTGCCCTTCCATTGTTACCACCGTTTTAATGAAACCTAAAGGCTTTCTCAGTTATTTATGTAAACTGTTTTCAGACAGCAGTTCTGCACCTCTGCCTTGAAAACCTCTCTTCAAAAAAAAACCCAAGAGAAAATAACCTTTTTACAGTGATAGTATCTTCGTGACTCCACATTTAATAGAATTATCCATCAATATACAAAGATAGATTCATTTTAGACCTCCTAATCTTCCTCTATTAGTCGATTGAAATGCATATATATTACACTGACTCTGAGCATACAAATGTTCATAACTAGATTCGATTTCAGTCATTTTACTCCTGCAACAGAATGCCTTTGTCTTTCTTCATCCAAGTCTCCACAACGAGTCAAAACTGAGGTTTTCTCGCCCTGTCACCTGCATATAATTTCAAATTGAATGGCAGCAATAATAAGCTCAATCGAAACAGACTCGTATTTTTCTCCCTAAACTTCTCCAAAAACTTTAAGGGGTCACGATCAGTGATAAAGATTTGTCTCATGTACGTTATTCGCAATGTAAATGCTGAAATGTTGTAACGCCAATGCCAAGCTCAAGGCCTCCTACCCCATTGTAGAATAAATCTGTTGATGTTTCCACTGTACACTCCAACCACACGTTACATGATGGAGCACTTCTCATCTCTTCAACAGTCCTTCTGAATGACATAACTCCTCATGTCTCAGCAGAAAAGAATTGTATACTTCTGTACCTCTTAATGCTCTAACCTCTTTACCTGCTACTCCTGGCCTAAGCCAATAAACCTTACTCTCACAGGTAAATGTTTTAAGAAGGTCTCGCACATTCTTCTCAATCTCTCACAGAAAACAAACTTTAATTTCTGAACTTAATTATCATCATCAGCCATTTCAGCTTCCTGTCTTGCCGTTTTAACTCTCTGCTCTTCTCATGTTCAAAATGCCACATTTGAAATTGAATTCCAGCCATTTCGAAAGAGTGTGATGGCGGTTCCACCAAATGTAATTGCCGAGCTATAGCTGTAATTATCTTCATTTTTTCACAGACAAAACCAACCCCAACTCCAGCTTGTCTGTCAATTCCTACAGGTTTGCCTTCAATACCGTGTATAGAACCCTAACTTCACTTCTTCCACACCCAGAGAACTCGTAGTGACTGAAATAATCTTTATACACAAAACACTGTTTAAACCAACCGAATTCAACATCCGGATCAAAAGACACTAACAACTACCATATGCGACCTTTGAACCCAATAGCCTCCTGCTGCATACTCTCCAGTGTCTGCATGAGCTTATTCTGGATTCTCTGGTTTCCTCCCACAATCCAAAGGTGTGCATGTCGGGTGTATTGGCCATGCTAAATTGTTCGTAGTTTTCAGGGATGTGTGAGTGAGGGGTCTTGAGGTACATGTGTAATAATAGGGTAGAGGAATGGATCTAGGTAGGTTACGCCTCGGGGGGTCGATGTGGACTTGTTGGGTCGAATGGCCTGTTTGCACACTGTAGGGATTGTAATTCTGAACCCAATTTAGTACTATCGATTTAGAACCAGACAAGAGTCCCCAGTTTGCTATAGATCAACCAGACTGTCTCAAACTATTTTAAGAAGGTAGCTTGGATGCCAAATCTTTCTTATTTTAAAGGTAGATGTGAAGTGGGTATTTCAGCTGTGATTCTACTAGTCAAACCACTCAGCATTATGCAAAACACAATATATTTAAACACTCTAATGAAAATCCATACAAAATGAAGAGGAATTTAGAATAACGTAACTATTGGAAACCTTAACTGAATGATGGATACAGTATGTTCTACAAATGAACTGTTCCAATTTATTAACATCACCCAAACACAGGGCGGCATGGTGGCACATTGGTTAGCACTGCTGCCTCACAGCACCAGAGACCCGGGTTCAATTCCCACCTCAGGCGACTGACTGTGTAGAGTTTGCAAATTCCCCCGTGTCCGTGTTGGTTTCCTCTGGGTCCTCCCACAGTCCAAAAATGTGAAGGTCAGGTGAATTGGCCATGCTAAATTGCCCGTAATGTTGGTGAAGGGGTAAATGTGGGGTAATGTGTGTGGATGGGTTGTTATTCAGCGGGTCGGCGTGGACTTGTTGGGCCGAAGGGCCTGTTTCCACGCTGTAAGTAATCCAATTTAATCTGACCGCCACCCCCCTTGGCAAAAAGGAACATTCTTGCATACAGTTCTCCAATCCAGGAGGCAATAGTATTAAGTGATGTTTCAGAAAGAATAGCATCGAGGGATAATTTACTAAAACTTCCAACCCTTCTGGGACCCCAACCACCTGGTAACTGTTACATCTACAAGAGAAAAACTTGTCTATGCGAGCTGGCCATTGTTACTACTATTTATTAAAAACACTAAAAGCCTCATAAGTTTTTTACTTGAGAGCCGTTTTCAGTAGGCAGTTGGGCCTTTAAGATCGCTTTGTAAATAAAAAGTAGAAAATAACTCTTTGTTAAAAGAAGTGACAGCATTATCATACAATTTAGATGCCTGGTCCTTTACTTAAGGGGATTCCTCGTGTTACTGATAGCAAGCTCACCTGCGATGGACAAATACAGGTACAGACCAAGTTACAAGGATGTGTCTCATGACTTTTGAAACACGCCTGTTCATGGATTATCACATGGGGCATACCCGGAAGGGAGCAACAGCTTGACACATCCCATTTCATTATTTCTGAGCTACACAATTCCAGCACTCGATACACCAGGGAGCCAAAACCCAAGGCCAGGGTAAAAACAGAGGGACAGAGAAATTCACACTAAAGACAGAAACGGACAGTTAATTAAATGAAAAGATGTTGTGGAAATATGGGGAAAAAGACAGGACAGTGGGACTAACTGCAGAAGTGAGATCTTCGAGAGAAAAATTACAAGAATGAGAACATTGAATAAAGGCATTGTCAGATTAGTTAAAATGGTTTGTTACATCAAATTCTGAATATGCTTGACAGAACACCACAAACATCATAAACTGGGACAAGATGAATGCCCAGCATGGAGACCTGTGCAGACCATGCTAGTGTGTTGCTCAGTAAACTGCACTATCTGACCAGCGTGGAGAGTATTGCAAACTTTACTATCATATGCTAACTATACTCGCACCAGATTACTGCCTACAACGGGAAGGTTTGCTCTCTTTGCGTGTGTGTGTGTGTGTGTGTGTGTGTGTGTGTGTGTGTGTGTGTGTGTGTGTGTGTGTGCGCGCGCACGTCTGTTCATCAGAGGCTGAGAGAGAGTGTGTGCGCGATAGGCGTGGTTGAATGCAAAACTCATTGTTTGAGAAGGAACACACATGGAACAAACTATTTTAAATACCAAAAACTGGCAGGCTTTTTGTTAATCAACAGAGAGAACGAGAGAAGTTTCATGGACAGATGAGATAAAGTGTTTGAGAATGTTAAAATCAAGGCATTGCCAGACAAAACAGCAATATACATCCGCATGCACATGAATGACAGATGGATGGGGGTTTGGCGTGAGTTAGAATTAGATTTGCTTCGGTAGGATTAAAGCCAGGAGCATCAGCAGCAGATTATTGGCTTCATTAAGTCTGTACTTCATAGCTCAAGGTTCAACCAGCAGATGGAATAAACCAGTGAGATATATTCTGGAGTGGTGAGTATTTAAAGTTAGAAATGGTCAGGGAATGGTGTCAAAATTTAGCTGATGATCAAAGGGATCTCCCACAGTTATGAAGTAAAGTTTTTAGCCAGAACAGTGGACAGTGACCTCCATGTTCTTAATATTTAAATAACAAATAACAGTGCATTGTGTTTCTCCACTGAAACCGAGTCGGTCATCATAAAGACCCGTGAGTAACACTGCTACAGCAGAGAGGGAGACAGTAATTGATCACCTTCATTGATGTAGTTAGTAGTGGTCTGGGGAGTGAATATCTGGATTCAGAGTTACAACAGGAACAATAATAGTGGCAAGAAGTGTAGACTATATGAAAGAACAATAATACAGTCATAATTGGTTTATAGGAAACAAAATATCGACAGTGACACTTACCGGGAACATCAACCATAGCCAGGAAGGGATAATAAAAGCATTGAATAATGAGAAGAGCAGAATAGACCTGCGATGATAATGACAACCAATCATATGCAGAAAGATACCAAACATACTTGGATAAACTCCTGTCAATTGTTGGAATATTCCAGTCTAAGATTCTCAGATTCTGATCCATTGTTGAAACATTTCAGTCAATTGTTCGCATATTCTGATCCATTGTTCGAATATTCCAGTCTAATGTTCTTAGATTCTGATCCATTGTTGGAACATTCCAGTCTAATGTTCTCAGATTCTGATCTCTCCTCCGCCTTTCTTTGGAACTACTGATCGCTGTCAATGCTGTTGGTGATGCTCGGCTCATGTTATGGGAAAACACATTGAACGGCGCCCATTTATCAAAAAGATGGAAACTCTCCACTGGAATAATTCGAATCCATTGAGACTGGCATTGATCACAGTCAATTAACAAATAGGCTCAGTTAACCAGATCCATGCATCACTTTTCATAACACTATAAAATGG
The DNA here is from genome assembly GCF_047496795.1 of Chiloscyllium punctatum. Classification (NCBI taxonomy): domain Eukaryota; kingdom Metazoa; phylum Chordata; class Chondrichthyes; order Orectolobiformes; family Hemiscylliidae; genus Chiloscyllium; species Chiloscyllium punctatum. The sequence continues at coordinate 4,922,269 of NC_092755.1, forward strand.
AACACTTACTGGGTTTGGATTGAATGGATAAGGGTTGCTGAGGGATGGACCATAAACCTTTCAATCTTTTAAATCTTGTCTTCCTTGTATACGAGAGTATTAACAGAACACTGCAGGGGTCTATATATGTTCCACTCTGTTTATGAAAGGACGCAGTTATAAAATAACAGATCGGCTGTAGAAAGTAAAGTCGGCTGGGAAAGTTTATAGATACCTCAATACAAAGTACAGTACTTATTGACCAGTGTGAGGCTACTCCTGGTTTTAATGCCCTGTTATCAAATCTTTTCGTAATCTTGAGACAGAGCATTGAGACTGCTGATCAGGAACAGGCCGAAGCAATTCTGTTCCTATGGACCTCTTACAGAGGGATAAGAGAAGGCCATTCAGCCCATATTAGCCTATTGCTTCTTGAAAGGTGGAAAGCTGGAATATTGGCATATTTTGTCAAAAGCATCATTCAGAACAAAGGGATGTGTCGCTGCAGCTGTATGAGGTGTTACTGAGAGGGCACCTGGAGTAAATAGTGTTGTTTGTGTTTCTGTAACTGAGAAGGAATGGGCCTCCATCAGATACAGTTTACCGGCTGCTCATAATCCTAAGATTGCTGTGTCATTTAATGTATCGGGTGTGTTACCCCGGGACACGAGGAGGCCATTCAGCCTCTCAAGCCCGTTCCAGAGGGGCAGGAAGAGACTGTTTAACTTTTCAAGTCTGTTACGCGTAAATATTAGTTTTACACTAGTTGTGGAATAGGAAAGACCTGATGTAAACATTAAAGTTCTAACTTTTAACAAGGCCAATTTTGAAAGTGTGAGGCGAGCCCTGTGAAAGGCTGACTGGGATACCCTATTCACAGGTAAAGGAATGGTTGGAAAATGCAAGGCCATTGAAACTTGGTTTCATAAAGTGCAGCGCCAACGTGCTCCTATTAGCGAGACGGGCCAAGGCTGGTGGGTGCAGGGAGTGCTGGATGGCTAGATATTTTGATGTTCTGGTCAAGGTAAGGAAGGAGGCATATGTCAGGTAAACAGATCTGAGATCAAGTGAATCCCGAGAGGAGTATAAGGGCAGTAAGTGTAAAGTCAATGGGGAAATCGGGCCAGAAGAATGTGGACATGAGATGGCCTTAGAAATAGGGTTAACGAGGCATTGAAGAAATTCTGCAAATCCTTTAATCACAAAAGATTAACTAGGGAAAGAATAGGGCCTCTTAAAGATCAATAAGGCTATCTATGTGTGGAACCATACGAGAAAGGAGGGATTAGAAACAAGTATTTCTCGTCAGCTTTTAATGTGGAGGGGGTTAGAAGAACCAGAGAATGAAGAAATATATAGTTATATCTTGAAAAGTATCTATATTACAAGGAGACGTAGGACATTTTAAAATATATAAAGGTGAGCAACTTCCTGGGATCTCATCAGTTTTTATCCCAAAAGTATGTGGGAATCTAGGAAAGAGAATGCTCAGCATTTTGCTGATATATTTGTATCATTGATTTCCACAGGTGATGTGTCAAAAGACTGCTAACATAGTTTCATTATTTAAGATAGTAATGAAAAAAACAAGTAAGTATAGATCGGTGAGCCTGACGTCAATGGTAACTAAATTGTTGGAGGGGATTTTGAGGGAAAAGATGTATATGCATTTGGAAAGAAAAGGACTGAAGAGATTGGAGATCACGTCTCACTTACTCGATGTAATTTTTTGAGGAAGTGATGAGGATGATTGATGAAGGCAGGAGAATGGATGTTGTCTTTATGGAATTCAGCCAGAAAACCAAAATGTTCTACATGGTAGACTGGTTAGCAAGGTTAGACTGCCTGAGATCCAGGGAGAGCTCGCCTGTTATATCCAAAATTTTCTTGAATCGTGGCGACAGGGCGTGACAGTGGACCTTTGTTCATTGAACTTGGAGACCTGTGACCAGTGGCGTGCCGCAAAGGTCAATAGTGTGTCCACTGCCTTTTGACACTGATACAAATCATTTACATTTGAGTATATGAAGTGTGGTCAGTAAGTTTGTAGATAATTCCAAATTTGGTGGTGTAGTCGACAGTGAAGAATGATCTCTCAGACTACAATGGGACCTTGCTGAGGTGAGCCGAGGAGTGGCAGATGGAGTTTATTTTAGTTAACTGTGAGGTGTTGCATTTTGGCAAGACACATCAAGGCAAGACATATAGGTAGTGCCCTGTCGAAAGCTGCCAATCAAGGAGAACTCCATAGAAATTATCGAATCCCTACAGTGAGGAAACAAGCTATTCGGCCCATCGAGGCCACACCGAACCTCTAAACAGTATCCTACTGGACAAACCCCGACCCTGTCCCTCTGAGCCTGCATTTTCCAAGGATAAACCACCTCGCCTACACATTCCTGGGTACTATACGCAATTTAGCATGGCCAATCTACCCTTATCTGTATATCTTTATACCATTGGAGGAAAACATAACATCCGGAGGAAACTCATGCAGACACGGGGAGAATGTGCAAACACCACACAGGCTGTCATTCAAGGATGGAATTAAACCCAGATCGCTGCGCTCTGAAGCAGCAATGCTAGTCATTGAGCTACTGTATCACCTTGTGGTGAAGGTTCTCTGTACCTTGAAAGTTCCGCCACAGGTCGACAGCGCAGTGAAGAAGGCACTTGGTGTTCTTCCCTTTATTGGTGCGTGCTTTGTGTATAAGCGTTTGCATGATATATTAAATCTGTACAGGATATTGATTTGGCCACTTTTGTAATATTGCCTTTAATTCTGGTCTCCCTGCTGTCGGAATGATGTTGTCAAACTTGAAAGGGTGCAGAAGAGATGTAAAAGAATGTTGCAGGTGTTGGAGGGCTATAGTTACAGGGAGAGGTTGAATAGGCTGGGGCTATTATCAAGTTTTGAGGCTGAGAGATGAATTTAAAGAGGTTTATCAAATCATGAGGGGAATAGATAAGGTAAACAGTCAATGTCTTTTCCCAAGATAGACGAGTCCAAAATTAGAAGACAAAGGTTCAAGTTGAGAGGGAAAGATTTAAATAGGGACATAAGGTACAACCTTTTCATACAGACTCTGCTGTATGTATGGATTGAACAGCCAAAAGAGGTGGTGGAGGCAGGTACAGTTACACCATTTAAAAGGCATTTGGATGGATACATGCATGGGAATGGTTTAGAGGGAGATGGGCCAAGTGCTAGTAAGTGGGATGAGATTTATTTAGGATGTTTGGTCGGTATTGACGATCAGACCGAAAGGTCTTTTTCTGTGCTGTACGTGTCCAAGACGCTATTACCTCTTGAGTGTATAACACAGGAACAGGAGTATGCTATTCAGCTTCTGAATTCTGTCAGTCAGCTTGTTTGCTCTATTGCTGAGAGTAAAATACAAAAATACATCTTTCAGATTTTAATGGTGTTTCACAGAAACAGGAGAAAGGCTTTTAGTCAAGAGAAGCTGTAAAGAATGTGAAGAGGCCATTCAGAACCTCAACGCAATTCCACAGGAGCAGCAGGTGAGCACAGAGCTATTGGAGCCTATTAGTCAGTAGCAGGAGGAGGACATCTATTTTAACAAACCTTGGATCAGGAGGCAGTCACGCAACTGCTCAATATTGGAACACAGGAACAGGAGACAGTCATTCAACTGCTTGGGACTAGGACACAGGAACAGGAGGAAGTCACTCAGATCTCAAGACTGGGACACAGGAACAGGAGGCAGTTAATCAACAGCTTGAGATTGGGACACATGAACAGGAGGGAGTCACTCAGAGCTCGAAACTGGGGCACAGGGAAATCTGGAGGTTAGTGAGGCCCCAGGATCCAGTTATGCATGGACAGCAGGAGGTGACTCACTCCCAGCCAGTATGGGACACTGGGAGAGAAGAGGAGTTTGCTTGAAACAAACAGAAATATATGAATAAATTGCATGTGTGGTCCATTCAATCCTGCGCCACCATTCACTAAGACCACAGCTGATCTGATGGTGATTCCCTCATTCCATTTTACGAAGATTGTCCTCTCTGCAGTTTCTGCTCCATTACTTGGCCATGTTGCCGACACAGATGCTGTCACAACAGTTACCATGACTCATCCAGGGGGATGGGTCAAATCGGATGAGTCAGGATTTGAACGGTCCGATCACAAGAATGAAAACAAAAAAGTAAAGGTATGGTCAGATGTTTCGTTCTCTCACATTCACAATCCAACTCACAAAACCAGCCAATTCATCACATATTCAGGATGGAGCACTGCGAGATCCAGCTAGTGTACAGCTGAATGCAACCCAGCTATGTCCAGAGTGAAACTCTGTGCAGCCCACACCAATGCTGGATCTATAATCCTGGGCTAAATGCCCAGCATGGGGAGCTGTGAAGTCCGCACTTTTTCATTCATAGATAAACCCAGGCTGTTGCATTGTTTGGTCACACTGTGTTCGATCACTGCCCAGTGTGGAGAAATATGTAACTTTTGCAGGAAGTGACAGGATGCGCAGCTCCCATCCATTAACAGCTCCATATCTCCACTGTGCCTTGACAAGGGATGCTGCGGATGTGAAAGTCACTGCGAGGAAGAGATGTCAATGGAAATAATTTAAATACCAATAGTTAAGGCGAGTATATCTCTAGTATTTAAAGATGAAATAACTGAGATAATATCAAATGAGGTTTTGTGAAAGGTGCAAACTAGTAAGGCGGGGGGGGAGGGTAATGTTATAGTGGATGCACTATAAGCCTCCAAATAAGCAATGGGAATTAGAGGAACAAATATGCAGGGAGACTGGCGAGACTTGCAGGAGCAATAGGGTTGTCATAATGGGTATTTTAATTATCCTAATATAGACGGGGACTTCCAGAGTGTTAAGAACTTAGAAGGAACGTCATTTGTTTAGTGTGTTCAGGAAAGCTTCCACAAGCAGCATGTAGAGGGTCCTACTCGGGAAGGGACAAACTCGACCTACTGTTATGAAATAGGGTAGGATAGGTGACAGAGGTAAAGTGGGGGATCATTTTTGGAAAAGTGAATAGAGCTGTATTCATTTTAACGTAGTTATGGTCGGGACAAAATTGGCCCACAAATTCAAGTTCTAAATTGGGACAAGGCATATTTTGTTGGAATTAGTCAGGGGATTCCAGGGGTTGATTGGAGTAGTTTGTTTCCGGGTAAAAGGATATCGGGCAAGTGGGAGGGCTTCAAAAGTGAGATAGCTCGAGCTCAAGGTCTATATGTTCCTGTGAGGGTGAAGGGTAAGTGAGGTTGGAAGAGAGAACGCTGGATGACAAGAGATATTGAGGCTCTGACCAGAAAAAAAGGAGGCGTGGCACTGGTTCAGGCAGCTGGAATCAAGGGAATCCCTGGAAGCACACAAGGGATACAGGAGTTTACTGAAGAAGGAAATCAGCAAGGTGAAATGTGGGTACACAAGTGATACAGGAGTTTACTGAAGAAGGAAATCAGCAAGGAGAAAAGTGGGTATGAGATCGCCTTGGCAGAGCAGATAAGGGTGAATCCAAATTCAGTATAGTAAAGAAAAAGAATAACTAGAGAGAGAATAGGAGGTCTTAAAAATGAAAATGGGCACGCATGTGTAAAACCTCAAGTGATGGGTGAGGTCCTCAATTCCACCTCTGTGTTTATCATGAAGAAAGACATGAAGACCTGTGATCTTGGGAGGTTAGTTGTGATATCTTGGTACAGTCCATATCACAGTAGAGTGCTGTTGGACATTTTAAAATGCATAAAGTCAGAGAAATCTCTTGGTCCTGACCAGTTATATCTAAGAGCACTGCAAGAGGCGAGAGTCGACCGTTCAGGGGCCAAGGTCCGGGAAGATTGGGCCATAACAAATGTTGTGCCCTTATTCAAGAAGGGCTGCAAAGAAATGCCTGGGAAATATATTCCAGGAAACTTCACATGTGTTTACAGTAAATCATAGAATCACAGAGATGTACAGCATGGAAACAGACCCTTCGGTCCAATCCGTCCATGCCGACCAGATATCCCAAACCAATCTAGTCCCACCTGCCAGCACCCAGCCCATATCCCTCCAAACCATTCATATTCATATATCCATCCAATTGTCTTTTAAAGGTTGCAATTTACCAGCCTCCACCACATCCTCTAGCAGCTCATTCCATACATGTACCACCCTCTGCATGAAAAAGTTGCCCCTTAGGTGTCTTTTATATCTTTCCCCTCCCGCCGTAAACCTATGCCCTCTAGTTCTGGATTCCCCGACCCCAGGGAAAAGACATTGCCTATTTATCCTATCCATGACACTCATAATTTTGTAAACATCTTTAAGGTCACCACTCAGCCTCCGACGCTCCAGGGAAAACAGCCCCAGCTTCTTTAGCCTCTCCCTGTACCTCAGATGCTCCAACACCGGCAACATCCTTGTAAATCTTTTCTGAAACCTTTGCAGTTTCACAACATCTTTCCGAGAGGAAGGAGACCAGAATTGCACGCAATATTCCAACAGTGGCCTAACCATTATCCTGTACAGCTGCAACATGACCCCCCAACTCCTGCACTCAATATTCTGACCAATAAAGGAAAGCATACCAAATGCCTTCTTCACTATCCTATCTACCTGCGACTCCACTTTCAAGGAGTTATGAACCTGCACACCAAGGTTTCTTTGTTCAGCAACACTCCCTAGGACTTTACCATTAAGTGTATAAGTCCTGCCAAGGTTTGCTTTCCGAAAATGCAGCACCTCACATTTATCTGAATTAACCTCCATCTGCCACTACTCTGCCCATTGGCCCATTTGGTCAAGATTCTGTTGTTGACTGTCCACTACACCTCCAATTTTGGTGTCATCTGCAAACTTACTAACTGTACCTCTTATACTCGCATCCAAATCATTTATGTAAATGACAAAAAGTAGAGGACCCAGCACCGATCCTTGTGGCACTTCACTGGCCACAGGCCTCAAGTCTGAAAAACAAAAGTCCACCACCACCTTAGTTCTGTATTCAAATGCTTAGTTCTCCCTGTATTCCATGAGGTCTAACCTTGCTAATCAGACTCCCATGGGGAACCTTGTCGAACGCCTTGCTGAAATCCATATAGATCACATCTGCTGCTCTGCCCTCATCAATCTTCTCTGTTACTTCATCAACAAACTCAATCAAGTTTGTGAGACATGATTTCCCACGCACAAAGCCATGTTGCCTATCGCGAATCAGCCCTTGCCTTTCTAAATGCATGTGCATCCTGTCCCTCAGGATTCCGTCCAACAACTTGCCTACAACCGAGGTCAGGCTCACTGATGTATATTTCCCTGGCTTGTCCTTTCCTCCATTCTTAAAACACTTGAGAAGTTTCGGAGATAAAAGATATGCATTCATTTGGAAAGGCGGACTTTGACTTTGAGCAGTCAGCATAGCTTTGTGCGTGGCGGATAATGCCATACAAATTTTCTTAGAGTTTTTTAGGAAGTGACTGGGAAGGTTGAAGAGGCCAGGATGGTGGACATAGTCTATATGGATTTCAGTCAGGCCTTTGATAAGGTTCCACATGGCAGGCCGCTCTAGAAGGTTAGATCCCATGGAATCCAAGGTAAACTGGCAAATTGGCGACACAATTGGCTTGACATAATGAAGCAAATGGCTATGGTGGAGGCATGCTTGTCGTACTTAAGGCCTGTGACTCGTGGAGTGCCTCAGGGGTGGGTGCTGGGCTCATTGCTGTTTGTTATCGATATCAATGATTGCACCAGAGTGCACAACGCAAGGTTAGTAAGTTCGCAGATGACACTAAATTAGGAGGCATCGATTACAGTGAGGAATATTATCAGAACTTGCAGCAGTACCCTGGTCAGCTAAGGAAGTGGGCTGAGAAATAGCAAATGGAGTTTAATTTAGATAAGTGGGACGTCTTGCATTTTGGAAAGTCAAATCTAGATAGGAGTTTAATGATGAATGATAGTGCCTTAAGGAGTGTAGTAGAACAAAAGGACGTGGGAGATCAGGTGCACGGTTGACTGAAATTTGAGTCACAGATATACAGGACAGTGAAGAAGGCTGTTGGCACGCTGGCCTATATCAGGGCATTGAGTATAGAAATTGGGACGTTATGTTGCAGTTGTACAGGATGTTGGTAAGGCTGCAGTTGGAGTATTGTGTTTAGTTTTGTTCACCTTGGTCTAGAAAGGATATTATTGAACAAGGAAGAGTGAGAAGAACTTTACAAAGATGTTTCCTGGGCTAAAGGCTCTCCATTGCACGCAGAGGTTGAACAGGTTAGAACTTATTTCTTTACAGCGTAGGAAACTGAGAGGGTTCTTATAAAAGTGTAACTCTTATAAAATCATGAGAGGCGTGCATGGGGTGAATACTTCAAATTTTTTCCAAAGTTGGGAAATCGAGGACTAGAGGACATCCATTAATGTTTGGATAGGGAAAAATATATTAAAAAGGAACCTGAGGGGCAACTTTTGTACAGAGCGTGGTAAGCATATGGACTGAGCTGCCAGTGGAAGTGATTGAGATGGGGACAATACCAACATTGAAAAGGCAGATTGGAAAGGATTAGAGGGATACAGAGCAAGGGCAGGGAAATGGGGTGAGTCTGGATGGACATTTTGGTTACCATGGACCAGCTGGGCCAAATAGCCAGTCATACGGGCAGTCTCGTGCAGCATGACTGTAAATGAGTATGTTTTGGAAAGAGGCAGAGTGGGGGAGACTGAGAAAAAAATGTCATGGAAGGATATGTTCACAGGTTTCAGGCTGCTGAAATGAAGACATTTCGATAGTATCATGCAACACGGGTCAGTATTATAAAGAATTATGAGTGAAAGGCGATGGAGAGTTTTGGATAAGCATTTTTTTTTCTGCAGCTTTGTAACTGAGAGTGAGGACAGCAGAGTCTTCGCCTCACTGGGCTGAATCTAAAAAGGTGTCTCAGTGACATTTTCATTGAGTGTGACAGAGGGGTTGTCTGCAAGAGGCCGAGATAGTTTCCTGGTACTATCTTACCAAACTCACCTCATCAACTACCCACCCCACTCCACGGTGTCCCTCTCAGACAATGCCAGCCCGATTCTCCCATCCATCATGACTGGAGGTACTCACTATCGCCCGGATGCCCCTGGATATCCCGTGATCCCTGACACTGGGTCCATCTTTCAAAGGTCAATGGGCACACGGTTGAGCTTTCTCTATTAGGAGCTGCCCTTCACAGTTTACTGCGAGTATGGCAAATAAGGGGCAATTACACACGGTTTCTTGACAGGGGCATGGAGTGGATAGGCTAGTACAGAGGGGGACCAATCTCTTCCGATAGGGATTACACCACCAGTCCAGCGAGCCTGGTCTGAGCTCACCACCCACCGCAGTACATTATCTGCGGTCTGAAGAAATGTCCAGAAAAACAGGACAAGCATCAATAACCTTCCCCACTCTGTCAAGATAAGGGTCATTGTAATGTCTCTGCTCCTTCACACTCACTGTATATCTGCTATTACACCGACCCCCGAACAAGGCTCATGCTCTACCACTCTCACTACTGCATACAGCACCTTCCCTCTGTTTCTGTCTTGCATTTCTAATGCCCCCCAAAGCTGTTATAGAATATTATGGAGAATAGCAATTATGGAATTTTCCAGATAAGGTTCCAACTTATTCCCAGTTTCAGTAAAGCGGCAGTGTCCCAGTGTGTAACACGTAAGAGGATGGAGTAGAAATATACGTTTTTCAAATCACGTACAATTAAAATCCATCATGAGGCCATTCAGTACTTCAAATATTCTCCAAGATTCAATACGTTTTGGGGGTGATCTGATGGTTTTCTCAGCTTCATGTCACAGGAATTTTCAGTCATTCAACTCCCCGCTTCCAAACACTTGTCTCATTATAAAATAAAATATCTAGCAGAGAACCTTTTTATCCTCAGCCATTATCATGACGATTATCTCAAATATACCTTTTTCCTTGTCATGAATGTTTCTCTTGCCCTTTGTCTGTGACGGATTCAATGTGCAACAATTACACAGTCTCCCACTTAGTTGGCTGGATGGGTGGTTTGTGATGCAAAGGTTCAGTTCCCGACACTGACAGAGATTACCATGAAGCGGATGCTCTCTCAACCTCACCCCATCACCCGTAGTGTGGTGACCTTCAGCGTAAACCACCACGAGTGGTCTATCTAATGAGAGTTCTTTGGGACTCTATTCTATCAATGTTAGCATTTTAATTTTTTAACAAAATGTTTTACTGAAAAATAGATAATTATTATTATGTTTAACCCATGAGAAAACAGCTCAAATAACTGAACAAAATTACACCTATGTGCATGTATATACAAAACAAGTTAAAGTCTCTTAACGGACAGAAGAAAAACAAAAATAAACAATAAATAATAAATAAATAATACGGCTCAGAATAACAAAACGATAGCTATTGTTCTTCGAGAGCATTAACTGATACGCATTCATATGTTCACAATTCTTCATATTTGATTCATTAGACAACATCTTCATGGCTATATAAAAGCCCATTTTAGATTGACAGATAAGTCTGCATCGCAGTAATCCAAAAAGGGCTGCCATATCTTATATAAATCTGCTTTTTGGTGCACCACACTAGTGAGAAATTCCAAAGGGATATTCTGCAAGTCGAGCTTATGATGACCCAACCGACCCGGGGGTGTTCAGAAAACCACTACAACAGAACATTTTTCCTGGCACAGGAAATATGGAGGAGATACTAAACGAGTACTTTGCATCAATATTTACTGTGGAAAAGGATATGGAAGATATAACATGTCGGGAAAGAGATGGTGATGCCTTGCAAAATGTTCATATTACAGCGGAGGAAGTGCTGGATGTCATAAAACGGGTAAAGGTGGAAAAATTCCCAGGACCTGATCAGGTGTACCCGAGAACTCTGTGGGAAGTTAGAGAAGTGATTGCTGGGCCTCTTGCTGAGATATTTGTATCATTGATAGTCACAGGTGAGATGCCAGAAGACTGGAAGTTGGCTAACGTGGTGCCACTGTTTAAGAAGGGTTGTATGAACAAACCAGGGAACTATGGACCAGTGAGCCTGACGTTGGTGGTGGGCAAGCTGTTGGAGGGAATCCTGAGGGATAGGATGTACATGAATTTGGAAAGTCAAGGACTGATTAGGGATAGTCAACATGGATTTCTGCGTGGGAAATGATGTCTCACAAACTTGATTGAGTTTTTTCAGGAAGTAACAAAGAGGATTGATGAGGGCAGAGTAGAAGATGTGATCTACATGGACTTCAGTAAGGCGTTCGATAAGGTTCCCCATGGGAGACTGATTAGCAAGATTAGACCTCATGGAATGCAGGGAGAACTAGCCATTTGGATACAGAACTGGCTCAAAGGTAGAAGACAGAGGGTGGTGATGGAGGGTTGTTTTTTAGACTGGAGGCCTGTGACCAGTGCAGCGACACGAGGATCGGTGCTGGATTCACTACTTTTTGTCTTTGACATAAATGATTTGGATGCGAGCATAAGAGGTACAGTTATTAAGTTTGTAGATGACACCAAAATTGGAGGTACAGTGAACAGCGAAGAGGGTCACCTCAGATTACAACAGGATCTGGACCAGATAGGCCAATGTGCTGAGAAGTGGCAGATGGAGTTTAATTCAGATAAATGTGAGGTGCTGCAGTTTGGGAAAGCAAATCTTAGCAGGACTTATACACTTAATGGTAAGGTCCCAGGGAGTGTTGTTGAACAAAGAGAACTTGGAGTGAAGGTTCATAGCTCCTTGAAAGTGGAGTCTCAGGTAGATAGGATAGTGAAGAAGGCGTTTAGTATGCTTTCCTTAATGGTCAGAATATTGAGTGCAGGAGTTGAGAGATCATGTTGCGGCTGTACAGGACATTGGTTAGGCCACTGTTGGAATATTGCGTGCAATTCTGGTCTCGTTCCAATCGGAAAGATGTTGTGATACTTGAAAGGGTTCTGAAAAGATTTTTAAGCATGTTGCCAGGGTTGGAGGATTTGAGATATAGGGAGAGGCTGAATAGGCTGGGACTGTTTTCCCTGGAGCATCGGAGGCTGTGGGGTGACATAATAGAGGTTTAAAACGTTATGAGGGGCATGGATAAAGTAAATAGGAAAAGTATTTCCCTGTGGTTGGGGAGTCCAGAACTAGAGGGCATAGGTTTAGGGTGAGACAGGAAAGACTTAAAAGAGACCGACAAGGCAACTTTTTCACAGAGAGAGTGGTACGTATATGGAGTGAGCTGCCAGCTGAACTGGGGGAGGCTGGTACAAGTGCAACATTTAAGAGGCATTTGGATGGGTATTTAAATAGGAAGGGTTTGGAGGGTTATGGGCCGGGTGCTGGCATGTGGGACTAGATTGGTTTGGGATATCTTGTCGGCATGGATGGGTTGGACCAAAGGGCCTGTTTCCATGCCGATCATCTCTATGACCATATGACTTATATTGATCTTTGTTTTTTGGTGCACCATACTTGTGAGAAAGTCCAAAGGGATATTCCCCATGATGACCTTACAAAGACCAAACAGACCCGGGGATTGTTCAGACATCCAACACAACAAAATATGTTTCCTAGCCCAGAAAGTAAGGATTTTTTTTTCCCATCTGCATCTGCGTAAGATACTCTGGGCATGCCGACGGAAGAGAAATCGGGTCCATCTCCAATTCGGTCCCCAAGACCCATTCTACCACACTTAACGCAGTGCTCCAATGTATACGAAGCCTGCAGCAGGACCACATGCAATGAATAAGAGTGTCTGTAGTCATCCTGCATTTAGGACATGCTAAAGATAATCTCACTTTGAATTTTGAGAGAAAATCTGGTGTCAGATAGACCCTATGAAGAATTTTCAACTGCATGGAATGGGTCCTTTTACAGAGCAAAATCCTTCAAGCATTTTCACAAATATCCTGGCATGTCTCCGAAAAGTTCTAAACCCTCAACTCTTTCGCACAGACGTCACGAAGCTGCACAGTCTTTTCTGATGGGACACTGTCCTACTAATGATAAAGTGTACTGACAGAGAGTGTATTATTAACAATAAGCCACCACTTCTCTCTATCGGATCTCTAAGAGACTGTTAAACGTTTTTTTTAATCAAATCTCTAATCTGGAGAAAAATGAAGAAGTCTCTATTCAGTAGTCCATACTTACGAGTTATTTGATCAAATGAAATCATTGTTTCTTCCTCAAGTAACACGTGGTGGGTCAGTGGTTTGCACTGACTCCCAGCACCAGGGTCACGGGTTTGGTTCCAGCCTTGGGTGATTGGCTGTGTGGAGTTAGTATGTTCTCAACTGTGACTGCGTGCGTTTCCTCCCACAGTCACAAAGATGTGCAGGTTAGATGAATTGGCCATTGCTAAATCGCTCATAGTGTTCCAGAGTCTGTAAGTTGGGTCATTAATCAGGGTAAATATCGGATGGTAGACGAATGGGTCCGGGTGGGTTACTTTTCAGAGGATCGAAGTGGACTTGTGGGGCCCAAGGACCTGTTTCCACACAGTAGGGATTCTACTAATTCTAAATCACCCAAACAAATCACCGCAGGGCAGAAATAGCCAACATGCTGCGTAACAGTTTTAAGCTGGTTGGAGGAAAGTACAGAGGGGATGTCAGAGGCGGGTTCTTGACACAGAGAGTTGTGAGAGCATTGAATGTGTTGCCAGTAGCAGTTGTGGAAGCAAGGTCATTGGGGACATTTAAGAAACTGATGGACATGCGTATGGTCACAGAAATTTGAGGGTGCATACATGAGGATCAATGGTCGGTACAACATCGTGGGCTGAAGGGCCTGCTCTGTGCTGTACTGTTCGATGTTCTATGTTCTATGTTCATGGTACCCCCTCGCTGCCCACAGTTTAAACCTGAAATCCGTTATCTCTGCTTGACAACCCGGTATACCAATTATAGGGGTAAGAAACATGGTTTAGGCTATTTTGCCCTCAATCTGACGCATTGTCCTTAATGCTTTAACAGTACTGATCATCATTAGTTTATGACAATACTCCACAAACATTGTCATTTTATCTAAGAACAACAGACTAATAAGGGTTCACTTTGTCTGAGAGGGCTCAATGTCCATCCCTATTGATGCTGAGACTTCAGCAGCCCAGGCACTAAAATACGACGTAAAAAACTTAATTGATTGCTTTTAATCGGGGAGATCAACTTCCCACAATCTGTGGAGCAATTGCAATTTTGTTAGCTTGATAAAGAGTCGCTTATGGTGCCAAATAAAATAGCTAAACCAGCCATGTTGTTCTTTCAAAAAATATCTTAGATTACTTACAGTGTGTAAACAGGCCCTTCGGCCCAACAAGTCCACACCAACCCGCAATCCACACAGACCCATTCCCCTACATTTACCCCTCACTCAACACTACGGGCAATTTAGCATGGCCAATTCACCTAACCTGCACATTTTTGGACTGTGGGAGGAAGCCGGAGCACCCTGAGGTAAACCACGCAGACACAGGGAGAACATGCAAACTCCACGCAGTCAGTCACCTGAGGTAGGAAGTGAACCCGGGTCACTGGCGATGTGAGGCAGCAGTGCGAACCACTGTGCCACCGTGCCGCCCACATGCCTCATTGTCTGGGAATCATCTAAGAAAGCATTCACATGGGGTGTAGGAAATGAGGAAGGACATTCATTTTAATAACAGCTATCTGACCGAGCTAGGATTTTGGAACTGCCTTCCATTTTTGAAGGTCTTGTTTAATTTTGTCAAAGAAATGGACATACTTCAAGTTAAATAAATGATCAAAGACAGATGTAGTGAATATACTGAAATAGGGAAACCACCCCAGTGACCCTTTAAAAGGGAACCAGGATTTAGCCTCAGTATCAGGTATTTCCCTAAGACCTTCCATAGGCATGGCCTCCATCTTTGTAAAATTAATCTTATCGCCCAGAAAGGCAGCAAGTGAATTATTGCATTGCATCACATGACCTACCGAAATTGCGTGATTTGACAAAATACATAAGATCCTCATTGCATACAATGTAATCTTACGTGAATTCTATCCCACTTCTGGGGCAGATATGTTGGCATCCCTACGGATGGCCTCCGCCAGTGGCTCAATCCCCAACGTAAACAACAATGGTGAAAGGTGTCAAACTTTGCGGCTGCCTGGAGAAATATTAATATTAATTGTTGGCACACCATTAGTGAGAACCGCAGCCAGAGGATCACGGTAAAGGACCCTCACCCACTTGATAAAAACTTTGCATATACCAAACCATTCTAATGTACAGAAGAGATCCGGCCACTCAATCCAATCAAATGCCTTCTTTCATCTAAAGAGATCAATAATCCATTGACAGATTGTTGTTGATACTCTTGGATCATATTGAGTAAATTCTTAACATTGTAGGAAGATCTGTGGCCCTCTCTAAAGCCTGTTTCGTCTTCTTTGGCAACGGAAGGCAGCAAAGTTTCCATCCTTAATGCACGGGTCTCAGATAGGATTTTGAAACAAACATTTCAAAGTGAAATTGGCGTGTAAGAAGCACAATCCTCCGGGGTCTTCCTTTCTTAAGCATCAGAGAGATATGAGTTTGTCTTAAGGATGGAGGGAGGGGTTCATGACTGTATGAGTGACAGAACATGTTAAACATCAGCCCTGACAATAGGTTTATAAATTTATTTGTAAATTTCATGAGGAAATCTGTCAGGAACATGCGCCTTTACATTCTGAAGCTGCTTCACACCCTCCTGTGCTGACAATGGTACATTAAGGCACAACGCTTATTCAGGGGTTACTCCTGGAAGACCCAGGTTCTTGTAAAATGAATCCATCTTAATCCATCTATCCTCATAATGGCAAGTCTGAAATAATTCGGAGTAAAATCTCGGACAGGAGGCATTAATCGTTTTGGAATCGTAGGTAAGGATCCCAGTACCTTCCCTAATTGAGGCAATGGCTTGAGCGGGACGCTCGTTTTCCTGGCACAATGGGCTAAATATTTGCCTGGCTTACAATCATGTTCAAGCAGCCTTTGTTTTGCCAAAGTAAGTTCCTTCTTGGCTGTCTATGTAAGCGTGGAATTCACTGTAGACCGAAGCATTGCGGTCCTCTGCAGCTTAGCCACTGAAGGTCTATCACAGTGTGCCCTCTCGGCTGCCCTCAGCTGTGCCTCAAGCCAGCGTTCCTGCTCCCCCTTCTGTTGCAACCTAAGGAATCATTATTCGCTTGGCATAAGCCTTTGCAATTTCCCATAGAGTGGATGAGTTACTGGTTGAATCTGAATTAATGGCTAAGAAAGATCTGAATTCATTACAGAAATACTCAATGAACTAACTAGCCTTAAGAATAAAGGGATACGTTCGCCAGTGTCTCGAATCGGTTATATTTCCCTAAATCTTTATCAATAAGTATGGTAAGAAATTGCAATAGTTCCAATTGTGCAGGATGCCACCGAATCTAAGATTGCTGCAGGGATGGGGAAGATATCAACCCGCGTGTGACAGTTCAGCAGGTTAAAGAAGAAAATAAAAGTCCTACTTGTGAGGTAGATCTGCCTCCAGACATCCACCAGCTCTTGCTCTGCACACAAATCCATCAATTAATAACATTATAACGAGGGTATTGAGGGACCTTTGGGTATTCTTCCCACCGTGGGGTCCATAAGATTGTTGAAATCTCCTTCTACGATAATGTGCCATGACCAAGATAACTGAATTTGGAAAATTCATCTACCAGTATTTTTAGAGTATGCACGGGGAGGGGGGTAGTCGCAAATATCATTTAAAATATTGGATTATTTACCATAGTTCAAGGCGTGGGGTATTATGATCCTCCCGTGAGTGTCAAATTACATCTAGTAATTTAAATGGAAGATTCTTCTTATCCAGTATGGCTTCTCCCCTATACCTAGTATTAAAAGACGAAAAAAAAACACATTCAAACCCTCCCTGCTGTAACGTCAAATGTTCCTTGTCATCAAGCCGCATCTCCAGCAATAGGACAACATCCACCCTCTCTCTTTTTAAGACTAGAAAGTAAATCTTTCCTCTTGACTGGCCAATGGCTTCCCTTAATGTTACAGGTACACCATTTAAGCACATCATTATCCACAACACACTGTAACAACATTTGAACTCGAGAAAGGAAGAACTCCAATTACTGATTAATAAACCAAGTCTCATAGAGCTTAAAAACTACACAATCCAAAACTAATACAACTGACAAGCTCTCAAACGTTTCCAAAACTAAACATATTAAAAGCCAAAAAAACTAAACAAAATCGACAGCGGAATTTAAAATGTCCACGAAGTTTTCGCTTTCTCCTCAGAGTCAGAGGAGTTCATGGATCCGTTAAATGCAATATGGAGAACGGTTGTGTACCAGAGCGATTACTAATTTCCGAGTTTCCTTACTCTTCTCTTGATAGGTGTTCGACTTGGAAGCACATTGGTGATAGCGATCACAATTCTGTTATGTTTACTTTAGTGATAGCAAGGGATAGGTGTACACCACTGGGCAAGATTTAAAGCTGGGGGAAATGCAATTACGATGCGATTAGGCATGACTTAGGAAGCATAGGAGGGAGAAGGAAACTGAAGTGGATCGGCACATTAGAAATGTAGAGCTTATTCAAGGAAAAGCTACCGTGTGTCCGAGATAAGTATGTACCTGTCAAGCAGGGAGGAAGATGTAGAGTGCGGGAGCCATGGTTTACGAAGGAAATGAAATCTTTGGTCAAGAGGAAGAAGAAGGCTTATGTTGGGATGAGATGTGAAGGCTCAGTTATGGCGCTTGAGGGTTAAAAGGTAGCCGCCGGGAAAGACCTAAAGGGAGAGGTTTAGAAGAGCCAGGAGGAGACATGAGAAGTTGTTGGCGGATAGAGTCAGGGTAAACCCTAAGGCTTTCTAAAGGTATTTAAGCAATAAAAGAATGCCGAGAGTAAGGTTAGCGCCAATCAAAGGTAGTAGTGGAAAGTTGTGTGTGGAGTCAGAGGAGATAGGGGAAGCACTAAATGAATATTTTTCAACAATATTCACTCTAGAAAATGACAATGTTGATGAGGAGATTACTGAGATACAGGCTACTAGAGTAGTTGGGATTGAGGTTCACAAGGAGGAGGTATTAAAAATAATCCAGAGTGTGAAAGTAGAGAAGTTCCCTGGGCCGGATGGGATTTATCCTAAGATCCTCGGGGAAGCCAGGGAGGAGACTGCTGATCCTTTGGCAATGATCTTTAAATCATCATTGTCTACAGGAATAGTGACAGAAATCTGGACAATGGGAAATGTGGTTCCCCTTTTCAAGAAGGGGAGTAGAGAAAATCCTGGTAATAATAGACCAGTGAGCCTTACTTCAGTTGTTGGTAAAGTGTTGAAAAAGGTTATAAGGGACAGGATTTATAATAATCTAGAAAAGAATAAATTGATTAGGGAGAGTCAGCACGGTTTTGTGTAGGGGAAGTCGTGCATTACAAACTTTATTGAGTTCTTTGAGAAGGTAGCCAAACAGGTAAATGAGAGTAAACTGGTTGATATGGTGTATATGGATTTCAGCAAGGTGTTCGATAAGGTTCACCACAGTAGGCTAATGTACAAAATGCGGAGTAATGGGATTGTGGGGGATATAGCAGTTTAGATCCGCAATTAGCTTGTGGAAAGAAGTCAGTGGGTCATGGTTGATGGGAAATGTTCATCCTGAAGTCCAGTTAGTAGTGGTGTACCTCAAGGGTCGATGTTGGGTCCACTGCTGTTCGTCATTTTTATGAACGACCTGGATGAGGGCATAGAACGGTGGGTTAGTAAAATTGCAGAAAACACTAAGGTCACTGGAGTTGTGTATAGTGACGAAGGATGTTATAGGTTACAGAGAGACATAGATAAGCTGCAGAGCTGGGCTGAGAGGTGGCAAATGGAGTTTAATGTGGACAATTGTGAGGTGATTACCTTTGGTCAGAGTAAACGGAATGCAAAGTGCTGGGCTTGGTAGTGTAGATGAGCAAAGAGATCTCGGTGTCCAGGTACACAGATCCTTCAAAGTTGCCACCAATGTTGACAGGGTTATTAAGAATGCATACAATGTTTTACCTTTTTATTAATAGAGAGATCAGGTTCCAGAACCGTGAAGTTATGCTATAGCTGTACAAATCTCTAGTGCAGCCGCACATAGAGTATTGTGTACAGTTCTGGTCAACGCATTATAAGAAGGATGTGGAAGCATTCTAAAGGGTGCAGAGGAGATTTACTAGGATATTGCCTGATATGGAGGGAAGGTCTTACGAGAAAAGGCTGAGGCACTTGAGGCAGTTTACGTTAGAGAGCAGAAGGTTGAGAGGTGACTTTGAAAAGACTTATAAGATAATCAGAGGTTTAGATAGGGTAAGCCTTTGTCCAAGAATGGCGACAGTGAGCATGAGGGGGCAGAGCTTTAAATTAAGGGGTGATAGATATAGGACAGATGTCAGAGGTAGTTTCTTTACTCAGAAAGTAGTAAGGGTATGGAAAGCTTTGCCTGCAACGATAGTAGATTCGCCAACTTTAAGTACATTTAAAGCGTCATTGGACAAGCATATGGACATACATGGATTGGTGTAGGTTAGATGGGCTTCAGATTTGTATGACAGATCGGCTCAACATCGAGGGCCGAATGGCCTGTACTGCACTGTAATGTTCCATGTTCTAGATCATCAAACGATTTTTCTTTTCAGAATCACCGCCGCTGAAAATCCCAAAAGGACATAATCCTGGAGCCCGTGAATTAAAGCTATTGGATCTTTCCCCTGGGTTCTGGAAGCTTCCATTAGTCTTTGTTTATCCCCGTAACTATGTAACCGCACGAGGACAGGGTGAGAGCGCTGGTCTGAGCCTGACCTGTGCATCGTAACCCAATGAACTGTCTCAGTCTTCACCCGTCCTTCTTCAGTTTCAAAGTGAAGGAATCGCTGCAGCCAGTTCTCGAAAATACTCACTGGCTAACCACCTGCTGTCTGGGCCAGCAGATCGACGATGTGAACATTCTTCATCCTGCCCCTGTTCTCAAGGTCGTCATCATGTTCAGTTAAGATACGGACCTGTTTTCAAGGGTGAGGATCCTGTCTTGTGAGGAATTTATCGCAGATTCTGTCATGCAGTTCGTCCCTTGGCATCGTCCATTTTATTTCTAATGCTGTCAAGTTGC
Source organism: Chiloscyllium punctatum (assembly GCF_047496795.1). Lineage (NCBI taxonomy): Eukaryota > Metazoa > Chordata > Chondrichthyes > Orectolobiformes > Hemiscylliidae > Chiloscyllium > Chiloscyllium punctatum. The sequence continues at coordinate 4,942,395 of NC_092755.1, forward strand.
TGCTCTTGTTTTTGGAGTGCGTTTGAGAGTGGTAGTGGTTCTAGCCACGGCTGAACTTTTCTTTAATCATGCCTTCAATCATTTCACATGACTTGGTGAACTCAGTGACCAAGGCCTGGTGAGTAACTGGGTCCATGGAACGAGCAGAGTGGGTTGCAGCTACAGCCTCAGGCATGCTCGATGCTTCTGATGGCTGCACCACTTGTTGGGACTGACTCAATCCTTTCCCATGTTTTGTAATTTCCACTTGATAAAATGGGATCAGTAAAGATTCTATAACTCTTTTAGGGTTGAATTTTAAGTAAGTTGCTGGGATGGAGTGGGTTAGCGAACCACTTTGCCCATGCTGTGATGCAGAGCCCAACAAAGCAAACCTTCTGGATCGCCATTATCTTGGATTCCCCCTTAACATTTTATCAATATTATCATTTCGCTTTGCATTATATTCATGGATGTTCTGGAACAGTGTGATTTTGTATCACTGTCTACATTTTCCCCTACACTGCAAATTGCTGCCCATTCCTCGATAATCCTTGACTCTGTTGTTACTTATGAACCTCTGTCTGTGCCTCAAAAATATTTAAGATCTCTTCCTCCAAAGCTCTGCGGGGAAGAGAGTTCCAAATACTCTCACCACTGAGAAAACGAAAGTTAACCTCAACTGTGTGTGAGATCATTTTTGTCTCCTTACTTGAGAAAGGATATAATTAATTTGAAAGCAGTTTGGAGATATTTCACTTCATGTATTCCAGGAATGAGGGTCTTATATTATGAAGGCTTTAACAGGTTACTCTTGGAATGAGAGGTGATCTTATTGAAACATACAAAACCTAGAGGAGAGTGATCAGATAGATACCCACTGGGTGTTTGTATCGTCCAAACTTCTTGTTGCTTTTATAGAATTTCTACTGTATGGAAGCAGGACATTCCGTCCATCAAGTCCACATTGTCCCTCGGAACAGTATCCCCCCCGGACCTGCCCCCCTACTCTATCCATGTAACCCTGCATTTCCCATCACTGACCTATCTAACCGACACATCCCTGGGCACTATGGGCAATTTAGCATGGCTAATCCACTCTAAGCTGCATATCTTTGGACTGAGGGAGGAAACTGGAACACTGGGAGGAAACTCACACAGACATGGGGAGAATGTTCAAAATTCAAATAGAGGGTTGCCAGAGGTTGGAATTGAACGCAGCTCCTTGGCGATGGGAGTTAGCAGTGCTAACCACAGATCCACCATGTGCATCCGTTAGCTCTATCAGTTACTTGTGGCTGACTTAAGAAATCTGCCTGACTTGTTCCCGTCACTGAACCTCACTCAGTCTGAGACCTTTATCATCGGCCATATTACCAACCTGGTTACATTTAAAATTTGTTGTGAGCAGTGGAAGAGTGGGACTATAAAAGGAAAGAGTGACACCTCCATCCTCAGTCACAACTGGAGTGAGCATAAAAAATCACAAAGTGGTATTTCATTCCAGTAGGAATTCTCTTTCCCCGAATTTGGGATGGCCAGATATTTATATTATACCGAGGCTGGCTTTGTCTATAGACAGGTGAATCAGAGATAATGGTGCATGGAGAGCAAAGTGCAACTGGGACCACAATGAGATGAGCCGCGACCTTATTTACTGGTGAAGTTGTGTCAAAGGGCCGAATGCCCCCCACCCCCCCGTGTTCCTCAGCCCTGTGTTCTGATGTTCCATTCAGACCTTCGGACCTGCTATACAGGGGCAGATCGAGGCCACTCCGATGGTTAGGTGCAGTTGCGGAAATGTACGTGGAAAATGCAGGCTGGGCCAGAAAGTGCACCCATCACTCCCCCACCCCCCCCCCCCTCCCACCATCCCTGTTTCCAGGCTTTCCCTCTCTGTAAATTCTGCTCCAGATGAGGAACATATTGCAGCCCCAGATACGCTGGGAATACAACCCCATACCCCCCATGCAGGGTTAAAAAAACAAATCCTCTGCCGTAACTGAATGCAACATTTTACTACACGATTTCCAGGAAAATAACCCGTTACTTTCCAAAAGCATAGCATGTGAAATTAATAAATAGGAACAGGTGTAGGTCAATCGGCCCCTCAAGCTAACCCTGTCATTTAAAAAGAACATGGCTGATCTACTCCAGGGCTCAACTCCACTTGCTTGCCAACTCCTTGTATCCCTCCACACCTTCTGGATCAGGGAATTCCAGACATTCACTACCTTCTGAAAGAAGGCATTGGTTTGCATCTCAGATTGAAATCGATGTTCCTTATTTTAAATCTCTCTCCTCGAGTCCGACACCTTGCCCAAGAATGGAAACAACATCTCAACATTTAATTTCTCAAGCCCCTGCTGTGTCTTGTATGTTTCTGCAGTATCACTCATCATTCATTTAAACCCAATGAATGCTCGTGTCACCTTTTTAGAGATTCTCTACAACTAAACCCTTTCATCGCAGGAAAATTCCTAATGTACCAACATAGTTACTTGTTGCATCAGCATGCTGACTTTATGTTTCATACACAGGAAGAATTCAAACCCTGAAGAGTCTGGAGAGTGTGAAAATAAATAAGTCCCCTGGACCAGATGGGATTTATCCTAGGATTCTCTGAGAGGCTAGGGGGGAGTTTACAAAACCATCTATTCGGACTTTTACATCGCCATTATCTACAGGAATAGTGCCAGAAGACTGGAGGACAGCAAACGTTGTCCCCTTGCTCAAGAAATGGAGAAGAGACAACCCTGGTAATTAGATACCTGTCTTACTTTGGTTATGGGTAAGGTGTTGGAAAGGATTATAACAGATAGGATTTTGCTATCATCGAGAAAGGAATCATTTGATTAGGAATAGTCAACAAGGTTTTGTGAAGGGTATGGCATGCCTCACAAATCTTACCGAAGTCCTTGAGAAGGTGACCAAACAGGTGGATGAGGGTAAAATGAGGTATGTGGATTTCATTGAAGCGTTTAATAAGGTCCCCGATGGTAGGCTATTGATGAAAATATGGAGAGTGTGGTGTTGGAAAAGCAGAACAGTTGAGCCAGCGTCCAAGATGCATGCACGTTGATGTTCCCCTTGTAAGCTCTTCATCAGAAATCAGTTTTCTGGTCTGCAGCATCTGCAGTCTTCATTTTCTCCTCACTCCTCGGATGTTGCCTGACCTGCTGTGCGTTTCCAGTGCCACAATCGCGACTCTGATCTCAAACATCTGCAGTCCTTACTTTCTCCCACAAAATATGGAGACATGGAATTGTGGGTGATTTAGCGTTTGGATCACAAATCGGCTAGATGAAAGCAGACAGAAGGTGGTAGTTGATGGGGAATGTTCATCCCGGAGTTTAGTTGCCAGTGGTCTACTGCAAGGATCTGCTTTGGAGTGACTGTTGTTTGTCCTTTTGAAAAGGACCTTAATGAGAGTATAGAAGGATGAGTTAATAAATTTACGGTTTACAGTAAGGTCGGTGGATTTGTCAGCAGTGCTGAAGAATGTTGTAGGTACTGAGCTGTAATGTTCTCTGTGCATAGACCTACAATGCGCTAAGTATCTTTCTTCTGTGATGTAACTATTCTGAGGTACTCTGACCACAATGAAAGCTTTAGGTGCCTGGAGAGACAAGCTGGTCCAGTAAAGGACACAGACTGCACAGTCATCTATCATCTCTTCCTGTTTTCTGATATACAGCGGCATCAAAATATCAGTCCAAACAAAATAGATTGATTCAAAATCAAGCAGTCAGGAGGACGATCACCCGAGGGGATTGCGGTCAGAGGATTCAATGTATAATAAGATTTCAGAATAACACAAAAAATAAAGCGATATCACAACAGCATAATAATTGGCAGCAGAGTAAAACATATAGTCCAAATATTTCCAAGTTCAGCAATGTGTTCAGTTTTGGTCACCTTGCTATGGGAAGGATGGTATTAAACTGAAACTTTAAAAGGATGTTGCCAGGACTGAAGGGTCTGAGTCATAGGGAGACGGTGGATACGCTGGGACATTTCTCTTTAGAGTGCAGGAGACTGAGGGGGGCATGACGTGCTTTGAGAAGGTAGTCATGGCCCACATCAGTTCCAGTCTCCCAGCCTGCCTCGATCCCCTACAATTTTCCTACCAGTGGAATGGGTCCATAGCGGGTGCATATCCCTGGAACATCTGGACAACAAGGGCACCCACTTCAGATTCCTGCTCATTGACTATAGGTTCACCTTCAACACCATTATTCCCTTAGAATAATCACAAAACTCCCTGACCTCAGTTTTGGCTCCGCCATCTGAATTTGGATCCTCATCTTTCTGACCTACAGTACACAGTGAGTTAAAATAGGTAAGTGTGTCTCTTCCATGATAACATTCAACACTGAAATCCCAAAGGATGTGTCCTCAGCCCCCTACTATACTCCCTGTTCACCCACGATTGTATTGCCAAATTTTGAACAAATGCCATCTACGTGTTCACTGATGACACAATCATAGTAGGGCAGGTATGTAATGATGGCAAGTCAAAATACAGAACGGAAATAGACGACTTGGTGATGTGCTGCACTGAGACAAACCCCTCTTTCAATGTCGGCAGAACTAACCAACTGATCAATGACTTCAGAAAGAAATGAGGAGAACATGCCCTCATCTTCATCAATGGAACTGAAGTTGAAAGAGTGGAAAGCATTTAGTTGCTTGAAGTGACAATAACCGACCTCCCATGCAGACGTGACAGCCGAGATGGCACAACAACGCCTCTTCTTTCTCTGGCAGCTCAGGACATTTGACATGTCCACAAGGACCTTCACCAATGTCTACAAATGCAACACTGACAGCAAACTATCTCTCTGCATAATGACCTGCAGTGGCCACAGCCCTGCCCAGGACAGTAGGAGAAATGACAGAAGGTTGTGTGCACAGCCCATGCCATCACGGAAACCACCGTCCTATCCATTGTCTCCATTTACACAGCTCACTGCCGCAGAATGGCTGACAACATTATCAAAGACCCATCGCACCCTGGATCTCCTGCAATCTCTTCCACCAGGCAGACAATACAGAAGCTTGAACACACAAACCAGCAGCTCCTGGACAGCATCTTCCCAGCCATTATTAAACGAATGAATGAACTGTCTAACTTCAAATAATGATGATCTTGCTCACATTGATGTTGCCTATTGCATGCCCTTTCTTGTGTAGCCTTTATGCCTCAGTCTAAGTTTTTCCTTTACCTTATGATCTGTATGGCCTTGCTTATTGTCGGAGCGAGATTCACCAGATAGGGTCGAAGACTCTGGAGGCAGACAGGGCACAGGCACGGAATGGACTTTAATTCAAGCAAAACCTGGTTAATGCTGGGAGAATACCAAAGGATCTTCCTTGAATCTAGCTTTGACATGAGAAGACAATCATTTCCTTAATCTGTAGCTCAGATCAGACGGCAAATCAATGACACACTTCGAGTTTACAGTAAAAAAACAACTGATCAATGATGGACACTCGCATGGACAGCCCGAGGATCTTATTTGTTTCGGAAGTTTAACGATTGTTGTTATCTCTAGTCCTTGGGATCTTTCTATAATGCATTCCAAAGTTCGTTGGCTGTGCTCTTTTTATTCATATCCCTCATTGTTTATCTTGAAGGATTACGTAAATTGTATTATCCAATGGGCAGGCTATCTCTTATCAAATTCCGAGATCACATTTTACATTAAAAAGTTGATTCTGTTTCAAAATTCGTATTGTTATTATTATTTCGACTGTTATCCTTTTTCTTAGTGAATTAGACAAGACATGCCAGGCATCCCTTTAAGCTTTTAGAATTTCGTTGAAATCTGTGTCCATGATTATTTACCAAATATTTAACTCGAATTTATTACAATTGCAAATAGTTTCAAAGTCACAGCGAGCTTCGGAAAGATAACTTGAGTTGCTGTTTTGTGGATGAAAAGAACCCTTACTGAGATCAGAATAAATTACCTTTTGTAATGACTCTTCAAAGTTTTTGTGCTACAATTGCATTATTTCATCTGTAATCTGTTAAAAAGCATCAATTCTTTAAAAAAGAAATTTCTTTATCACTATGTTGGCATGTTTCAGAATCTTACGATTCAGATTATCCATTCTTTTGCTTTGGAATAATTCCCTTCTCAAAGGCCCTTTTTTCACTAATGCTGAAGGAATCTATTTTAATTTCTGGCTATTTTGTGGCTCTTCAAAAACAGACAGTTGAAGTAGACTTTTACATTTTGGCCACTCCATATCTCTAAAAAAAGGCAGCTCCAACTCTCACTATGATCTGCCAGAACTGTGTATAAACAAAGAGTTTCACTCTACTTACATACATGCAACAATGACTCCTGTCAAATCAAATGAAACCAAATCTAATGATAGAGAGAGAGAAATTGTCACAAGGTCAATACACCCAGATTGAACTCTGCAGCCTGCCACATCCGGCCATAAATCGTGATAGACGATTAAACAACTGGCTGATGGAGAGGGCTCCACAATTATTCCCATTCTATCAATGGATCAGCTCTGCACATCAGTGCAAAAAGCAAGGAAATAGTATCTGTACCATCCTTGCCAGGGGTGTTGAGTCGATGATTCAACTCACCGTCATCATGAACCCACAGAATCACAGATCAGTCTTCAACCAATTCGATTCACTGCATGTGACATGTAGAAACAGCTGAACACAGTAGAGACGGCAAAGGTAATGAGCCCTGATCTCATTCCTTCAATAGGACTGAAGACTTGTGCTGTACAACAAGCCGTGCCCCTGGGGAAGCGGTTTCCTTCCAGCTCCAACTCTGACATCTCCCTGGCAATGTGGAAAATTTCTCAGTGTCGAGGAAGAATTACTATCTGACCAATTACAACCCTCTCAGTCTCATCACGATAGTCAAATTGGGAGTTCGTTTTGATAGAGCTGTCAAGCAGCACAAACATAAACTTGCTCAGTGTGGTTTCCGATCAGTCCCCATGTGGAGATGGTGTTGTTTTGGAAAAGTCACTGGATTAATAATCCAGACCAGGCTAATGCTCTGGCAGCTGGTGGAAGTTAAAAACAATTTATAAAATATCGAGATCTCAAATCTGGTGTCAGTAACAGTGGCCTTGAAGTCAATGTTGATTGTAAACACCAATTTGCTTTTCCAATGAACTTTCAGGAATTGATTCTCCCGTGCTTTCCTGGTCTAGCCTAAATGTGACTCCAGACACACAGACATGTGATCAACTCTTCAATGGTCTCTAAAAAGGCCAAGCAAGACACTATATTGTATCAAACTGCTCTGAAGTCTTAAAGGATAAAACCGGACAGAACATCCAGACCCAGCCTCAGTATGGAAAAGGGAACTGGAAAGACAGTCCTGTTGACCTTGCAGAGACCTCCTTCCTAACATCTGCGACCTTGTGACAACATTTACAGAGCTTTCCTACAGACCACACAGAGACATCGGGAATGGAATAGACCATACAGCACATTGAGCCTGCCCCATTCTAGTTAATGTCTGAACATCTCCTCAATGCATTTTCCCCACACACTGTACACATGTCTTAATGTGATTAACTTTGTGAAGCTATAAAATAGAAACTGCAGTCGTCCCCTTGGTCTGTCGAGTTTGCTATCCAATTCAATGTAATGATGGCTGACCCTTTATTTCTACACCATACTCCTGCTCTCTCCCCCATTCTTTCGGTGTCGAGACATCCTTATTAGTCTTTAGTGCCTTGTCTTCCACAACCTTGTGTGAGAGAGAATTCCCAGGTTCACCAGTCTCTGAGTGCAGACATTTATTCGTATCTAAATGCAATGTGACCCATCTTTATTTAATACTGTGACCTCTTGTTTTAGACTTCCCAGCCAGGGGAATTATCATCACTGCTTCCAATCTACCTAACCGTGTCAGTGTTTTATATATCTAATTGAGATCTCCACGCATTTTCCTAAACCCCATGGGATACAGGCTCAGTCGCCCCAAACTCTGCTCCATAAAAAGTCTGTCATCATAGAGATCAGTCTGGTCATCCTTCGTTGCACTCCCTCAATGTCAGGTTTGTCCTTTATTAGGTACGGAGACCAAAACTGCACACAATACTGCACAATGTTCGAGTTGAGGTCTCACCAAGGCCCTGTACAGCTGCACTGATACACCCTTACTCCTGGACTCAAGCCCAACTGAAATAAGGGTCAACACCCCATTTATCTTCTTGACTGCTTTCTGCTCCTGCAATATTGCTTTCAGTGACTGGTGTACAAGGCGATCCCAGATCCTTTTCAATGTTACAGCTCCCCACATGATGGGTCTGCGTAAAATGGTCTGTGTGCCAATGTATTCCCAGTATTGGCTTCTGTCTTCAGAACTCACTGCCCTGCATGGAACTCAGATGTCTGTCCAAACAATAACTGAAGAAAAGTGCAGTTCCCTTCATAGATCGAGATTTCTCAACCACTCCCTTTTCCAATGGTTGGCTGGAATTTTAGTGTTTCCCAACAAAATAGACAACATCACATCTATCCACACTGCTCTTCATCTGCCGCATATTTACTCATTCACTGCATTTGTTTCAATAACCTTGAAGTTTTTTTCACATCGTCCTCACTTTCAAAATCCTCGTTCCGTCAGCAGAATTGGAAACTTTGCATTTGATTCCCACAACGAGATGGTTGAGATGTATTGTGAATATCTGGCGCCCCAACACCAATCATTGTGATGACTCATGAGCCTTCCAAACTGAAAACCATCCATTTATTCCTACTCATTGTTTCCTGTCCACACTCCCATTTTAACACCATGTTCATATATTACCCCCTATCCCATGTGCTTTTACTTTGCATACGAGGCTTGGGACTCTATTAAAATTCTTGCTGAAAATCCAAGTTCAGTGCCTCCATTTTTTTTTCTGTAATTAATCTAACAGTCAGTTTCTCAAATATGTTTCCCATTTCATCAATGTGTGTTGATTTTTTTCCTGTGCCCATTATTTTCAGTTCCAATAATTTCTCCAAATTAGTTTATTTACTAGTTTCATTCCACATCATTTTCTCATCAGACTCAGATTTTCTCCTATTGCTGGGAAGGCTTTGTTTATGTATTTTTCTGTGAAGGCCAAGTGAAGTAGTTGTGTCATGTTTCTATGTTCTTCATTCTCCATTCTCTGGTTTCTGACTGTATGGAAGCTGACACTTTGACTAAAAAGAACAGCTCTTGTCTATTCATCCTGTCCATACCCTTTTAATCTTAAACCTGAATTACTTATCCGCTCAACTTCCTCTGCTCCAAAATAAATAACTCAAGCTTACTCAGCCTCTCTCCACAGCTCATATGTTCCATCCCAGGGAACATCCTGGTGAATCTCTTCTGCACCTCATCCAGTACAATCACATCCTTCCTGTAATGCGGCTCCCAGAACTGCACACAATATTTCATTTGGCCTAACCGAAGTGCTGTACAAAACTCGGATAATCTTTGGGTCAATGAATAAAGGCTTTATCTACAGTCGTGCTGAACTCATCAATTATCATATCCAGTCACATTCAGGGATGTTTGGAGAAGCACGCTCTGAGCTTCCTAGTGTGATGCCATTCTTTGAGTCCTCCCCTGTCTGGTTCCTTCTTCCAAAGTGTATTACCTCATATTTATCAGGGTTACATTCCATTTGCCATTGTTCTGTCCATCTGACCATTCTATCTATATCTTCCTGTAAAATAAGATCTTCCTCCTCACTGCCAACCACCCAGCCAATCTTTGTGTCAAACACAAACGTACTTATCACACTCCCCCTACCCACTTTACATTCACATCACTTATGAATACCACAAATAATAAGAGACACAACACTGATCTGTGCGGTACACCAGGGGAAATTCGGCTACAGTCACACAAACAGCCTTCTACCATGAAGTTGAGTTGGGATGCAACTTGACAAGTCACTAACAGGCCCTACATGTTCCCTGGTTGTTCTGTTCCACTTGATATACGTGAAGAATATCTGGGGATTCTCCTTAATCTTGCCTTGCCAGTAGGCTTCCATGCCCCTGTGTTAGTCAGTCCCCTCGGAGGGAAAAAAAATCCTCCTTATTACGGTCTTAAATGGCATATCCCTTATCCTGTCATTATTTGCCTTAAATATAGAGTAGACAGCTAGAGGAATATCCTATTTATTTCCACCATTTCACATGTATCATAGATTTTTGAAATTTCACTGCGATCACCTCTCATGCTTTGAAACTGGAGAGGTCACAAGACAAATCGCCGCATCAGAAACTCTTGTCATCTCAGGAATTAATCTGGAGAATGTCCATTGGACGTCCTCTATGATCAGTGTAATCTTTCTTCGATCTGGTCACCGACACTGCACTCAATACCTCAGGTACATTCTCACCAACACTCTATGCAACTGCTTCATGATGTCTTTACCTCTATATTCCAAAGCCTTTAAACAAACTCCAACCTAACTTTAACTTTCCAGTTACATGTATTGTTCCAAATACCATTCAAAGTAATTGCATTTACGAACTCACTCTGTGAATTATCGAGGCACAGAGATGTACAGCATGGAAACAGACCCTTCAGTCCAATCCGGCCATGTCTACCAGATATCCCAACCCAATCGAGTCCCACCTGCCCACACCCGACCCATATCCTTCCAAACCCTCCTATTCATCCAATCATCCAAATATCGTTTAAATGCTGCAATTGTACCAGCCTCCACCACATCCTCTGGCAGCTCATTCCATACACGTACCACCGTATGTGTGAAAAGGTTGCCCCTTAGGTCTCTTTTACGTTTAGATTTTTTAAAGTGTGGAAACAAGTTCACACCGACCCGCCGAAGCGCAACCCACCCAGTTCCATCCCCCTACGTTTACCCCTTATCCTAACAGTACAGGCAATTTAGCATAGCCAATTCACCTAGCCTGCACATTTTTGGATTGTGGGAGGAAACCCACGCAGACATAGGGACAATGTGCAAAGTTCACACAGCCTGAGGCAGGAATTGAACCCGAGTCTCGTGGCGTTGGGAGGGAACATGGCTAACCACTGTGCCACCCAACATCCGTCGCTTCTCAGCCTAAACCTATGCCCTTTAGTTCTGGACTCCCCGACGCCAGGGAAAAGACTTTCTCCATTTATCCTCTCCATGCCCTTCACAATTTTGTACATCTCTAGAAGGTCACCCCTCAGCCTCCAACGCTCAAGGGAAAAAAGCCCCAGCGTGTACAGCCTCGGCTTATACCTCAAATTCTCCAACCCTGTCAACATCCTTGTAAATCTTTCCTGAACCCTTTCAATTTTCACAACATATTTCCGATAGGAAGGAAACCAGAACTCCACGCAATATTCCAACAGTGGCCTAACCAGTGTCCCATACAATCACAACATGACTTCCCAATTCCAAAACTCAATACTCTAACCAATAAAGGAAAGCATACCAATCACCACCTTAACTATCATATCTACCTGCGACTCCACTTTCAAGGAGCCATGAACGTGCGCTCCAAGGTCTCTTTGTTCAGCAACACTCCCAGGACATTGCCATTAAGTGTATAAGTCCTGCTAAAACTTACTATCCCAAAATGCAGCACCTCGCATTTATTTCAATTAAACTCCATCTGCCACTTCTCAGCCCATTGGCCCATCTGATCAAGATCCTGTTGTACTCTGAGGTAACCCTCTTCGCTGTCCACTACACCTCCAATTTTGTTGTCATCTGCAAACTTACTAACAATACCTCTTACGCTCGCATCCAAATCATTTATGTAAATGATAAACAATTGAGGAACCAGCACTGATCCTTGTGGTACTCCACTGGTCACAGGCCTCCAGCCTGAAAAATAACCCTCCACCTCCACCCTCTGTCTTCAACCTTTGAGCCAGTTCTGTATCCAAGTGGCTAGTTGTCCCTGTGTTCCGTGAGATCTAAACTTGCTAACCAGTCTCTCATGGAGAATATTGTCGAACGCGTTACTGAAGTCCATATCGATCACATCTACCGCTCGGCCCTCTTCGTTACTTCTTTCAAAAAACTCAATCAAGATCGTGAGATATGATTTCCCACGGTTAAAGACATTTTGACTATCCCTAATCAGTCCTTGTCTTTCCAACTCCATGTATATCCTGTCCTTCAGGATTCCCTTCAACAACTTGCCCACCACCGACGTCAGGCTCACTGGCCTATAGTTCCATGTTTTGTCCATACCACCCTTCTTAAACAGTGGCACCACTTTTGAGACGGTGACTATCAAGGGTACAAATGTCTCAGCAAGAAGCCCAGCAATCACTTCTCTGGCTTCCCACAGAGTTCTATGGCACACTGTTCGGGTCCTGGGGATTTATCCACTTTTACACGTTTCAAGACATCCAGCACTTACCTCTCTGTAATATGGACATTTTTCAACGTGCAATCAGCTATTTCCTGACATTCTATATCTTCCATATCCGTTTCCACAGTAAATACTGATGCAAAATACTCGTTTATTATCTCCCCCATTTCCTGCAGCTCCACACAAGGGCTGCCTTGCTGATCTTTGAGGGGTTCTATTCTCTCCCTAGTTATGATTTTGTACTTAATGTATTTGTAATAACCCTTTGGAGTCTCCATAGTTCTACTTGCTCAAGCTATCTCATGTCCCTTTTTGCCCTTCTGATTTCCCTCTTAAGTATACTCCTACTGCCTTTATACTCTTCGAAGGATTCACTCGATCTATCCTGTCTATACCTGACATATGCTTCCTTCTTTTTATTAATCAAACCCTTTAGTTAGACAGCAATCCCTATACTATCAGCTTTTCTTTTCATCCTAACAGGAATATACTTTCTCTGGATTCTTGTTATCTCATTTCTGAAGGCTTCCCATTTTCCAGCCGTCCATTTACCTGCCCCCAATCAGGTTTTGAAAGTTCTTGCCAAATAATGTCAAAATTAGCCTTTCTCCAATTTAGAACTTCAACTTTAAGATCTGGTCTATCCTTTTCCATAATTATCTTAAATCTAATAGTATTATGGTAGCTGGCCCCAAAGTGCACCTCCACTGACACCTCAGTCACCTGCCCTGCCTTATTTCCCCAGAGTGGGTCAACTTTTGCATCTTCTCAAGTAGCTTCATCCACATACTGAATCAGAAAATGTTCTTGTACACACTGAATAGATTTATCTCCATCTAGATTCTTAACGCTATGGCAGTCCCAGTCTTTGTTTGGAAAGTTAAAATCTCCTAACATAATCACCCTATTTTCTTACACACAGTTGGGATCTCCTTACAAATGTGTTTCTCAATTTCATTGTGGCTATTAGGGAGTCTATAATACAACCCCAATAAGGCGATCATCCCGTTCTTATACCTCAGTTCTACCCAAATAATTTCCCTGGATGTATTTCCAGGAATATCCTCCCTCAGTACAGCTGTAATGCTATCCCTAATCAAAAACTCCACTCCCCTTCCTGTCCTGCCTTCCTTTCTATCTTTCCTGTAGCATTTCTATCCTGGAACATTTAGCTGCCGGTCCTGCCCATCCCTGAGCAATGTTTCTGTAACTGCTATGATATCCCAGTCCCATGTTCCTAACCATGCCCTGAGTTCATCTGCCTTCCCTGTTCGGCCCCTTTGCATTGAAATAAATGCAGTTTAATTTATTAGTCCTACCTTGTCCCTGCCTGCCCTGACTGTTTGACTCGTTTATGTTCTCAATTGTACCAATCTCAGATTGATCTATTTCCTCACTATCTCCCTGCCCCCAGACCTCCCCACCCCCTTACTAGTTTAAATCCTCCCGAGCAGCTCTAGCAAATCTCCATGTCAGTATATTTGTCCCCTTCCAATTTAGATACAATCCGTTCTTCTGGTACAGGTTCCTTCTACCCCAAAAGAGATTCCAGTGATCCAAAAATGGGAATACTTCTCCCATACACCAGCACCACAGCCATGCATTCATCTGCTCTCTCCCTCTATTCCTGTCCTCACTAGCTCTTAGCACCGGGAGTAATCCAGATATTACTACTCTCAAGAACCTCTTTTTTAAAAATTTCTGCCTATCACCCTGTAATCTCGTCCATAATCTCAAACTTTTCCCTTCCTATGTTGTTGGTTCCAATTTGGACAATGACCTTTTGCTGGCCCCTCTCCCCCATGAGAACATTCTGCACCCTTTCTGGGACATCCTTGATCCTGGTACCAGGGAAGTAACACACCAATATGTTTATTTCTCTGCTGGCCACAGAATCGTCTGTCAGCACGTCAGGCTAGCGAGTCCCCGAACACAATTGACCTCGTGGAATCCGACGTATCCCTTGTTGCATTAGAGCCAGTCTCCATACCACAAACTTGTCTGTTTGTGCTACGTTCCCGTGTGAATCCATCACCCGCTACATTTTCCAAAACAGCATATTTGTTTGAAATCGGGACAGCCACAGAAGACTCCTGCACTAGCTACTTAACTCTCTTGCCTTTCTTGGAGTTAACCCATCTATGTAACTATATCTGTAACTGTATCCCCCCTTCCTATAACTGCCATCCATCAGATACTGTTGCTGTTGCCTATTCTTCATTGTCTTAAACTGTCTCTCCATCTGATCCATTCGATCTGATAGGATTCACAAGCAGAAGCATTTATTGCAGATATAATCCGCAGTAACCTTTAAATCCTCCTTAAACTCCCACATCTGACAAAAAGCGCATATGATTCGACTAAGGCCATTTGTTCTCTTTCACAATCTACAGACCAAGAAAAAGAAAACTGTCTCATTCCTCTACAAAACACTGCCCAAGGCTATATTAATACTTATGGCTTATATTTTAAGATTAATCAAGAGACATATCTCAAAAACATATAATTAAGGAATAACCCACTCTACTCACATCTGCAAACTTTCTGTAGGACACAGTTAAAACAATCTACGATCTGGCTGGGAACTTTTCTCAAACAGTTCCTCCAAACCAGTTCTAAATTTCACTGTTTGCTAATTTTCGTGGACACACTCCGATATTCAGCGATACATGAATTCAAACAGCAAAGGCAGTAACTCTGCCAGTGGGCTGTCCTGTCAGTTTCTTCCCCTCACCATGTGTTTCCTTTGTCCGTTCCGTTCCCTCTTAAAACTGCTGTTTTTTTGACCATTTTTTCCCAAAGTTCCAAAACAATGCAAGAGCATACAAAACAGTAATTGCTGCTCCTGGAATTCGAGGAAATCACCTCCAAGACCTAAAATACCTCAAAAAAGGAGCAACTGTTTCAGCCAGAGATTTTTCCCGCCAGGCTTCAGAAAATCCAAATAAACTACCTCCACTGGTTGTCCGTGGTCTATGCTGCAAGAAACAACTTCAAATAATTCCGAATTTTCTCAGCCATGATTTCTGTTACAGAAATGCATGGTGATTCTCTGCAATTTTGCTGTTCATTTCTAAGTACCCAATATCACTTCTTATGTAATGGATTCCAACTCTTTCCATACATATGTCAAATTAATTGCTCTGCAGTCCTCCACATTATCTCTTCTTCCCTGTGTACATAGATGGATCATGTTTACTACCTTTCAGTTATCTACAATCTCCAGATCTTTGCAGGATTTGCAAGAAAATAAAAAAAAGAGTCACCGACAGTTCAATTAGTATGCCGTTTTATTTCTGACATTTTGATATGAAGTATATCTTGCCCATCAGACTTAGCAATGATCAATCTAGCTCAATTTTCAAGTATTACCTTGTTGCTGATATGAATGGACTTTATGTCTTTAGTTCCACAAATGCCATGGGATCACTTTACAGGGAGGTTTCCTGGCGCTTTCTCGATGAAGACAGGTGGAAAGTAGCTAGTTAGTTTCTCTGCCATTTCCTTGTTCCCAACAATAAGTTCTCCTATACCTTAAAAATTTCCACATTTGACCTTACTTTGGATTACACACCAATCCATAAACTTTGGTACATGAATCGTAGATGTAAGCAGTCTTTGTGTTTCCTGTTTGTTTGTATTCATGTTCTTTTTGATTTCCTTAACACTTTCTCCTTCCTTATTTTCAGAAAAGTAAATCTCTCAGAATGTTCAGGTTTCCACAATATCTGTAATTCTTCTGAAGTTGCTTCCTTAGATTTAATGCAATCATTAATTTCTTACGTCACCATCAATGAGTCCCTTTCCCTTTCTTTGGTGTTTGTAACTTAGTGATATGTACGTTTTTTTTCAGACTTTACAGTATTTCTATCACTGACAACCATTGTTTGTCTCATACTAAATGTCATATTGTATTTTTCCAATTCACTTGGCCCTCTAGCCTTCGGGTTTCCATGATATTTGAGTGTAATGTTCAAACATACCATATTGCTTGCAGGCGCCATGTAAAATGTAACATATTAATGTCACGATTGCCCAAAAGCTGCCTCAGTGCACGGTAAGTAATTCGTCCTTATGACCACACAACACCACGCCCAAAATAACCTGCTGTCTACTAGGGTTCACAACATACCCTTCAGCCTACGTCATATAAACATGAAATAGATTTTTCACAGCGTTAGCAATCATTTAGTTAACGCAGTTTAGATGCAATTTTCGATCATCCAATATTACTGCAGCACCCACGATATTTTCATATCTAATTTCCAGAGAATCGGATGCACAACAGTTTTGGTTTAGAGATGTAAGGCATCAATGTTGTTTCCTTCTTGTTGTTTGCAAGATCCACACAAACATATTCTGAAGAAGCTGTGGGACGTGCTCTGTGGTGTTATTAGTGATAGACATGGACAAGATATTGGGGAGGCTCACCCCGATGGTGAGATAATCTGAAGAAATGCCCATCAATACAGGACAAGCATCAATAACCTTCCCCGCTCGGCCAGGACAAATCTCTCCCTATTCTCTCTACTCCCTTACATTCTCTGTATATCTGTTACAGCACCTACACCCGAACAAGCCTCTTGCTACACCACTCTCACCTTTGTATGAAACACTCTCTTTCCTTCACTCTTTCTGTCACTGAAAGCAAATCGAGATTGAATTTCTTGTTTTGCCAACATTGAACCAGTGAGACAGTGAGAGGCTGGGGACATAAAAATGCGAACATTTTGAAAAATGGGGATGCAGCAGATGCCATCGAGACGGAAGAAACCTGGGCATCAACCATCTTGCTCTGCAAGAAATTAGGTAATACTCATTATCATAGATATTTTTTCATATGAAACATATTCACAGTAAACAGAAATACGACGACCCAGGCAATTCAGTAGCCAGGAGAGGAACGTTACAGAGGACGGCAGTTGCTGTGTGGTTGTGAAATTAGGTTGATGTAATCTTCATAAGTGTCTAATTGAAACAGCATATTGTTAGAGTTTGGGGGCATTTGTGTGGTGGGGGTGGGGGGTATCCTCGATAAAGTTATAAATAGTTGTGGTGTAATGTTCACTTTTACAGTTAAAATAAATTGGCGTTATTTTCTTTAAATAGTGGAATTTGGAGTTCTCTGTCAGTCATATTCTAACAGATTTCGAGGTGTGTTGAGCATCCTGGGTGTTTGGTTTAATTAATAGAGGCATTCACCACCATGTCGTAATATTTGTAAAGACCATCATAGAGCAAGAAAAAAACAGAAGTAAGGAGTAGGAAGATTAAATGTAAAGAAAGACTGTAAGAGCTTCTTTCGATATGGAAAGGGCAAACGAGAGGCAAAAATGGACATCTGATCGCGACAAATTGACACAGGAGAGATGAGAATGTGGAACAAGGAAATGGCTGAGGAGCTGAAAAATTACTTCGTGTCAGTCTTCATGGTTGAAAACACGAGTAATATCCCAAAAATTGAAAAGACTTAGTGGACAGACCTGAATAAGGTGGCCATCAACTAGGAGAAGGTGCTGGGAAAACTGAATGGCCTGAAGGTAAGTAAATCAACTGGACCAGATGGACCCCACTCCAGATTTTTAAGGCAGATAGCTGATGAAACAGTGGAGGCGTTGGTGGTTATCGTTCAGGAATCTCTCAAAACAGGGAGATTCCCACTGGACTGGAAAATCGCTAACGTGATACCCCTGTTTAAAAAGGGAGTAAAGCAAAAAACGGAAAATCACAGACTGTCTAATCAAAACTTGGCTCTGGGTAAGATCCTGGAATCCATTGTGAAGGATAAGATTTCTGAATACTTGGATGTGGATGGTAAAGTAGGACAAAGTTAGCATGGTTTCATCAAAGAGAGGTCATGCCTGGAAAATCTGCAAGAAAACCTTGAGGACGTAACAAACAGCTTAGAACAAGGAGAACCAATGGATGTCATTCACCTGGACTTCCCCAAAAGGTCTTTGACAATGGCTACGGAGCAAGGCAAGGGCCCATGGTATTAGAGGCAAAGTGATAGCATGGATAGGAAGCAGAGAGCATCGATAATAGTGTCCTTCTCAGGATGACAGCCAGGTGACAAGTAGTGTTCCATAAGGCTCAGTGTCGGGACCATAACGTGTCATTTTATATATTAACGATCCAGATGAAGGAGCTGAAGGCATTCTGGTTAAGTTTGAAGGTGATACAAAGATAGGTTTAGGGACAGGTAACGTCGAAGAGGCAGGGAAACTTAAGAAGGATGTGGCTAGATTTGGATAATGGTCAAAGACGTGGCAGATGGAGTACAAACTGGGAAATTGTGGGAACATGCACTTTGGTATGTAGAATAAAAACATGGACTATCCAGAAAATTCAGATGTCTGAAGTGCAAAGGGACTTGAGAGTTCTACTCCAGGCTTCTCTCAATGTAAACTTGCAGATTGAGTCAGTGGTTGGGAAGGCAAATGCAGTGTTGGAATTTATTTTGAAAGGATTTGAATGTAAAAGCAGGGATGTACTTCTGAGGCTCTATAAGGCTCTGGTCAGACCACATGTGGAGTATTATGCGCTGTTCTGAGCCCTACATCTCAGGAAGGATGTGCTGACCTTGGAATGGGTTCACAGCAGGTACACGGAAATGTTCCCAGGAATGAAAAGCTTAACATATGAGAACGATTGAAGACTCTGGTTCTGTTCTTGATGGAGTTCAGAGGGATGTGAGTGGATCTCATTGAAACATACAGAATACTGAATGGCCGGCACAGTGTGGATATTGAGAAGACTTTCATTGGTAGGAGATTCTAGGACCCAAGGATACAAGCTTAGAGTAAAGGGAAATCCTTTTAGAATGGAGGTAAGGGGAAATGTCTTCAGCCAGAGAGTGGGGAACCTATGGAATTCATTTTCAGAGAAGACAGTGGAGGTCAGATCATTGAGTATATTTAAGATAGAGATAGTTTGCTTCTGGAGTATCAAAGGGATCAAGGGTTACAGGGAGAAAGCAGGAGAATGGGGTTGAGAAACTTGTCAGCATAATTGAATGGTGGATCAGACTTGATGGGCTCAATGGCCTCATTTCTGTTCCTATGTTCGATGATCTTATGGTCGTAAGCTGCAGTCTGATGCTCCCGTTCTCTTACTTTGTCCCTCCTGACAGCAAAGTGTGAGATTAAAAAATCCCTGAGTAATATTTAACAAGCGTGGAGGATTCCTATTGAGGATTCATGGGAATCACTCCACTGGTTGGAGGAAAGGATATTCTGCCAATTCCAACTGTTCCAGGAAGAAGTCTCATACCAGCAGCCTGTTTGAGTAGAATAAGGTTGGAGACAGAATAGCAGTTGGGACACATTATCTCTTTTCCATTTGATATGAGTTCAAATACTAGGAAATACTGGAATCCTTATTCTTTATCATCTTCCGAGATGTGCGATTGTGTATGTCTCTGTATGTGTGTGACTCTGTGTCTCACATTATTCGAGAAACTGACCTAGGTTACACTTCAAATTTGTTTAAACCAGTGGAAAGTGGTGCTGGAAAAGGAAGCAATGACCATCCAACATTGGTCAGAGCAGGAATGAGAAATTCTCACAGGCCTGTCCGAATGGGAATTCTCTTCCCTAGAAGTTTATTCCCAAGATGGCAGCTCAACACCACTACTTCCAGCGTAATTAAATATGGCCCATAAATGTTGGCCTGTCAACAACACCTACATTCCATGAATAAATAAAAAAATGATGAACTGCAGCAGAATTAATTGGATGGGAACAAGACTGTTAGACCACTGCCTGGTGCCTTCCAAAATTGTGCTTCCTGTGTACTTCGGCTTTGTAGAGTTCCCTAGTATTGTGCCTGTGTGCCTGCATTTATTCAAAGTTGTGTTTTGCAACATTTGACAGACAGGTGAATGGGGGAAAATTGTGGACAGACAGAAAAGTGCTGCGCAGACCACACTCAGATCAGCCACGATCTTACTGTCTGTTCGAGCAATGACAAAGTGTCTAATTACCCATTGCTGCTCCTCAGTCCTATGTTCCTATGTTCAATTCAGTCCTTAACACCACCAGAACAGGAGTAGATAGAGACCACTTGCTCCAAATATCTGCTCCACAGTATTACAGGATATCATTCATTCCCTCAACACTGGGTGATTTGGTGTGGGTTGGAAAACGTGATGGGAAATCCAGGCTGGATATAAAAGAGGCCTCTCACCACTTTACAGAGTGTCTCCTCGCTGCAACTGGTGCTTCATTTGTTGGTCATGTTGTAGACCCAGATTCACTGTGAATATGGGGTCCATATCTCGCCCAGAGATGGCTCACCAGATACTTTTCTCTCACTGTTCTCAACATTCAATAACAGCACTTCTAGGTAAATTACAACCATTCACTTTCGAATGACAGAATATTAGAGCATAAGAAACAGGAGTAGATAATTCCGATGCTCACGCCATTGTATGCAATGATGTCTGACCTACTGTTGGCATTAACTCATCTTTAATGCCCAATTCTTCCCTCCCCTAAACTCTCTGACAGGTTAAAAATCCATCTACCTTCTCTTTAAAAACTTGCAGTGATCTACCTCCCCTAACTTTCTATACCTGAGAATTCTTGACATTCACTACCCTCTATAAGAAGAAAACACTCTCTACACAGACGCCATCACGTATTAACGTTAACAATAGTGGTTAACTGACCTGCGCAGGTAAGAGGGATTGACCCCGGTATCAAGGCAGGATTTGACTGAAGTTTTTATCCTCAGAGGCACTTAAATATCCAGAATCATGCATCCCGAGTGAAATACAAATACAAGCCATGGAATTTATCATCATTCTAGTGTCTGTGCAGAACATAACCGGTGATTGCCCATCACCATCAAGGTTCAAAGCAATTACCTCTTATTCTCTGACAGTGCTACAGATTAACTTTCACTCACTCCTATTTTACCATCAGATCAGGGATTATTCTGGTGTAATTCCTTGACACTGTCTCTAGAGCAATGAGATCATTCGTTCTCAGGATAAAAAATCTGTCCATAATACCCCAAATACTGTCTCAACCACACTCTCAGTGATGATCATTATAATTCCTTTCCCACACTTACGGTCTCCGTATCTTTATTATGACATAAAAACCCATTCCGTCTCTATGTACTGCCATCGATGTGGAATTTAAAAGTTCCTTACATCTGTATGTCAGCATCAGTAAATCCAGCACCAAAGGTGCCTGTGGAGATGAACATCACTCTTGGGGAGAGGTTCAATCAGAAAGATTGCACTTGAAATAGGGAATGGTCACCTACCTGAATGGAAATGGAGTGTAGGAATAATGGAAACAGGCAGAGGAAGGGAGCTAACTTTACTTTAGTTCTTCCCTCACAGGATGTGTGCAGCCCTGACAAGGCCAGCATGTTATACGGATCTTGAACTAAGTGCCTTGTTCGGCTGCTCCACAGCACAGTAAAGAGTAAAACATATTGATTTGGGTTTGCACAGACATGACTGGGGAAGAATAACCATTGACTTCTCTGAAGGACAGGAAGTAAGCAGATGGGCCTTTTTTTGATCACAAATGATTATGTTTTCACTTAAATTACATCAATATCCTTCTTGAGTTATCAACAGATTATTATTCTGTGCCTCTAGATTATGTGTCAACGATTTAAGCTGCATGCAGTGTCTGCTTGTCTGACAGAATCTGTGCATTGAACAAGTTCAACATACTCAAGACCAATTATTCTGCAAATGACATGTGGTTAGAAAGGACTTGTTAAGTTGTATCCAGATTTAACAAAGGCACAATTGATGGTTCTTAGGCTGAGGAGGAGACGGGGATATCATGATGGTGACATTGGACAGAATTAGTGAGTGGGGAAGATATAGAAATGTAGATCTGTGCAGGGCTAGAAGTATTATGGAGTTTGAGAAGAGTCTGGTTCCTCCTCGCATATTGGTGAGCAATTTGTCATGAGTAATTTGCATGTTATAATTTTTAGGAATGGAATATTTCATTGGAATTGAAAATATTGACGTCCACCTTTCTAAATTGTAAATAACATGAGCAACAATTCAGTCCAACCTGGCTTTATGAACAGACAGAATGAATTACCACGGACACCAACTATAATGAGGATGGGATAGTAACCATTTTGAATAACCATCAATACACCATAGAACCGCAATGCTAATGAGATCTAAAGTTGAGAAAGCAAGTAAAGACCATCGGATAAACTCCTGCCCATTGCTGTAACATTCCAGTCTAATGTTCTCAAATTCTGATCTCTCCTTCCCCTCTCTCTGGATCTGCTGATCCCTGTTAGTGCTGTCGGTGATATTCCCGCTGATACTATGGGATAACACATCGAACCGATTCCCTCATTAATAGAAGAGGAAAGTCCTCCAGTGACATATTTAGGATCCACGGAGACTGACAACAATCTCAGTCGCTGAACAAATATCTCCAGTTAACCCATTTCAATTCAATACTTCTTATTAAATTTTTTAAAAAACGTATGATTAAAATTTACGCATTCTGGGTAGGATATGTGGGGGTGACAGAGGGAACAAATGTTACGGCTGGCAGATCAATCACGTGTAAGCATTCAATCTGCCTTGGATATGGGAGCAATGCCAGAGGTTTATCAGAACATGAGCAAGCTTCTCTGTTTATAAATTGAAACGTATGTTCTTTCACTACTGATCAGGCATTACAATATCAGTAAAACGTTAAAAGAACATTTACCGTCCATAATCTGACAAGAAAATGTCCCTAAGATTATGTGCGGTTGTAACAGACAACGACGTGGTTATGTTAACAGGGAATTGTACCTTAGAGATAATGGAGACTGCAGCAGTTTGATAACTCAGAGTATGTAAAGCATGGCGGTGGAAAAGGCACAGCAAGCCAGGCAACATCCGAGAAGCAAGAGAGTCGACGTTTCAGGCAGAACCCTTCTTCAGGACAGGCGAGGGGAAAGGGGGTTAAAGGAAAATGGGTGATGGGATGAGGCTTGGGGAAAGGTAAGTAATAGGTGAGCGAAGGTAGGAGGTGATAGTGATAGATCGATGGGGAGTGTGGGACGGAGCGGTGGGAAAGAAGATTGGCATTAGGTCTCCTCTGGAGGGCAGATGTGAGTTTGGGGGTTGGATCTGGGATCTGGGTTGGCCAGGGGAAATTTGTAAATCAGTGGATCCAATGTTCATGCCACGTGTTTGTTGGCTCCCGAGGCAGAAGATGATGTGTTACTGGTGACATCCTGGTACATCTCTTCTGAACCCCCTTCATCTTAACCATCTCCTTTCTATAACAGAACTGCACACAGAACTACAGAAGAGGCTTTATCAATGTCCTGCACAATCTCTGCATGCCTGTTCAGCTTCTAAACTCAAAGGTCTCAGCACTGAAGTAACCTGAAACACCCTGTGTAACACACGTCAAAGCATTATCACTGCACCCCTGGGTCCCTCTTTTCTATGTAACTACCAAAGCTCAGTATTCATTGTGTAAGCCCTCCCCTTGCTTGTTTTACCAAAATACAATACTTCACATGCATCCAGGTTAAACCCCATCTGCCACACCTCAGCCCAGTGAATGATATTACTGCCCCCCCCCACCCCCCCACACTCCCGCTTCGGATTAAAACGACAATCTTCTGTCCAGAAGGCCTACAGACACCAGCCTTGAGTTTCCCAAAGACCCA
Organism: Chiloscyllium punctatum; assembly: GCF_047496795.1. NCBI lineage: Eukaryota > Metazoa > Chordata > Chondrichthyes > Orectolobiformes > Hemiscylliidae > Chiloscyllium > Chiloscyllium punctatum. The sequence continues at coordinate 4,966,375 of NC_092755.1, forward strand.
GAGCTTGGTTTGCCTTGTGCAGGCAGAGGGAGGAGTCGGTAAGCAAAAGCTGGATAGGAAATAGATGTCTGATATCAATTAATGATTTTAGGAAGAGGGAAGCCACATGTTAGAGATTTGAAATAGTGACCAGTGTTCTGGGCCCAGAATTGTGTTCTTTCCTCGTCTCTGGTGTTCAGTATTGATATCTACTCGTGATCGTTCATAGTGCAGAGTGTGTTGCAGGATTTCTTTCCCAAATATAGCAGACTGCTGGTAAAAGACATTTAAACTGGAAATCATAGCCAATTAATTAAAGATGTTCATAGTTTATCTCAATGGTACAGCGAATGCACTCAACATCCTATAGTTGAGGCTAATAGTTTGTACTTTTTTTCAATGAGAATTGTCCGCTGTATAATTTGGTAATGTTAACCAGAATTTAATAAATCCATACACTTCAAATATGACACACAAAGTCTGGGCATAGTTTCGGCCTTGTTTAATGGATGGTGCCCATGTTTCTGAGCCGGAGCTCTGGATTCGATTCCAGTCCATGACTGTTTGATAGTGCCCTATCTCTGGAGAAGGTGGAGTGTATTCATGTCCTATGGAAGTGTGCCACAGCGTGTTACAACAAGCTGATGAACAAAATACAAGAGCATCATGTTGCAGCTTTAGGGGCTAATGCTGAATGATGGTAATGTCTCTATCACTGCGCCGAAGATTCTTGCTTCAACTCCCACAGAGCTGTTTCACATGTCTCAACAAGTTGATTAAACATTTTTGTAATAGTTCCTTGGTGGAGAAGGAAGAGGTACGACTATTAAATTTGAGACTACAGACCCAGGATGACTGAAAGCGCAGCCAACCGTCTTGATTGGAGTCACATTTACACTTTCTAGAGGTTTATAAAATTATGAAGGGCATGGATAGAGTGAGTGATCAAGGTTCCTTCCCCCCAAGATAGGAGAGTCTAAAACTAGAAGGCATAGGTTTAAGGCGGGAAGAGAAATATTTGAAAGACAATGAAGAACAACATGTTTTTTTCCTGCAGAGGGTGGTGCATCAAATGAATAAGCTGCCAGAGAAACTGGTGGAGGCTCGAATAATTACAGCATTTAAAAGGCAACTGGGTGGCTTTATGATTAGTGGGATATGGGCCAAATGCTGACAAATGGGAATGGATTAATTTAGAATATTTGGGTGGCATGAACGAGTTGAAGGGTCTGTTTCCCTGTTGTACATCTCTATGAATCACTCCTTTAATTAATGAAGGTCTCTTTGTAATCTTCCGTTGTTCACCATTATACAAACACTGTCCACTGTACACCCAAACTTGATGTCATCCTCAAATTTGCGAGATATACCTTCTATAATTTTCATCTAGATCATTTATGTAAATGACAAACAAAAGTGGACCCAACAATTTTGCCTCTGGATCATCGCTGCCCACAGGCTTCCAGTTCAAAAAACAAACATCCACCATCACCCTGTCTCCTGCCATTAAACCGATATACACAGAAACACACACGCAATCGCACACACATACAGAGACACTGATGTAACCATGTCTTTAAGACAAAGGTTAGATTAAAACCACGATCAAGAGTTAAGTGAGAAGGCGGGAAAATTGTGTTGAGATACACACCAGACAGGATCATACTGCAAAGTAGACCTGATGGGCCAAATGGCCTATTCCAATTCCCTATGCTCTGTGGCCTTAAGGTGTCAGGATTATTTTCAAAGTATGCAGTAGAAGCTGAGTTTGATAAATACTTGACTGAACAGTCAATGGGACTGTGGGATACGTTTGAGGGGCTGAATGGTATATGTTTGTTCCTATTTGCTGTGCCCTTGTTTCTGAAAAGAGTAGGTGACTTGCTCTGAGGTTAACATGCTTTAATATAAAAGGGGTCTCCCATTTCCATTTGAGATAACGTTGCTCCTTTCTTCTTTGGATTGTGCGATCTGTGGCGTTCTCATCCCCCGGGAACAGTGAAGTCTGGGTCATTGAGGATATTCAAGGCTGACCTTGAATGACCTTTGATGGACAGAGGAGTCAATGTTTATTGGGAACAGACAGGAAAGTGGTATTCAGCTTCAATCAGACCAGCCATGATGTTTCTAAACTGAGCAGCAAGTTGGAGGCGACGAATGGCCAACTGCTGCTCCTACCTCACTTGTTGTTCTGTCAATTCACCCTTCGGGGCTGTTACAGAGGGAGAGAAAGATCCCATTGAGCCAGTCAGCATCGTGACAATACAGGAGGGGGTGGCCATAATGAACCTCCATGGAGTTAGACAGGAATAAAATGAAGTATTCAAATCATTTCTGCAAATTACACAGCACAGGAAGACGCCATATAACCATCCCAGGCTGTTACGCAGCAGCAGGGGTGCCTTGGGCAGCATCAGGAAATACAGAGAAGAGATCATTACTCATTTTGTTTTTGGCAAGCTGAAACTAGCGGAATTCTTCAGGGATCTGTGTGAGGTCACCAACAAATTACAATCCACACCAATGAACTGGATGGAGAGGATGGAGCTCAGTTTGCTCATCCATCAGGATAGTCAATCAATAAGATGTCAAATGGAGACAGAGCGTCTCCAATGAGATACAGACAGGGGGAGGACAGCACGTCTGCAATGGGATGCAGACGGGGAAGGCATAGCGTCTACAGTGGAATACAGACAGGAGAAGCGCAGACTGTCTACAATATGATACAACAGGTGGAGGGCAGAGCATCTGCAATGGGATACAGATGGGAGAGGGCAGAGCGTATGCAATGGTACACTAACAGGGGAAGGGCAGAGCGTCTACAATGGGATACAGAGAGGGAGAGGGCAGAGCGTATGCAATGGTACACTAACAGGGAAAGGGCAGAGCGTCTGTAATGTGATACAGACGGGGAAGGGCAGAGCGTCTGCAGTGGGATACAGTCAGGGGGAGGGCAGAGCGTCTGCAATGGGACACAGACGGTAAAGGGTAGAGCATCTGCAATGGGTTACAGACAGGGGTAGGGCATAGCGTCTGTAATGGGATAGAGACAGGGGGAGGGCAAAGCGTCTGCAAAGGGATAGAGACAGGGGGAGGGTGGATCATCTGCAATGGGATACAAACAGGGGAGGGCAGAGCATCTGCAATGGGCTAGAGACAGGGGAGGGCGGATCATCTGCAACGGGATACAGACAGGGGAGGGCAGAGCATCTGCAATGGGATACAGACGGGGGAGGGAAGAACGTCTGCAATGGGATGCAGACAGGGGGAGGGCTGCGCGTCTGCAATGGGATACAGATAGGGGAGGGCTGCGCGTCTGCAATGGGATACAGACAGGGGAGGGCAGAGCATCTGCAATGGGATACATACAGGGGAGAGCAGAGCATCTGCAATGTGATGCAGACGGGGGATGGGCAGAGAATCAAGCAATGGCATACAGACAGAGGACAGTTTTGAGCAAACCTTCAGCAGAAAAAAAATACATTTCTGTGATGGGAATTTTCTGTTTTGGGGAAAAGATAAAAGAGCAGAAAATTATTTAAATGCAAGGAGAATTCAGAACTGAGTGGTACAGAGGGATCTGTGTGTCTTAGTACATGAAACACATCAAATTACTCTGAAGATGCAGCTGGTGATTTGGAAGTAAATGGAATTATTCTGTTCCATGTAAGGGGTGTTGTGTTTGATCTTAGCGATGTTTTTTTGCATCAGTACAGGGCATTGCTGAGATCACATCTGCTGTATTATGTGTCATTATAATTGCCTTAACTGATAAAAACAAAATTGCTTTCGAAACGTTTCAAAGATTTTTCTATTAACTCATTCTTGGGATGAAGGCATTACGTTACGAAAAAGGAACAGTTCGACCTGAGAATCAGGTTTGTTTCATTAACCATATAACATCTTGAGAAGTGTGTAGTTGGTGAATACCGGATGGATATTTCTTCTTATGTGGGAGAATAAAATTGGGGATATAATTTAAGAATAAGTCAGGATCAAAGAAAGGTCATTGGACCGAAAAATTGAACTCTGATTTCTCTTCATATCTGAAGCCAGACAGGCTGAGCTTTTCCAGCAATTTCTCTATTTGTTTAAGAATAAAACATCTTAACACAGACATTGTGAAGTCATCATACGCTTATGCAAGCACATTTTAACACATCTTCAAAACAAGTAGGGCCATTTATTGTTAATGAATTGATTCGGTGTATAACAACGACAATAATGCACTGACCTGGAGTCGAGAATGTGATGGAGTCATATAGTTCGGACAATATTCAAGGAGAGTTCACGTGGTCCCGTTTGGGGCCTGATAACGTTACTGATTTAACTTACAGATAGAAAAATGTAGCCTATCTGTGAACGAACAGCCTATTGCTCCCTTTCTGTTTCCCTGCCGTTCAACACAGGACTGTGTGGGAGTGAAAAAAAAGCCTAGTCGTCTTTTCCACTCATGGAAGATTCCTGATGATGATTCATTGGAATCTCCCCACTGTCTGAAGCAAAGTAATTCAGCCAAATCCAACTGTTTCAGGATGAAATCCCATTGTCAGAAGGTTTTGCGAGATGAATATCTTCAGAAGTAATTACTTGTGAGGGAATCAGACAAGAGATTCTATGGCTGCAAATGGGAATCCCGGATAATGTATAGCCTCCTACGTACCAGGGTCGAGCATGTCCAAGAGCGGCTACAAAACGTTCTCACCGTGATGGGGAGCAGCCAGAAGTCACTGTGCACATTGGGGCAAATGACACAGGTAGAAGTAGTGATGAGGTCATGCAGAGTGATTATAGAGAGCGAGGAAAAAGGGTAAAAGACAGTACCACGACAGCGGTAATATCCAGTTTACTTCCAGTGTTCTGTGCGAGTGAGGGTAAGAACAGGCGGACATGGCAGAGGAATGTGTGGCTAAATAATTGGCTCTGGAGGTATGGATTCAGAGTTTTAGATCACTCGGATCTTTTGTGTGGTTGGGGTGACGTGTTCAGGAAGGACGGGTTGTACCTGAATTGGAAGGGGACTAATATCCTGGCTGGCAGGTTTGATCGTGCTACAAGGGAGGGTTTCAACTAGATTGGCTGGCGTGGGGGACGGCGTGGGATCTTCAACAGCAGGGATGCAAGTGCGAGGCTGGAAGTAGATACCGTAATCGCAAACAGTAAAGTGCAGATATAGGTTAGGCAGGAACACGACAGGCAGCAAGAAATGCCTGTTGGATTTAATTGCATCTGTCTCAATGTAAGATGGCTGACAGGTAAGGCCGATGAACTCAGTGCGTGGAGAGGTACGTGGGACTGGGATATTATAGCCTTTACAAAAACATGGCTAAGGGAGGGACAGGACTGGCAGCTTAATATACCAAGGTACAGGTGCTTTATGCGAGACAGAGATGGTGGAAGGAGGTGTGGGGAGTTTCATTATTGATTAAGGCGAGTACCACAGCAGTAATCAGAGATAAAATAACTGATGGATCATCCAGTGAGGATTTGTGGGGCAAGCTAAGAAATAAAAAGGGAATGATGATATAATTTGGGTTGTATTATAGGCCCCCTAATAGTTAACGGGAATTAGAATAATTAAAATATGTAGAGAGATTGGGGAGACTTGCAGGGCGAATAGGATTACCATAGTCGTAGATTTTAATTTTCCTAACATTGACTGAGAATTAATTGAATTAATGACTGAGATGGGGTGTATGTATTAAGTGTGTTCAGAAACGTTTCCTCAAGCAGTATGTAGAGGGTGCAATTCGGGAAGGGGTAAAACTTGACCTACTCTAAGAAATAGGGGAGGACAGGTGACTGAGGTGACAATGGGGGAGCACGCTGGGACCAGTGACCATCGATTTAAAATAATTATGGAGAACTACAAAACTGGCCCGCATGTTCGATTTCTAAATTGGGGGAAGGCGAATTTTGATGGAATTAGATAGGACCTTGTAGGGGTTGGTTGGAGGAGTTTGGTTAGAGGCGAAGGGACCTCCGGCTAGTGGGAGGCGTTTGAATGTGAAATGGCTGGAGTTCAAGGTCTATCTGTTCCCGTGAGGGTAAAAGGCAAGGTTGGCAGGAAGAGGGAACCCTGGATGTCAGGAGATATTGAGGCTTTGACAGGGAAAAAGGAGGTGTGGCTGAGGTCCATGCTGCTGGGATCAAGGGAATCCCTGGCGGTGTACAGGGAATACAGGAGTTTACCGAAGAAGGAAATCAGAAGGGCGAAAAGGGCGCACAGGATAGCATTGTCTGAGAAGATTAGGGTGAATCCAAAGAGGTTCGTTAAGTATATTAAAGTTAAATGATCAACTACATGAGAATATGACCCCTCAAGTTCCAAAGTGGACATGCATGTTTAGAACCATAGGAGATGTATGGGATTCTCAATGAATATTTCTCCTCTGTCTTTACTGTGGAGAAATACAAGAAGACTTGGGAGGTTAACAAAGGTCGTGGTGATATCTTGGGGTTAGTCAATATCACGTGTTGGATGCATTAGAATGTATGAAGGTGAATAAATCTCCTAGTCCTAAACAGAGGCATCCAAGAATACTGCAAGAGGCTACAGAAGAAACGGCGGAGAGCCTGGGTGATATTTTTGCATCATCGTTAGCCGCAGGTTAGGTTATAGAATATTGAAGTGTAGCAAACGTTGTGCCATTTTTCAAGAAGGGAAGCTGGGAAGCCTAACATCTGTAGTAGGTAGGTTACTTGAGAAGCTTCTGAGGGATAAGATATACACACGTTTGGAAAGACAGGGTTTGATTAGAAATAGTTTATTTTTTTCAATTTCCTACAGTATGGAAACAGGCCATTTGGCCCAACAAGGCCACACCGACCCTCTGAATAACAACCCACTCAGTCCCATGCCCCTAATATATATTTACCCCTATCTAATGCACATTAGGCTGTGCCCAATTCACCTGACTTGCACATCTTTGGATTGTGTAAGGAAAATGAAGCTCTCAGAGGAAACCCACACAAACACAGGGAGAATGTGCAAACTCCACAAGACAGTCACCCAAGGCTGAAATCATTCCCGGATCCGTGGTACTATGAGGCAGCAGTGCTAACCACTGAGCCACCATGCAACCCTTGCGTTTTCTCAACGCAGTTCAATGATACAGGTACAATATCTATTCTGCCCTTCACCAATGATGCACGTTCCAATGCCACAAACCATGGATAATTTATTGTCAACTGAAAATGTCATGTTAATATTCTTTATGATTGTTTGTTGTTATTTATTTTAATAAGTATCATTTATAGTTGTTTTTAGACAGGAACGAGTGCATGACTTTGAGATTGGGAAATCATGCCTCACAAATTTGTTTCAGTTATTTCATGAAGTGACTAGCAATGTTGATGAGGGCAGCGCGGTAGACGTAGTGTGTATGGTTTTCAGTAAGGCCTTTGACAAGATTACTCTTGACAGGCTTGTCTGAAAGGTTAGAATCGCATGGAATTCAGAGGGAGCTGACAAATTGGATACACAATTGGCTTGATGGTAGTAAACAGAGGTAACAGAAGTAACAGTGGAAGGATGCTCTCGGACTGGAGGTCTGTGGCACATGAAATGCCTCAGGGGTCAGTGCTGGGCCCATTGTTGTTTATTATCTATTTCAATGATATTCTTCAGAACGTACAAGGCATGATTAGTAAATTTGAAGGTGACACTAAAATTAGTGGTATTGTGGACAGTGAGGAAGGATATCAGAAATTGCAGCAGGATGTTGATCAACAGGAGAAGTGGGCTGGGGAATGTTTTTTGCAAACTTAGATCAATGTCAGAGTTTCATGGTGAATGGTAAGGCCTTAAGCAGTGTCATTGAACAGAGGGGCCATGAAGTTCAGGTGCACCGTTCTCTGAATGTGGAGTCCCAGGTAGACATGGGCAGTGAAGAAGGCTTTTGGCTCACTGGCAGTCAACGGTCAGGATATGGAGGAGAGAAGTTGGTAAGTTATGTTGCAGTTGTACAGGATGTCGGTGAGTCTGCACCTGTAGTGTTGTGTTCAGTTTTGGTCACGGTGCGATCAGAAAGATGTTTTTAAATTGAAATGTGTGCAGACGGAATTTACAAAGATGTTGCCAGGACACAATAGTACGAATTATAGGAAGAGGTTGGACAAGTGAGAACTTTTTTATCTTTAAAGCGTAGGACACTGAGGGGGATCTTATAGAAGTGTACAAGATTATGAGAGGCATGGATAGGGTGAATGGACAGAGCCTGTTTTTCCCAGAGTTAGGGAATTGAGGACTGGAGAGCATCAATTTAAGGTGAGATAGGAAAGAATAAAAGGGAAACTGATGGAAACTGTTTTACACAGAGAGTGGTACACAAAGGGAATGAGCTGGCAGCGGAAGTGTTTGAAGCATTTATATTAACAATATGTAAACGGCATTTGGACAATTACATGGACAGGAAAGGACGACAAGTGATATGTGCTCGGAAAAGAGGTTAATGTGGATGGAAATTTGTGTCAGCATGGACCAGTTTGGGCCAAAGTGCCTCTTCCATGCTGTAGGACTTGATGACTCCATAAGTAGAAAAGCATTTGGGTCATACTCTCATTCTTCCTTTGGTCATGAGTTCGAATAATACTTGGACAAAGTTCTTTCAAGATAACTTTGCAGAGATTTTCCTTTTCAGTTTGATGTCAAACAGACAGGTGTGTGTGTGTGTGTATGTGTGTGTATATGTGCGTGTGTGTGTGTGTGTGTGTGTGTGTGTGTGTGTGTGTGTGTGTGTGTGTGTGTGTGTGTGTGTGTGTATGTGTTGTTTTGCAGTATTTTGCAAAGGGTAATATCAATGTACATATTTGCAATATCCACTCGTCATTCTTCTTTCCATCATAGTTTGAGCAACTTTGCTTTGGTCATATACATGTTGTTTTAACAGATTAAAGAAATCTGTCTGACTTATTCCTAACACTGATCCTGAGACACTCTGAGGACTATATCATTGGCCATATCACCAATCTAGTTATAATTATTTTTTGTGGCTAGTGAACGAGTGGGACTAGAAAAGGGAACAGCGATCCAAAAACAAAGGACACTATCGACTCAGTCTGCCTCATGCCAGTATAGAGGAGATTTTTGGAGGTGATTCTGAGGGATAGGATTTACATGCATTTAGAAAGACGAGGACTTATTAGGAACAGTCAACATGGCTTTGTACAATGGAAATCATGTCTCATTAATGTGATTGGTATTTTGAAAAAGTGACGAAAAAGATTGAGGAAGGCACTGTGGTATACATTGTTCACACATACTTCAGCAAGGCATTTAATAAGGTTCCTCATCGTACACAGAATACGAAGATTAGGACATATGGAATTATGGAAAGTCTAACCAATTGTATACAAAATTGTATTGAAGGTAACGCGTTGTTTTCCAGACTGTAGGCCTGTGGGCCGGTGTGTGCTGAAAGAATCAGTGCTGAGCGCAGTGCTTTTCATCATGTATATAAACAACTAGTATGTGATTATCGGAGGCATGGTTAGTGGGTTTACAGGTAACATCAAAAAAAGAGGGGCAGTGGACAGTGATGATTATTTCAGAGTACAACGGCACCCTTTACAAACAAAGGGCCAAGGACTGGCAGATAGAATTTAATGCAGGCATTTGTGAGGTTTTGCATTTTGGTAAGTTAAAGCAGGGTAGTACCCTGGGGAATGTTGCTGAACAAAGAGACCTACAGATGCAGGTTCATGGTTGCTTGAAAGTGGAGTAACAGGTAGACAGAGTATTGATGTTCAGTCAGAACGTTGAGTAAAGGAGATGGAGTAGCATATTACGCTTCTACAGGACGTTGGTGAGGTCATGTAATGGATACTGCGTACAATTCAGTTGGGATGTTGCTAAGCTTGAGAGGGTGCAGAAAAAATTTACAAGGATTTTCTGGAACCTGAGGAATTGAGCTGCAGGAGAGGATGAACGGGTTGAGACTTTTCCCCCTGGAGTGTTGGAGGCTGAATTGTGACATGGCAGAGGCTTATAAAATCCTGAGGGCCATTTATAGTCTCAATGGCCAACATCTTTTTTCCTAGTGTAGGGACTTCCAGAACTAGACGGCATAGGTTGAAGATGACAGGTGAAAGATTTAGACAGAACCTAAGGGGAAATGGTTTCATGCAGCGACTGGTGGGTGCACGGAAATTGCTGTCAGTGGAAGCGGTGAAAATGGGTACAATTGCATGTTTAAAATATATCTGGATAGATAGATGACAGAAATGGTTCAGAGGGATATGGACCAAATTCTGGCATTAGGGCTTGGTCAGTTTAGGATGCCTGATCAGCATGGAGAATGTGGACAAAAGGTTGTGTTTCCATGCTGTATAACTCCCCTATTCTATAACAGGGATGAGGGAAAATGCTAAAAGGGCTTTTGAATAGGAATTCTCTTCCCCAGAAGTTTGTGGTGTCTCGCTGATTGCAAGTATTCACAGCTGAGTTAGTTAAAGATTTCACAGAGACTGCGTCATGGCTAATGGGACACAGACAAGAAAGTGGAGCTGAAACCAAACCTGATCAGCCACAATCTTTTTGCCTGGTGGAGAAGTCTCAAAAGTATCTCAGGACCCACTCCTACTCGGCAGCCCCCTGTTTCTGTGTTCCATTCAGAACCGCAAACCTGCTGGATCTGAGCAGTTGTAGGCCACTTACTGCTATCACCTGGTGCACAGAAACAGAGGAGAACATTCACACCCTCATGACTGTCACACACGGTTTGGGAGATTTGGAAAAAGTAATTGGAAAACACAAGCTCGATATGAAAGCGGTCCGTCATTTCTCCTTACAAAGCTTCTCCTCTCTGCAACTTGTGCTCCATTTGTTAGTAGACCCAGATTCACTGTGAATACAGTCCCCATACCTCACCCAGAGATGGCTCACAAAGTCCTCTGGTCTCCTTGACTGCAACATTCCATAACAGACCTTCCAGGTACCTTCCTGTAAGTAATCTAATCTAATCTAATCTAATCTAATCTAATCTAATCGAATTTTCCAATAACAGAATGTGAGAATGTCAGAAACAAAGGCAGGTCGTTCACCTCCCAAGCCTGCCTTGCCTTTCACTCAGATCATGGCTTCATAGCCCTCACCTCTCTGATACATCAAAATCCCTCTCCAACCTCTATGAGCACTTCCATAAAACACAGAACAAAGAACAGTAGAGCACAGTACAGGACATTCGACTCTCGATGTTGTGCCACCTGTTTATCCGACTCTATGCTCAGACTATCCTACATGCTTCCGTTCACGTTCTTCCATATGCCTATCCAAGATTCTCTTAAGTTTCCCTCACGTAATTGACTCTACTTCCACTTTTGCCAGTGCATTCCACACACCCACCACTCTCTGTCTAAAGAACCTACCTCAGATATCTCCCCTAAACCTTCCTCCGATTACCTTAAAATTATGACCCCTTGTGATAGATATTTATGCCCAAGGAAACAGTCGCTAGCTATTCGCTAGCTATGCCTATCATCATCTTGCACACCTCTATCAAGTCACCTGTCATCTTTCTTCCCTCCAATGAGAAAAGCCCTTGCTCCCTCAAGCTTTGTTCATAAAACTTGCTCTCCAGTCCAGGTAGCATTTTGGTAAATTTCCGGTCTAAATCTTCCACATCCTTCCTAAAATGTGGTGACCAGAACTGAACGCAATATTCCAAGTGTGCTCTATCTTGGGTTCTATAGAGCTTCAGCATAACCTCACGGCTCTTAATCTCAATACCACGCTAATGAAAGCCAACACACCGTGTGCCTTCTTAACCACAACATCAACTTGGGGAGCACATTTGAGGGATCTGTGGACACGGACCTCAAGGTCGCTCTGTTCCTCCATACTTCCAAGACGTCTGTGTGTAACCATGTATTCTGCATTCATATTCGAGCTTCCAAAGGGATTCACTTCGCACTTTTCCAGTTTGACCTCTATCTGCCACTTCTCAGCCCAGCTCTGCATCCTGTGAACGTCCTGTTGCAAATTACAAAAGCCCTCCACATTCTGTACCAATCCAACAACCTTTGTCTTATTGGCAAACTTCCTAACACACTTTTCCACACCCCCATCCAAGTCATTTATAGAAAGAGTAGGGGTCCCAGAGACGCTCCCTGCAGAGCACCACTGGTCCCTTTCAGTGATCTTTCTCCCCTAACTCTGTGTAAGATAATTCCTGGCATTCACTCCTCTCTGTTTGAAGAAAGCATTCTCTACATCATGACCTATTGATATGAGCAAAAGAGGGAACACAGGGGCTCAGGTAAGAGAGACTGGCCCTGAACTCAAGGCAGCATTTGACTGAAGATGAGATCAAGGAGCTTGAGGAAAATCACACTCAATAAGAATCGATTGAGACCTCTCCAGAGTTTGGAGTCATTCACGGCACAAGGGAAGATGATTACCATTGGTCGGCATCAATCCTCTCGGCCATGGGGCATCTCTGCAGGAGATCCAAAGGTAGCTCCCTCAGCCCAGGGAATCATAACAGTTTGGAAGGAGGCCTTTCAGCCCATTGAGTAAAAACTTAGCAGAAGTGGGGATATTCACTGAAGTTTACATAATGTTTAGAACAGGTTGTCCCTCTTCAGCTCTTGAAGCAGTCTGTGTCCATGTGCAACTAGACCTGGACACCATTCAAGATTGTGCTCTTAAAATCTGGGTAACATCCATGTTACAGCACTGTACATTTCCACAGTAAAACGAGGGGCGCATTGGGCACTTCAATCTGGTTTCACAAGAATATGGGGAAGCCATTCAGCCCATCGAAACTACTGAGCAAAAACAGGGATAGCCCATTCAGATCTCCATTATCCACAGCTTCGTGGTTTGTTTCACCTTTCATGTTGTTGTTTCATGGTATGTCAGCATCTCTGGCAAGGGCAGCATGCGTTGTCCATCCAAATTGCCCTTGACTGTGAGGCCATTTGTCAAGACAACATGGAGCCAACTATTTTATTGTGGAACTGAAGTCGCCCGTAGTCCAGAACGGGCAATAATATTAAGATTCTTTACCAAAGACTATCAGTGAAATATTAAAAGAAATCCTGATTGTTTATTTTTTCCATCAGTGAAATTCCAATCTTTGTCATTCGACTTTAAGTTCAGTCATCGGCTATGGTAGGATTTCAAATAAAGCCTTTAGAGTCATCACATTTGCCTCTGAATTACACGTGCAGTGACATTATGAATCTCACAGAGTACCTGTTGTGCAGTACCTGTAGTGACGGCAACAAGTTTGTGGTCAAAATACTTGTCACTGGTAGAGAGGTCAGAATACAACGGGAGCCATAAATTCTGAAGTTAACAAAGGGCTAGATGATGTTTAATTCAGCAACAGCATTGAGGCAGAGGTCGAGACTGGGGATATTATCGAGTTGGGTGTGGGCAGGTTCGATGACAGAAAAAATACCGGGACATAGAATAGTTCAGTTCAAAAGTCAGATTGAGGTTGTGAACAACCATGTTCCTTCTGAGATGTTTATGAGTGAAGGATCTGAAATTAATTTAAAGGAAGTAGAGTTTGTGACTGAAACTGAATAAAATACTCTACGTCTTTGTGAAATATAAATAACAGAATTAGCAATGATTTTCACCATAGTTTATAGAATTGACAGGGATAGACTTACCAGGAACACCAATAATAGCGAGGATGGGGTAGTAACCAGTTTGAATAATCCTCAGTACAGCTTCTATCCACAACTCTAACGATGGCCAATCCTGAGAAAGCCAGTAAATACCCAAAGATAAAGTCCTGTTCATTGTAGTAACATTCCAATGTAATATTCTCAGATTCGAATCCATTGCTGGAACATTTCAGTCAATTGTTCTGATTCACTTCCTCTCCCTCTCTCTGGAGCTGCTATCCCTATCGTGTTGAGGATCACGCTGCCCCTGATACTACGGGACAACAGGTTTGAAGATGCCCCTTAATTATGGAAGAGAGAAACTCTCCAGTGACACAGTTAGGGTCCATGGAGAATGCTTTCAATCATAGTCACTGAACAAAAAGCTCCAGTTAACCCATTTCACTGCATCCCGTATAGATCACAATAATACTTAGTCTGGCTGGGGAATTGACATCGCTGACTATTGGGTGAATGGCACATCTCCAATTGTAAAGTTCGAGGTGACGGATACAGATGATGCTTTCTCGTCACAAGTTCGATGATTCTACTGTGTTTTGGCAGGGTAGGAATTGCTGGGTTCCCGAGACCGTCTATGACTGATCACCAGGCCTGCTGTATACTTTAGTTTTATTTAGTTATGGTTAACTTTGAAATTTATCTTACCATCATTTAACGGTTTCGGTGGGATTAGGCATTTTTGAGAGGCTGCTGCACTGCCATAGACAGCGTAGATACCCTCCAATCCTTGTGGTATTTGAAGCTGCAGCCTGGTCCTGTGGAGTGATGGCCAAGCTCTCATAGAAGCAGGATTTATAGTTTTAACTTTTGCCAGTTATTGCTGGGGTCTCAGCAGGGTTGGAAGGCAGGAGATCTCTCCCGGCTGATGCATTCTCTCTCTGAGATTTATCTCAGAATTGTCTTTTGATGTTCGTTCCTCCTGGATTTGGAGAACTGCATGTGAGACAATCTGTTTCCTGAATTTGTTTTGTGAAAAGTGGGTGTTTATAGGATGTTGCCATTTTGGAGTAGTTACTGTATTGTAGTTAAATAATCTATTATTCTGTTATGCTTTCCAATAGAATTAGGATATTCCAAGTTGCTCTTGTTTTTGTTGTATTTTATCGACGATGTTCGAATATATTGTATTTTGATGAATGCCGAATATTTTGACCAAGCGAATTGCATCTGAAACAGAGTACCTCCAACTTACCTTTAAAATAAGAAAACTTTCGGGTTGAGGAGACCTTTATCATACATTTTCAGGTATGTCTGCTCATGTGCGTCGCAAGAAGGACAGATGTTCATGTTTTAATTGGATAATTACTTAATGGACAACATGTTGCAGAAGTACGGGGTATAACAGCGGTCTGCGCCGAGCTGGAGGAGTGATAGCTCGATCTGAAATTATACCTGATACTCGATCCACCTCACAGATCCAGCCCAGACATGTATATGCCTAGATGAGATACCTGCTCAGCACGGAGCACTGTGCAGACCAGGCTCAGAACAACCCAGCAATCTGTTCAGGATGGAGCATTGTACAGACCCGGCTCAGGACAACCCAGAAATTGGTCGAGGATGGAGCACTGTGCAGACCAGGCTCAGGACAACTCAGCAATCTTCCAGGATGGAGCACTGTGCAGACGAGGCCCAGTACAACCCAGCAATCTCTCCAGGATGGAATATTGCATAAGGCTCACCAGGCCACTGACTATCTGTCCAACATGGGGTCAGCATGGACCATACTGATGCATGGATTCAGTAACTCAGATGAAACGACCTGTCCAGCATGGACAGCCCAAACCAGTGTCTTGCTTTATAAGCAGGTTTCTGTTCAGTGTGGGTAGCTGTACAGTGACAAGCAGCGAATTGGTCGATAAACCGGGAGCAGTTGCCCTCCCAGCATGTAGAGCTGTGCACACCACCTCAGTGCATTGTTCAGTAACACTGTTAGATCACTGCCCAGTGTGGGTAAACTTGCAGCCCATACTGGAAGTGAAAGGATGTGAAGCTCCCATCCATTTACAGTTCCATATTTCCATTGTGCCATGACAACGGGTGCTGTGGGTATGAAAACCACTGCCAGAGAGAGATGGTGGGGAAATCAGTTTAAATAACAACAAACAAAAGAATTTTGGGAAAAAGAGAGAGGGAGATTGAGAGAATATTTCATTGAGAATCACACGTTTCAGCATGCTGATGTGAAGTTATTTCGACAGTACCCTGCGACATGAGCCAGTATTCCCAGGATTGATGGGTGAACCAGATATTGGTGTGAGTTCAGATGATGGACAGTTTTGAATGGGCATTTGTTCTGAAGCTCTGTAATTGAAAGTGGGCACAGCAGAGTCCATGACTCATTGGGCTGAATATAACAATAATTTAACTTTGTGTGATTTTCACTGAGTGTGACAGATGGGTTGTCTGCACGAGGCAGAGCTAGTTTCCTGGTACTATCATATCGAACTCACCTCATTAACTACCCAGCCACACCATGGTGTCCCTGTAATCAATGCCAGCCCGATCCCACCCATCATGGCTGGAGTTACTCACGATCGCCAGGATGCCCCGATAGTCCATGATCCTGGCACTGGTGCCATCTTTAAAACATAATGGACACACGATTGAGCTCTCTCAGTTTGCAGCTGCCCTGCACGGTTTACCCTGAGCATGGCAGGTAAGGGTAAATTCCACCGCGGTTTGTTGACAGGGGCATGGAGGTCCTGTTGGAAGGGCTCGGACAGAGGGGGACCATTTTCTTCACAGAGGGAGCCACACCACCAAACCCACCAAGCATGGCCTGAGCTCACCAACCAGCTCAGTGCAGTATCTGCGGTCTGAAGAAATGTTTAGCAATACAGGACAAGCTTCAATAACCTTTTCCCACTCTGTCAGGATAAGGGTCACCGTATTCTCCCTGCTTCCTCACACTCACTGTATAGCACTGTATATCTGTTAGAGCACCGACACCCGAACATGATTCATGGTCCATTACTCTCACTATTGCATGCAAAGCCTCCACACACACACACACACACACACACACACACACACACACACACACACACACACACACACGCTCGCCTTTGCAATATTCCCACATGTTGATAAAATATTCTGAAGAATGCTGATTTTGGAATGTTCAAGTTAGTGTTCCAAATAATTCCCATTTTCAGGATAATGTCAATGCCCCCGCATGTAACACAGAAGGGAAAGGAACAAGGTTGCCTAGTTTTCAAATCACATGCAATTCAAATCCACCGTGAGGCCATTCAGCCCTTCAAACGCATTCTAGCATTTAAGAAGATTGTGGCTGATCTGATGCATTTTTCAGTTCCATGTTACATGAGTTTTCAGTCATTCAACCCCTGGGCTCCTGTCACTGAGCAGACAACACTCAGGCACTTTTACTCCGGTTTTCTTCAAGCGCCTGCTCGAGGGCTTTTCCCAAGGGGACGCACTCTCCCAACAATATATTCCATCAGCTTTCTCCGTCTATGTAATGGTAAGCACATTTTACACAGAGCAATCAAAAAGCTATACGTTATCGATATCCAGTCACACTACGTAATTCTGGTTATTTCATATGTCTCACCCTATCGTATTCAGCCAAAGACGGATTTGAAATACTTGTCTCATTATAAAATACAATTTCTAGCAGAGAACGTTTTTACCCTCAGTCATTATTTTGAACGTTATCTAAATTGTAACTTTTTCATTGTTTCTGTCTGTCACCGTTACACTGTCTCCCACTCAGTTGGCTGGGCGGCTGGTTTGCGATGCAGATGGAGGCCAACAGCGCCAGTTCAATTCACCACAGTGACAGAGGTTACCATGATGGGGACGCTGTCTCACCCTCAACCCATCACACGAGGCGTGGTGACCCTCAGCTTAAACGACCACAAGTGGTCTCTCTCTAATGACAGAGCATCTCTATGGTCCTTGGAACTCTGTTCTATCACTGTTAGCATTTTAAAATGTTTTCTAGATTACCATTTCATTTTGCCGAATGTTCTGAAGCAGTGTCATTTTGTACCACAGTCAACATTTCCCCATGCTGCACATCGCTGCCCATTCCTTGATAGTCCTTGACTCTGTTGCTACTTATGAACATTCTGTCTGTGCCTCAAAAATATTCAATAACTCTGCCTCCAATGGTCTGCGGGGAAGAGAGTTCCAAATACTCATAGCACTGAGAAAACAAAAAAAAGCCTCGCCAAGGGTGTGAGGTTTTTTTTGTCTACTTCCCTGAGATTGGATATAATTACATTGGAAGCAGTTCAGCGATGTTTCACTTCATGTATTCCACGGATGAAGGCCTTATATTATGGTTACTCATCGAAAGAGAGGTGATCTTACTAAAACTTACAAGACCTTCAGCAGAGTGCATCAGGTAGATATCCACTGGGTATTTGGCAAGTCCAAACTTCTTGATATTGTTATGGAACCTCAACCGTGTGGAGGCAGGGCATTCTGCCTATCAAATCCACACTGGCCCAGCGAACAGCATCCCAGCCAGACCTGCCCCCATCCTATCGATGTCACCATGCATTTCGCAAGACCAACTCACCTAACATACACATCCCTGGGCACTATGCGCAAATTGGCATGGCCAATCCACTCTAGGCTGCATATTTTTGGACTGTGGAATGAAACTGGAACACTGGGATGAAACCCACACAGACACGGGGAGAATGTTCAAACTCCACATACAGGACCCCCGAGGTTGGAATTGAATCCAGCTCCTTGGTGATGTGAGGCAGCATTGCTAAACACAGATCCACCATGCTCCTCCTTTAGTTATATTAGTTACTTATGTCTGACTAAAGAGATCTGCTTGACTTGTTCTTATCATTGAACCTGACCCAGTCTAAGACTTTTATCATCGGCCATATCACCAACCTGGTCACATTTAAAATGTGATGTGATTAGTGAAGGAGTGGGACTAGAAAAGGAAACAGTGACACCCTCCAACCTCAGTCAGAACCGGAGTGAGGAGAAATTCACCAAGTGGGAATGCATTCACGTAGGAATTCTCCTTCCCAGAAGTATGGGATGACTGAAGCTTTATCTTATGTCGAGGCTGGCTTCATCTGATTTTCCATAGCAAGTGGATAATGTTGCTTGGAGAGAAAAGTGTTGCTGGGACCACAATGAGATGAACCACGACCTTATCAACTGGTGGAGTAGTGTCAAAGGGCCGAATGTCCCACTCGTGTCCCTCAGCCTTATGTTCTGATGTTCCATTCAGACCTTAGGACCTGCTACACAGGGGCAGATCGAGGCCACCCCGATGGTTAGATGTAGTTTGGGAAATGTAATTGGAAAATCCAGGCTGAGCCAGGAATTGTACCGCACCGCAATCCTTCTTTTCAGGCTTCCCATCTCTATCCTCTGCTCCAGATATGGGTCATATTACTGACCCAGATTCGCTGTGAATACAGCCCTCTACAGTTTTAGCTCAAAGAAATCCTCCGCTCTCCCTGAATGCAACATTGTACAACACCATTTTCAGGAGAATAACCAGTTACTTTCATGATGAATAACATAAGAACGTAAGAAATAGAAACAGGAGCAGGCTATTCGGCCCCTCAAACGTGCACTGTCATTTAATAAGAACATGGCTGATCTACTTCAGGTCTTAACTCCACTTTCCCGCTAACTCCTTGTATCCCTCAGCCACCTGATATGTCAAAACCCAATCCAGCCAATCTGCAAATACATTCAGTGACCCAGTCTCCACAACCTCTGGGTTAGGGAATTCCAGGCATTTTCACTACCTTCTGAAAGAAGACGTTTCTTTGTATCTCAGTTTGAAATCGATATCCCTTATTCTGTATCTACAATCCTGAGTTCGACTCTCTGCCCTGGAATGGATCCACATTCTCGAAATCTACCTTGTCAAATCCCCTCTGTATCTTGTCCATTTCAGTAATATCATCCACATTCATTTCAACTCCAATGAATAAACGCCTCACCATTTTAGATGTACTCAATAATTCAACCCTTTCATTCCAGGAACCCGCCTAATGAACCAACCTAGTTATTTGCTGCATCAGCATGCTGACGTTATGTTTCAGACACAACCACAATCCCATCCCTTTTCACTGTTCTTTTTGTGGGTGTCCTCGCCATTAAGTAACAGCATGCCTTTTGGATCTCAGTGTCATCCTCAAACTCGGATATATATTGCATTCAGCTCCCGCTTTCAGTATAGATTGTAATTAAATCTTGCATTGGACTGATATTTGTGATACTCCAGCAGATATATTTCATCAGGAAGATCCATTAACCCTGACAGACCGATTTCTATGTGTTAATGAACCATCGTCCCATGCTAATATATTAGCTGTCAAATTATGAGCTTCTGTCTTGTGTAACAAGTTTTATTTCGTGAAACGTTATGAAAAAACGCGAGAAAGCCTCGTGTCTAGCAGATCCCCTTTATCATGTCCGCTTGTTACATTCTCAGGGATCTCCAGAAAAAAAACTTTGCATGATTTTACAGGCAAAATATAGATCGCCTTTCACCAAACCATGTTGACTTTGTATGCAGCATTTCTAAATGCCCTGCAAATCCTTCCTTAATAATAGACTCTAGCAGATTCCCAACAATAATGTTGAGGCTAAATGGTTACTGCTTTTAGTCTCGCTGTTTTCCTGAAAAGAGGCGCCACATTGTAGGGTCTCCAGTTTCACTGGAACATTCCTGCCATCCATAGAGTTATGAAATATTTCTCACAGTAACACCAGTCACTCTGTAACCGCAGCTTTTAAAACCAACTGTGAATTACTGCAGACGTGCGTATCCTTACTTTTATCTGTTTATTAAAAAGCCTTGTTCCTTTTGTTAGAGGCAGTTCAAGAACTTTCCTCCTATTACTATTTTGATTACATCATTGAAATACTGACAGTGCCTTCTAATGTGAGGAATGATATAAAATTCTGGTGTCAATTATCTGTCTGTTCCGTCGAGGCATACACTCCAAACGTCCTCAGTATAGTTTCCTGACGTCATTTCTACCAAAGGGCATACATTCATCTTGAACTTTATACACACAGAAAAGCTTGCTCTGCTTGCTTTTATATTTCTTGCCAGTTTTCTTACAACATATCTTTTCTTCCCCTTTTTCTTGCTTTCTAGATTCATAAAGTCATATCGCGCACAAACAAACCCTTTGGTCCAACTTGTGATGCTGACCAGGTTTTCCAAACTAAACTAGTCTCATCTGCTTGCATTCGACCCATATGCTTCTGAACATTTCCCATTTATATGGTTATCCAAATGTCTTTTGAATGTTGTAGCTGTACTTGTATCTTCCTCTGGCAGCTCATTCCATAAGCAAATTACCCTCTGTGTGAAAACGTTGTCCATTTGTCCCTTTTAAATTTCCTCCTTTTAACCATAAAGCTACGTCATCTATGTTTGGACTCTCCTATCCTCTCAAAAAGACCTTGGCTATTCACCCTATCCATGCCTCCCATGATATTAAAACTTCTAGAATGTCACCCCTCAACACTCCATCTGATTCTAGATTCTAGAGCAAGCATTTAAAGATAAGCACTGCAAATTTGTAACAGTATTAAAATTGACAGGAAAACAACACTCAGCCCAAACTTCATAATGTGATTTGTTTTTCTCCATGTTACAATACTAAGGCAGCAGGAAACTCTTACTAGTGCTAATAAGACGTCAAGCAAACAAATTCCTTTGTTTAAAGGGGGTGATGATCTCTACAGGGAAAACGTATCTTTGGCCAGTTCGATGTAAAGAAAAACGGAATTCTTATACCATACAGTCAGCATGCACCTTTAGCAGAGTGAGATGAAGGCTGAGTGTACTTTTTGGATTTGGGATCACAATGTGAATTCAGTGCAAAGGGAGAATAGTGTTTTCAATACGGTTTACTCCAAGAATGAAACTTTCCGGAGTGAGATGTGAGTGGGAGGTCTAAAACAGCATGAATAGAGAGGCCGAGCCACACTCAGACCAGAGGCAAGGTGGCAGAACAAAACGCAGATTAATGCTAGTGCAGGGAAGGTAGACTGGATCAAAGAGCTTCAGGTGAAGTGGGGAGGGACCATAATGTGAGACAATGTGCTCTGTAATTTGAGATGGAGAACTTGAATCAGGAAGGGGAGAGGAGCAGGAAAAAGGATGGAACAGCAAGGGCAGGGGTTTCTGGGGGCATTCAGGAAGCACAGTTGAAAGTCATGCCCAGCATCTGCTTATGATCCCTGAAATAAACATCCTAAATCTGGCCAGACACTAATGCTCATCATAGTATCCTTGTCAACCATGGGTGGTACATCTTCTAATCGAGTCCTTCTTTTTGAACAGAAACAACAATTTCTGAGCGTTATTGGATATCTGCTTGAATGTCTGCCCAGGTATACCCACTGACGTTCCTCTGGGTCTCCTTCCACATCCCGCTTCAGTTCAGATGTGAGACAGAAAGCCTAAGTTTAGATGTCTGGTTCTTTTCAATCATTCGGGGGGACTTCTGCATACACATGATCAGCGGAGGCTGACTCCATTCTCCCAGTTTCTCCGTCTCTGTTGTTTCCGTTTGATGACGCCACATTCCAGTGAACTGGCTGTGATGTGACCTCCTTTTTCTTCAAATCAAAAATCAGCTAATTCCGGTGGACAGGGCCTTTAGCTGTGACTATCACATCTCTCGCGCTTCTGTCCTCACTCCGTCCCCTCATTCCCAGAACAATGATAGATCTCCCCTCGTCCTCAGTACTACTGTACTAGAATCCACATTCACAGAATCATCTTCCACCATTCCACCATCTCCAATGGGACAGCACTATCAAACACACCTTCCTCTCGCGACCACTAGCAGCATTTCACAGAGACCATTTCTTCTGTAATACTCTCCATCAACCCGAACACTTCCCAACTCCCCATGACACCTTCCCATGCAATTACAGAAGCTGCAATACATGCCCATTCACCTCTTCCATCCCCACTGTCCAAGACCCCAAACACATCTTCCAGGTGAAGTAGCATTTCACTTTCACTCTTTCAATCCGGTCTCCTGTCATTGCTGCTCACAATGCCGTCTCCTTTACATTGGGGAGACCAAACAGAGACTTGTTCGAGGACCACTTTCACTCTGTAGGAATAACCCTGAGCCTCTCATTGCTTCCCAATTCAATAACCGACCTTGCTCTCATCCTAAGATTTCATTCCTGAGCTGCTGAAATGTTCCAATGAAACACCACCCAAGCTCGAGTAACACCTCACTATACACTTTGATGTATTACAGCCGGCAGGAGTTAATATACAATTCCAAATTCACAGCCTGACTCAATTATGGCTGTCCACCATTTTACATGTATTCTACTTCCTGGCCTCCCAACGATCTAATCTGTGTCTTGTTTATCCTGCACTCAATAGAGACAACCCATGTCTGCCATCTAAACTTTAATTTACACCAATTTTATATCTGTTTCTTTTTCACCACAATTAAATGCCCATTCCTCTGTTCCATTGCACCTCCACATGCTCTGTTTCCTATCATCGCTCGTCCACTTTTGCCAAGGCATGAATCAGCCCTTTCAGTTCTGAACAAGGGCCACGCTGGACTTGAAACGCTATCTCTGTTTCTCTGTCTGCACAGATGCTGCCAGACCTGCTGAGCTTCTCCTGAAATTTTTGCTTTTGAACATGTTCAAAGAGATATGTCAAAGCTGCTCAAATGTCCTGACCCACTTGGATTGCCGTACACTGGGAAGTGTAAAATAACAAAAGATGCACAAATATCTTGGTTCTGAAACTACATACGACTATCACACCTCCCGCGCTTCTGTCGTCACTCCGTCCCCTCTTTCCCAGAACAATGATAGATCTCCCCACGTCCTCACTTCTACTGTACTAGAATCCACATTCACTGAATCATCTTCCACCATTCCACCATCTCCAATGGGACAGCACTATCAAACACATCTTCCCCTCGCGACCACTGACAGAATTTCACAGAGACTATTTCTTCTGTAACACCCTCCATCATCCCGAACACTTCCCAACTCGACTGGACTGAAATCCCAATACGACTGGAATCATTGACACTACAGTGTTCTTATTGGAAGCCATGGAGAGAAGCAGAATGAAGCACATTCAATTTAAACACCGATGGTGGCACAACTGCAAGGGAAAACATTCAGTGTAATGTTAGAATTAGAATCGCTACACTGTGGAAAAGGTCCTTCAGCCCAACAAGTCCACACCGATTCTCTGAAGATTAAACCAAGCACACCCATTTTCTTATCCTATATTTATCCCTGACTAATGCACCTAACCTGCAAATTTTTGGTTTGTGGGAGGGAACCAAAGCACTCATAAGAATCCCACAGGGAGAATGCACCAGCTCCATAAAGACAGTCGCTAGAGGATGGAATCGAACCTGGGTCCCTAGCACTGTGAGGCAGCAGCATTAAACACTGAGCCATGGTGCTACCTCACGGAATATATTTGGAGTTTTGTAAAACATGACAAATAAGAGGTGTGACACAATAAACAAACGCTCAGAGGAATGAGAATATGAAAATGGAAGCGCTACCAGATCAGAAACCAGAGTAGCTCACGGGGTATGTGTCAATGGGTCTCGGTATGAATTGGGCGACAGACAGCAGAATTGCATTGCAGGAGTTTCAGCTCAAACCCGGGAATTCATGTAATCGTGTCGATCACAGTTGGACAGAAGGAGAATTGTATTGAGTTACAATCTGTAACGTTTTGACCAGGATAATTCCTCAGTCCATTATTCCCATTAAGCTGAATGATGTTTCAGTCACGAGTGTAGGTGAACATACCAGGGTCAGAGCCGTGTGGACCTAAAACTGATGACAACCCATTTAAAGCTACCACACTTGGCTACTCACATACATTGCAAACAGCAGGGCTAACATCTGATAGAGAGGACGAAATGATTACAAAGCAAACAGATCAGATCGAAGCTCTGCAGTCCTGCCACAGCCAGTTAGAAATGGAGTTGAACTATGAAACAACTGACGAAAGAAGAGGACCCCACAAATATTATTTTTTTAAAAATTATTCAATGGGATTAGTGTGTCGCTGGATAGGTCATCTTTTATTGCCCGGAGGGTAGTCAAGAGTCAAACACATTACTGTGTGTCTGGAGGTACATGTCGGCCAGAGCAGGAATGAATCGCTGTTTCCTTCCCGAAAGGGCATCTGATCAAGATGGGTTTCTCACACAATCAGCAACTGTTTCATGATCATCATTAGACTCTTTATTCCAAACATTTATTAGATTTGAAATCCACCATTTGCTGTGGCAGAATTCGAACTCAGGTCACATGAGCATTGCCTGGGTCGCTAGACTAACAGCTCAATACTACTAGGTTATTACTTTGCCATTCCCCGAAAGAATGGAACTTTGCTGCACATCAGTGTAAAAGACAGTATGCAATGTCTGCACCATCCTCAGTCAGAAGTATCCCTTAGATGATGCCCACAGAATCACAGATGCCAGTCTCCAACCAATTCGATTTGCTGCACGTGACATGAAGAAACAGCTGAACACAATAGGTACGAAAAAGGCAATGGTCCCTGACACCATTCCTGCAATAGGACTGAACACCTGTGCTGCATAACAAGCCGTGTCCCTGGGGAAACTTTCATTTCAGCTCCAACTCTGACATCTCCCTGGCAACGTGGAAAATTCCTCAACTATGTCCAGTCCCTTAATAGAAGAATACTTACAATCTGACCATTTACCATCCCCTCAGTCCCATCATGATAGACAAAATTGTGTGAGTTATTTTTGACAGAGCTGTCAAGCAGCACAGAAATTATCTGCTCAGTGTGGTTTCCGATTGGTGCCCATGTGGAGATGGTGCTGTTGTGGAAATGTCACTGGATTACCAATCTCGACCAGGCTAATGCTCTGGCCGCTTGTGGAAGTTCAAAACAACTAATAAAATATCGAAATCTAAAATCTGCTGTCAGTAATAGTGACCTTGAAGCCAATGTCGATTGTAAACACCAATGGCCTTCCCAATGTACTTTCATGCAGTGAATCTCCCCTGCTTTCCTGTTCTGGCCTAAAAGTGCCTCCAGACGACAGACATGTGGCAAACACTTCAACGGTCTCTAAAATGCCAAGCAAGACATTTTATTGTATCAAGCTGTTCCGAACCCTTAATGGATAAAATTGGACAGAACACCCAGCACCAGTCTCGGTATAAGAAAAGGTAATGGGAAACACAGCCCTATTGATCCAGCAGATGCCTCCTTCCTAACAGCTGAGAGCCTGTGACACACTTACAGAGTTTTCCCACAGACTGCACAGATACGTTGAAACATTGAGCCTCCCCCATTCTAGTTTTTTGCCTAACATCTCTTCAACATTTTTTCCCAAACACTTCATACTGGATATCCTTTGAAGTGATTAATTATTGGAACAATATGAATTAGGAACTTCGGTCCATTAATTTTGCTTCCCCATTCAATATAACGATGGTTGATCCTTTCTCCCCACACCAAACTTCTGCTGCAACCTTGTCCCTTCAGTGTCAAGAAATACTTAACGAAATTCAGTGCCTTGGCTTCTACAGGCTTGTGTAGCATAGAATTCCCAGATTCACCAGTCTGTGATTTCAGACAATTATTCTCATCTCAATGCAGAGTGCCCTGACCATACCTAATACTGTGGCTGCTTGTTTTAGACGTCCCAGCCAGGTGAATTATCATCCCTATTTCGAATATATCTCGCCCTGTCAGAGGATTATATATCTCACTGAGATCTCCACTCATTTTCCTAAACCACTTGGAATACAGACTCAGTCGCCCCAAACTCTGTTCCCACAACAAGTTTGTCATCCTAGAGATCAGTCTGGTCATTCTTTGCTGCTCTCCCTCAATGTCAGGTTTGTCCTTTGTTAGGTAAGGAGACCAAGACTGCACACAATACTGCACAATATTCGAGATGGGGTCTCACCAAGGTCATGGACAGCTGTAATAAGATACCTTTATTCCTGGACTCAAATTCCCCAGAAATGAAGGTCAACACATCATTTACCTTCCTAACTGCTTTCAGTTGCTCCAATAATGCTTTCAGTGACTGGTGTACAAGGAGATCCAGATCCTTTTCAATGTTACATATACCCACTGGCATATGTGCCAGTGCAAATCCCAGTATTGACGTCTGGTTTCAGAATTCACTGCCGTGAATGGACTTCAGAGTTCGGTGAACAAGTCAACAAACGTATGCATGTTAGTATCTTCACTGATCAACATTTTCACATCAATTCCTTTTGAAATGATAGCATGATATTCTATTTTTCCAACCAAAATGTTCAATGTTACGTCCATTCACATTGCTGTTCATCTGCCACGTATTTGCCCATCCCCTCCACGTGTCTCAATTAACTTGAACTTCTTTACATCCGCCTCACGCAATCAATTCTCAGTTTGGTGCCATCAGCAGATTTTGAAAGATTACATTTAGTACCCTCGAGCAGATGTTTAATCTGCTTCCTGAAGAGATGGATGCCAAACATCAATTCCCGGATCATCCTGCTCATAATTGCTTTCCACTGCAAAAAAGGAGCTGCTTATTCTGACTCATGTTTTCTTTCAGCTCTCTACCATTCTCAACCCATGCCAGTATATTAGATCTCACTGTTGCACACTGTTATGTGCCAGGATAAAACCACCTCGAGTCATTTCAAGGAAGTAGTGCAGACTCAAACTTTGCTTGTTGCCTTAAGCAGGTGTAAGGAGGATATTCCAGCAGTGAAGCAGCTGGTCAAGCCACTTAGGTTTAAATAAAACAGAATTTATTTTGAAGGTTACGGATTGAAACACAAACAGAAGAGAATAGCATGCAGAATAACAACCTATCCGAAAACCCAACAGATTATCCTAACTTAATGATGTTAGCAATTTAAATTCATAAGGAGTGGGTACATGGGAAGACCAGGAACTGACTTTCAATTCAGCCTACAAAAATGTAGGGCATTCCTGTGTAACACGATTAGGGATGACAAGACCAAGAGTCAGCCAATTAGAAGCCATATCCATGCTACTAGTTCCACAGTAAGTAGAACTGAAGTGACTTTTCCCAGCTTTTGTCATTTTGAAGTTTTAAAAAATATTTAAAGTTGGCTACTCAACTAATCTTCCAGGTGAAGCTTTCTGGTCTTCAGTAGCGCTCCACTTCTCAACTGAGAATCTGAAAATGGTTGAAAGCCATTGGGTAGTACCGTGACACAGTGGTTAGCACTGCTGCCTCACAGCGCTAGGGTTCAATTCCCACCTCTGGCAACTGGCTGTGTGGAGTTTGCAATTCTCCCCGTGTTTGCGTGGGGTTTCCTCCGGGTGGTCCAGTTTCCTCGCACAGTCTAAAAATGCACCGGTTAGCTGAATTGGTCATGCTAAATTGCGCGTAGTGTTAGGTGAAGGGGTAACTGTAGGCAAATGGATCTGGATGGGTTGCTCTTTGGGGGGGTCGTTCCGGACTTGCTGAGCCAAAGGGCAGATTTCCACACTGTAAGTAATCTGTATCTAAATAATCTAAGGTGTTGTTCGAAGTACGTGAAACAATCCTCATAAACACCCCATGGAAAATTCGAAAGGAAAAATCAAACCCAGGTTCTTCCAGGAGAGATATCAGAGAGAGGGAGGATCAGCATGGACCTTCTTCTTTGGCCTGATAGCTGCACAACTGGTTGCCTGCTTTCAGTCTGTGAAAAATCAGTCCAAAGAAATCAAAGCAGAGGTTCTGCGCTGGGAGAACTGACCACTCCCCTTTCATAAGAACAGAAGGACTCGGAGCAGGAGTAGGCCATCTGGTCCTTCTAACCTGCTCAGCCATTCTGTCACATCAAGGCTGATCTACTCGTGGACACAGATCCACTTACCCTCACTCTCACCATATCCGTTATTTACTTCATTGTTCAAAACATATCTATCTCAGCTTGAAAAACATTTACTGAAGTAGCTTCAACTACTTCACTGGGCAGGGAATTCCATAGAATTACAAGCCTCTGGGTGAAAAGGTTCTTTCTCAATTCAATCCTAAATCTGCTCCCTCTAATATTGAGGTTATTCCATCTTGTCCTCGCTTCACCTGCCAGTGGAAACATCCTCTCTATTTTTTTCTGACCTCTTCCCTTCATAATATTTTTTATGTTTCTATAAGATCCTCCCCTCATTCTTCTAAATTCCAATGAATGTAATGCTGATCGACTCTGTCTGTGCTCATAAGACAACCCCATCAACTCCAGATTCCCAGAGTGAATCTCCTCTGCATCACCTCCACTGCCAGTACATCGCTTTGCAAGTAAGGAGGCCAAAACTGCTCACAATATACCAGGCATGAGTTCACTAGCACCTTGTGCAGCTGTAACATAACCTTCCTGCTTTTAAATTCAACCCCTTTCGCAATGAAGAACAAAATACCATTTACCTTCCTAATGACTTGATGTACCTGCAGATCAACCTTCTGTGACCATGCACAAGGACACCCAGGTCACTCTGCAAAGCAGCATGCTGCATCTTTTTACATTTCAAGTAATAATCCATTTTACTGGTACTCCTAACAAAATAGATTACTTCATATTTATTAACATTGTATTCCATCTGCCAGACCTTTACCCATTCATGCAATGTAACTATTTTCCTTTGCAAAGTTTCACAGTACTCTGCACACTTTGCTCTGCCACTCATCTTCGTGCCATCTGCAAACTTTGGCCAACTACGCATGCTCCCAACTCCACATCATCTGTATAAATTGTGAATAATTGCAATCCCAACACTGATTCCTGAGGCACACCACTCAGCACTGATTGCCAGCCAGGATAGCACTCATTTATACCCACTCTTTGCTTCCCGTTAGTCAACCAATCTTTTATCCATGTTAATACTTCAGCCTTAACGCCATCCATCTTTATCTTATGCAGCAGCCTACTATGTGGCACCCTGTCAAAGCCTTTTTGAAACCTAGCTACACCACATCCACAGCAGCCTCGTTGTCTATCTTGCTCGTAATGTCTTCGTAGATTTCCAAAAGACTTGTTATGCATGATCTGCCCTTCATGCATCCTTGCTGCATCTGTGCAATGGGCCGTTTACTATCAAAATGCCGTGCTATTTCTTCCTTGATAATACAGTCAAGGCATCTTCCCCACTAGTCAGATTAAGCTAAGTGGTTTATAAATCCCCAATTTTTATCTACCTGCCTTTTTTAAACAATGGCCTCCCATTTGCTGTTTATCAATTTGCTGGGACTGCCCCAGAGTTCAGCAAATTGTAGAAAATTACCACAAGTGCACTTGTTATTTCTCCTGCTATCTTTTTAGTACGCTGGGATACATTACATCAGGACCAGGGGATTCGTCTAACCTTAGCTCCATTACTCCAATAGCTTGCCCAATGCTACCTCCTCTGTAATCATGATTGTTCACAAGTCCTCACCTACCTTCATCTCTTTGGTAAAATCAAGGACTGCAGATGCTGGGAATCAGATTCTAGATTAGAGTGGTGCTGGTAAAGCACAACAGTTCAGAGCATTCCTGATGAAAGGATTTTGCTCGAAACGTCGATTTTTCTGCTCCTCAGATGCTGCCTGAACTACTGCGCTTTACCACATCACTCTAATCTAGAATCTTCATCTCTTCGTCGATCACTGGCATGTTATTAGTGTCATTCATTATGAAGACTGATGCAAAATACTTGTTCAATGCCTCAGCCTTTTCATCATATCCTGTAACTAAATGCTCCTTCTTATCCTCTCAAGGACCAATATTTACATTAGCCACTCATTTTTATTTTATATATTTAGGGAATCGTCTGCTATCTGTCTTCACATTCTGTCCTAGTTTTTTTTTTCTCGTGTTCTATCCTACTTTTCTATATAGCTTTTTTCGTGGCTTTCTGTTGACCTTTAATCTTTTCCCAATCTTCTGGGTTCCTGCTGTTCTTGGCCACTTTGCATTCCATCTGTATCAATTTGATAACCTTGCGTATTTGCTTAGACACCCACGGCAGACTGCCCCTTTTCTTAGAGTCTTTCCTTTTCACTGAATATATTTTTGCTTAGGACTTTGAAAAAATTCTTTGAAAAACCTCCACTGCTCGTCAACTCTTACCATAAAGTATTTGTTTCCAGTCGACGTTTGCTAAGTCCTCCCTCCATTCTGTTGCAGTCTCCTTCTTTTTAGCACAGGACCCTGGTATTAAATTTTATCTTCACTCTCCATCTGTGTTTTAAATTCAACCATACTGTCATCATTCCTTCCAAGTGGATTCCTAACTATGAGGTCATTAATTATTCCTGTCTCATTGCACAGGACCGGATCTAGCATAGCTCGCTCCTCATTGTACGTTATTTAATTTTGGACTTGAAAGCATTCCCAAGTTGTCAAACCCAGACTCTTCGGATTCGCTGCTTTTCAGACTGCTATGAAAGAAAAACAAGAACAGCATAACCTTGTTAAAGGAGTAGCATTGTCACAACACTACACTTGGGACATCATCAAAAATGTTTCTGAAAATTCAAATTCACTGCATCTATTGTTTCGCCATAATTTATTTCGCAGTCAGAATCTTAAATATTATTCGCCATTAATAATTTGGTATTGAATTTATCCATGTTCATCACTTTCAAATTAACATAATTCTCAAAGTTCCCTGGCAAAGCATTCTTTCTAATAGATTCTTGTATTGTCCTGACTGCTTCTCTGGTGGTAAGCAGACGGTAATTTCCTGCTGTCTCCCTGCCTCCTTTAGAAATATTGGCATTACATTTGCTTCCCTCAAATCTGTCAATTCAATCAACTGGAATTTGGAAGACGGCAAGCAGAGTATGCATTATTCCCACGGCCACCTCCTTAAGGAATTAGAGATATAGATTATCATTCCATGGGGATTTATCAGATTTCAGTACAAATAATTTCTCCAAAACTGCTTATTTTTTGATTTGATTGTATTTCCTTTCTTTCTCAGTAGACCTCGAATAGATTGGAAGCATTTTTAAAAAAAACCTATCATGAAGGCAGAACTGAAGTAGATGCTTCATAGTCTGCCATTTTCCTGTTTTCCATTCGTTGGTTTTGGACTGTAAGGAAGCTACAATTATCTTCTCCAACATTTCACCTTCGTATATTGTACGATGAGAAAATTTTACATTTCACGCTTGTTAATGTACTCTTGCAAAGCCCATTAGTTCCTGTCTTAAGCTGTTCAATGATTGACCTTCCACAGCCATACAATCACAGAAGCATAGACTCTGTACCATCAAAAATACAGCACGATTTATATTATTCCAAATTTCCTACATCAGTCACGTAGCCATGAATGGTATAACACTTCAAGTGCTCATCCAAATAATTTTTAATGGTTGTGAGGTGACCCATGATAACTGCGCCCCTTCGGAAGTGCATTCTAGTTCCCATGACCCTCTGGGTGAAAAACAATCCCTGAATCATCTCTAAACCTCAAATCCTTCCCTTTAAAAGTGTGCTCCCCTGTTCTTGGCTATTTGACTAAAAGGAACAGCTGCTGTTTATCTACCTTCTCCATGTCCCTCGTAATCTTATACTTCTGAATCACGTCCCCCTCAGCCTTCTCTCATTCAAACTAAACAACCCGAGCTTATCCAGCCTCTCTCCATAACTGATATGCTCCATCATTGGAAACATCCAGGTGAATCTCTGCACCCCCTCCAGAATAATCACATACTTCCTGTAATTTGTCTCTCAGAATCCACACAGTATTCCATATTGGCCTCACCAAAATGCTACATAGATCTTGTAATCTATGCCTCGATGAGTAAAGGTTATGCCTCATGCTTCCATTGACTTCTTATGTAACCTTTTCTTCTCCCACGTCACATTCAAGAATGTGTGGAAAACCTCCCTATGATCTTTCTTGTGTGCTACAATTCATTGCGTATTACCCATTTAGTTCCTTCTTCCAAAGTGCATCACCTCAGTTATCAGAGTTACATTCCATATGCCATTGATCCACCCATCTGACCATTCCATATGTATCTTACTGTAACATAAGACCTTCCTCCTGACTGCCAACCACCCGGTCAATCTTTGTATCAAACACAAACTTACCTATCACGCTCCCACTCCCCCTCTACATTCACATCTGCACCATTTATGAGTACCACAAGTAATAAGAGACACAGCACTGATCACTGTGGTATACCAGGGGACACCGGTCTCCAGTCACACAAAAAGCCTTCTAACACCACCTATTTTGTGCAAAAGATTCTTTAACACTGATCTGAAGCAAACTGGTGTATAGTTCCCTGGTCTATCACTACAACCCTTTCTATAAAGGGTGTTCTCCAGTCCTCAGACACCTCGCCTCTGACCAGATTCTATTTACACATTTGCATCCGCGACTTTCATCCCTTGTCTCCAACAGTAGCGTAAGATGTAATTAGAACATAGAACACAGAACATAGAAGAATACAGCGCAGTACAGGCCCTTTGGCCCTCGATGTTGCGCCGATCAAAGCCCACCTAACCTACACTAACCCACTATCCTCCATATACCTATCCAATGCCCGCTTAAATACCCATAAAGAGGGAGAGTCCACCACTGCTACTGGCAGGGCATTCCATGAACTTACGACTCGCTGAGTGAAGAACCTACCCCTAACATCAGTCCTATATCCACCCCCACTTAATTTAAAGCTATGCCCCCTTGTAATAGCTGACTCCATACGTGGAAAAAGGTTCTCACTGTCAACCCTATCTAACCCCCTAATCATCTTGTACACCTCTATCAAGTCACCCCTAAACCTTCTTTTCTCCAATGAAAACAACCCCAAGTGCCTCAGCCTTTCCTCATAGGATCTTCCTACCATACCAGGCAACATCCTGGTAAACTTCCTCTGCACCCGTTCCAGTGCCTCCACATCCTTCCTATAGTATGGCGACCAAAACTGCACACAATATTACAGATGCGGCCGCACCAGAGTCTTATCCAACTGCAGCATGACCTCAGGACTCCGGAACTCAATTCCTCTTCCAATAAAAGCCAGTACGCCATATGCCTTCTTCACTGCACTATTTACCTGGGTGGCAACTTTCAGAGATCTGTGTACATGGACACCAAGATCCCTCTGCTCTTCCACACTACCAAGTATCCGACCATTAGCCCAGTACCCCATCTTTTTATTACTCTTACCAAAGTGAATCACCTCACACTTAGCTACATTGAACTCCATTTGCCACCTTTCTGCCCAGCTCTGCAGCTTCTCTATATCCCGCTGTAACCTGCCACATCCTTCTTCACTGTCTACAACTCCTCCGACTTTCGTATCGTCCGCAAACTTGCTCACCCAAGCTTCTAACCCTTCCTCCAGGTCATTTATAAAAATGACAAACAGCAATGGTCCCAAAACAGATCCTTGCGGAACACCGCTAGTGACGGCACTCCAAGATGAACCTTTGCCATCAACTACTACCCTCTGTCTTCTTCCAGCCAGCCAATTCCTAATCCAAACCTCCAACTCACCCTCAATGCCATATCTCTGTATTTTCTGCAGTAGCCTACCATGGGGGACCTTATCAAACGCCTTACTAAAATCCATATACACCACATCTACCGCTTTCCCCTCATCTACCTCCTTAGTCACCTTCTCAAAGAATTCAATAAGGTTTGTGAGGCACGACCTGCCCTTCACAAAACCATGCTGACTATCCTTGATCACATTATTCTTATCCAGATGTGCATACATCCTATCCCTTACAATTCACTCTAAGACTTTGCCCACAACAGAAGTGAGACTCACTGGCCTATAGTTACTAGGATTATCCCTACTCCCCTTCTTGAACAAGGGAACCACGTTTGCTAGCCTCCAGTCCACTGGCACTACTCCTGTAGACAAAGAGGACACAAAAATCAAGGCCAATGGCTCTGCAATCTCCTCCCTTGCTTCCCAGAGAATCCTAGGATATATGCCATCAGGCCCAGGGGACTTTTCTATTTTTACCCTTGCCAGAATTTCCAACACCTCTTCTCTACATATCTCAAAGCCATCCATTCTACTTATTCGTGCCTCAGTATTCATATCGACAACAATGTCCTGTTCCTGAGTGAATACTGACGAAAGGTATTCATTCAGTGCCTCCCCAATCTCTTCAGCCTCCACACGCAACTTCCCATTACTATCCTTGATTGGACCTATTCCTACCCTAGTCATTCTTTTATTCCTAACATACCTATAGAAAGCCTTAGGGTTTTCCCTAATCCTACCAACTAAGGACCTTTCATGTCCCCTCCTTGCTGCTCTTAGCTCTCTCTTCAATTGATCTGGACATGGGAATTGGTCCAATTTTATACCAGCCAATACATCAATCCCTGCTCACATCTTACATCAATCTACTCAAGAGCTTCCCAGTCCATCTTCGTGAATTCTGTACCTGCCTCCTCCGTTTCCCAAGTAAAACAGACGTGAAGGTCTCATATAACAATCAATCAGTGTCTCCAGTTTCACGCACAAGTTTCCCCCTTGATCCTCGACCAAGTCTCCTCAGCAGACCATCGTGCCATCTGAGGGATTGATCTGGAGAAAGCCCATTCAATATATGTGATCAGTATATTTTACTTAGATCACGACGTCAAAATTGTATAGTTACTGTCTCCCCAACTCCCTGTGTTACTCTGCAGAATGTCTTTACTTCTAGTAGGAGCAAATCACTGCAGAAGCAAAATCTGTACTGTAACCAACACATGCTAAAGATGACAGTTAGTCAGACAGCATCAGTAAAGAGAGAGCAAGCTAACACTTTGAGTCTCGTTGATTCTTCATCGACTGTATTATGATTCCGTTTAAATGAAGGCGTTTAAAAGGACACAGCACTGAAACCTGTGGCACACCAGCGTGCACCGGTCTGCAGTCACACAAACAGCCTTCTACCACCACCTATGTTCTCCAATAGTTTCTCTTATGCTTACCTTCCTCTGTTTGCATATGTTCCTCCCAATACACTTTGCTTTTATGTTTTCCCCTAACTTACTGTGTATGCTGATTAAAACTCCTCCTGAATATCTGACTGTACCATATTCACTGATTCGTCATTGTTTACAAATACAAGAGATATCTTCAAGAAAAATTTTGTAAATTATAACTTCCCTTTCATAAATGCAGAAAAATTCACCTGAAATTTGCTATTAGTTTCTCAGTGTCCAATAAGATCTTTGTTACAATAGGTTGCAACAGATTCCCGACTGTGGATAACAACTAATTGGCCTGTAGTCCTCCACTCTCCCACTTATTCCCTTTGTAAATCATTTGAATGCATTTATAACCTTCCGAAGTGAATACAGAAACGTACAGTGGTCCTTTTTGCA
This sequence comes from Chiloscyllium punctatum, assembly GCF_047496795.1. Taxonomy (NCBI): domain Eukaryota; kingdom Metazoa; phylum Chordata; class Chondrichthyes; order Orectolobiformes; family Hemiscylliidae; genus Chiloscyllium; species Chiloscyllium punctatum. Next base: position 5,002,331 of record NC_092755.1, read on the forward strand.
ATCAACATGTGAATTGCTGTTTTCTCTGAAATTTCAGTTTGTATTATATCCGGTCTGTCAGACTTATCAATAAACATCCCACTTCTGTTTCCAAATACTACCTCGTAACTGTGTATGAATTATTTTAGTCTTTAGTTACAAAGGTCCCGTGGTGACTTGGTATTTCTGGGAGATTTTCTGGATCTTCCTCATTGAAGACAGATGCAATGTAACTGTTTCGTCTCCTTGTCATTTTTCTGTTCTCTACAATAAATTCTCGTATCCACACATTCGCTGTGCCACATTTGATATTGATTTCATTTTCCTCTAAGTATCAACAGACGCTTTTCGCCAGTATCTACAATTAACAAAGAAAATCACAGCGCAGGAACAGGCCCTTCAGCCCTCCAAGCCTGTGTCCATTCAGATCCTCTATCTAAATCAGTCGCCTATTTTCTAAGGATCTGTATACTTCTGCTTCCTCATATTTAATGACGCTATCGTCCCCGCCTCTACTACCTCAGCTGGCAACGCATTCCAGCCACCCACCACCCTCTGCGCAAAGAACTTTTCGAGCATATCTACAATAAAGTTTTCCCCTTTCATCTTGAATTCTTGACTCTGGGAATAAGCTTCTTGCTATCCACCTGTTTACATCTCTCATGATTTTGTAGGCATCAATCAAGTCCTCCCTCAACCTTCATCTTTCTCATGAAAATAATCCTAATCAACCAAACCTCTCTTTATATGTCGTTCTCTCCATACTAGGCAACATTCTGGTGAAAATCCTCTACCCTCTTTCCAAAGCATCCAGAGCCTTTCAGTAATGTGGCAACCAGAATTGTCTGCAGTATTCCGAATGTGACCGAACCAAAGTCCTATACAACTGTAATACGGCCTGCCTACTCTTGTACGCAATAGATTCCAACAGATTCCTCCTGTTGGTGACGAGTTAACCACTGGGGTTCTCCACTTTAGAATGCAGGAAGGAAGTATGATGTATGCTTACTTGATCATTCTATCGACCTGCCACTTACAGCGAACAATGGACCTGAACACCCAGATCTCTCTGTACATCAATTTTCCCCAGGGCTTCTTCCAGTTACTGTATCATTCATTCTCGAATTGGATCTTCCAAATGCATCACCTCACATCTGCCTTTTCTCCAACCAACATTCCAATCTATCTACATTCACCTGTGATCTCTGACAGTCCCTTCAACTTTCTGCTACTCTACCAATCTTAGTGTCATTTGCAAACTTGCTAATCAGACCACATATACCTTCCTTCAGGTCATGTAAATATATCACAACAAACAGTGGTCCCAGCACGGATCCCTGTCAAACACCACACAGAAGAGTTTTCCATTTTGAGAAACTCCCTTCCATTACTACTCTCTGTCTCCTGTTGCCCAGCCAGTTCTCTAATCCATCTAACTAGTACACCATGGACCCCTGCGACTTTACCTTCTCCATCAGTCGATCTCATCAAACACCTTACTGAAGACCATGTATTTGATATCTACAGCCCTTTCTCCACTATCAACTTTATCAATCCTCAAAAACTTCTATTACGTTTGCGAAGATGTGAACTTCCCTGCACAAACCATGGAAGGTCTTGTGTGGAGTCGGACTTGTTTTACCCTGGAGTCATCCTGGTTTTATTTCCAAAGCAGGACTTTAGAAAATGCCACAATGATTGGCTGCGTACAAATTGAATGCTATTTTGAACAAAATACAATCTATCCACAAATATAAATTTGGAAATGCAAATTAGCTCCACCCCCCCCCCCCCCCCGATTTATAGGTATGTCTGTGCGAGAGATGCGGAGTGTGTGTGTGTGTGTGTGTGTGTGTGGTGGGGCGGTGGGGTGGCGTGCGAATGAGAGAGAGAGATGATATTTATGTTTGTTTCCATGTGTGTGAGCGAAAGAGGGTGTGTGTGTGTATGTTTACGGATGAGAGTGAGAGCCTGTGCTCACTTTAAGACCAGGCAGATTTGGCAGATCCCTTTCCCCACATGCACCCAGTCCGTAGTTTCAGAGCGTCCATGCTCTGCAGCCTCTGCTCCATTTGTTGTTCATGTTACAGGCACAGATGATGTAACTACAGTCTCCATGCTCCATCCAGAGTTGGGTCACCAAATCCTCTGGTCTCCCTGAATGTCTGAGGTAGCTCACAGCACAATCTCCAGCAAACCATCCCCATCCCCAGCCCCTCCACTAACTTTTCAATCACAGGAGACAATCAGACTTCCCTCCACTAACAGTGAGATATCTACTCTTTTATAATTATACTTCAGGGTCCTCCTCGTGTTTTTGACCACGTGATCAGCTGAGAGGGGCAAACACAGACGTTCAGTAGACAGGCACAGACCAAATTTTTAAGACATGAGTCAAAGATGCTGAAACTCCCTGTCAACATGAAGCACAACTTGGGACACACCGGGAAGTGAGCAATAACCCGAAACACAACTCCCTGTCCATGGAGCACGACATGGGCAACACCAGCAAGTGAACAAAAGCCCAGCACACACACCGCTCTCCAACATGAAGGACGACGTGGGACACACCGGGAAGTGAACGGCTGCCCTCCACACACACACACCTCTTCATGAAGCACCTCAAGGGATACACCAGGAAGTGAACAACAGCCCAACACACACTCCCCTGTCCATGGAGTAACATGGGACACAGCGGGAAGTGCACAATAGCCTGACACATACCATTACATTATTTCTGAACTTCATGGTGCCAGCATTTGATACAATACACAACCAAAAACCAAGGCCAGAGAAAAATACAGATGCACAGAGACATTCACATTAAAGATAGAAACGGACAATTAACACAAAAACAGATCATATTGTTGAAATATGAGATTAAAAAAAACAAGGGAGTGTGTCTATCTGGAGCAGTGGGACTTTGGCAGGTCAGGTCACAAGAATGAGAACATTGAATAAAAGCATTGCCAGATCAGCTGACCAAATGTGTACCACTAAATTCTGAATTTGCCTCACAGAACAAACATACACTGGGAAAAGTAGACAACCCATCGTGGAGAGCTATGCAGACTGTGCCAGTGTATTGCTCAGTAAACTGGTCTATCTGTCCAGCATGGAGAGCCGTGCAGACTATCCCAGTGTATTGCTCAGTAAACTGGTCTATCTGCCCAGCATGGGGAGCTGTGCAGACTGTGCTGGTGTATTGCTCGGTAAGGTGGAATATCTGGCCACATGGGGAACTGTACAGACTCTGCTAGTGTGTTGCTCAGTAAGGTGGACTATCTGCCCAGCATGGGGATTTGTGCAGATTATGCTCGTGTATTGCTCAGTAAAGTGGACTATCTGCCCAGCATGAGGATTTGTGCAGACTATGCTAGTGTATTGCTCGGTAAGGTGGACTATCTGACCAGCATGGGCAGCTGTACAGACTATGCGAGTGTATTGATCAGTAAGCTGGACCAGCTGCCCAGCATGGCAGTATTGCAATACTTTGGCGGTATATTGTTGCTACATTTGTACTACGTAACTGACTAACACGGGACAATTTGCCGCCCATACTGCGAGTGACAGTAAGTGGGCTCCCACAAATTAATGTCTCTGTACCTTCATGCATCAGTTCAAGACAAAGGTGTTTTATGTGTGCGTGTGTGTGTGGTTCTGGGGCAGTGTTAGATGTGAAAATCATTGTCTAAGAGAGAGCACACATGCAGGAAATCAGTTTAAACGTGAACAACTGTAAGGGCTTGGTATAATGGACAGAGCGAAATACTTCATGGGCAGCTGTTAATGACGTTCTTGAGAATATTAAATAAAGGCATTGCCGGACCCAATAGCATTATAGATCAGTACGCTCAGGAATGATGGATGGATGGGGAGTTCTGTGTGATATCAGACATGAGCTGTGGAGTATTGACGCAGAGTTGTTTCTGCAGGTTTGCAGCTGTGAGTGTCAGCAACAGACGAATGCCATCATTAAGACTGTATTTCACAGCTCATGGTTCAAATAGAAGATGTGATGAGACAGTGAAGTATATGCTGGATTTATCAGTAGTTATAATTAGGAATGGTCAGGGTATAGTGTCAGGAATTGGTTCATGGTCAAAGGGATCACCACTGTTGTCATTTGTCTATTTCAGCTTCAGATATTGGCCGGGGATGAGATGGAGTCAGAGGAAGGAAATGCAGTTTTTAACAGAACAGAAGATAGTGACCTCAATGCTTTCAATATTTAGATAGTAAGTGCAGTGATACATCGAATCATGGTTCACAGCTGAAACTGAGGAAATCAACATAGCAACCTATGAGTAACACTGCCAGAAGCAAGGAGGAAGAGAGTGATTTAACAATTTAGTAGTGGTTTGTCAAGTGAATATGTGAATTTAGAGTCTTAACAGGAATGATAACAGTGGCAAGGAGGGTAGAGTGAGTGAAAGAACAGTATAACTGTCAAACATGATTTATAAAATTAACGACTGAACAGTGAGACTTACCAGGTACACCAACAAAAGCCAGAATTGGATATTAAAAATATTGTATAATGTAAAGTGCATATTTGATTCGCCATGATAATCACCTATGATCATAAAATGTAGAAAGAACCCAAACATTCCAGTTTAAACTCCTGTCCATTCTTGGGACATTCCCGTCTAATGTTGTCAGATTGTGATCCATTGCTATAACATTACAGTCGAATGTTCTCAGGTTCTGATTCATTGTTGAAACATTCCAGTCTCTTGTTCTCAGACTCTGATCTCTCCACCCGTCTCTCTGGAGCTGCTGATTCCTGTGAACACTGTTGGCGATGCTCCCACCATACTGTGGGATAACACATTGAAAGGAGCCCACCTCTCATTAAAAGATTGAATCCGTCCACTGGGGTCATTGCAACCCATGGAGGCTAACAGTTATCACATTCACTGAACAAACAGCTCCAGTTAACCCCTTCCTGACATCGATTTTCATATCCCAATAAAAGGGAACATTTTCTCGGTGTGGGTGGAATGGATAGGCGTTGCTAAGGGATGGATCATAAATCTTTGAATCTTCTTATTGTTTCTTCCGTGTATGTGGGAGTAGAGCATGAACACTGCAGGGTTGTGATTATTACGTACTGTTTATAAAAGGCGTCAGTGAAAAAGTAACAGACCAACTACAAAAGGTGACTGCTAGGGTAATTTCCAGAGACAATAAACCAGTGCATAATTTTATTGCCCATTGACTTTGTGTAAAATTGCTCCTCGATTTATGTGCACTGTTGTCAAATTCTTCCATAACCTTGGGACATCATTCAGAGCATCGAGACTGCTGCGCAGGAACAGGAGGAAGTAATTCTGTCCCCATGCCCCTGTTACAAAGGGATGGGAAAGGCCATTCAGCTTCTCAAGTCTGTTACAGAGGGACAGGGTGAGGCCATTCTGTTTCTTGAGCCTGTTATGCAGTAACTATTAGTTGTGAGATACTTATGGGGAAGAATAGTCCTAATATACATTTTAAAGTTTTAAGTTTAGTCAGGCCAACTTTGAATGTTTTATGTCGGAACTTTGAAAAGCTGCTTTGGAGAAGCTATTGCCAGGAAAGTGGGAGCCCTTCGCAAATGAGTTACAGAGACAACGACAGCATGTTCCTGTCTATGAGCCGGTAAGGCTGGTAGGTGTAGGGAATGCTGAATGGCGAGCAGAATTGAGGCTCTGTTCAAAAAAAGGCAGAAGCATATAATAGGTACAGACATTAGGGATTGAGGGAATCCATGATGGAGTGCCAGGAATGTAGGCTAATACCCAAGAGGGAAATCAGGAGGGCAAAATGGGGACATAAGATATCTTTCGAAAATAGGGTAGGGGACAATCCAAAGAGAATCTACAAATACATTAAGGTCAAATGAGTAACTAGGGAGCGAACACTCACCTTAAATATCAGCAAACTGACCTATGTGTGGAAATACAGGAGATCAGTGTGATACTAAATAAATAGTTGACATCAGTACTTATCGGACAGAAGGATATGGAAGGTAGAGAACTTGGTGAAATGAATGGTGATATCTTGAAAATTGTCTATATTACAGAAGATGAGGAGCTGAATATTTTAAAATGCATAAAGGTGGATAACCCCCTCTGACCTTTTAAGTGACTCTTGGTTTAGGCACATGGATTTTAATACAATGAAGGGCATGAAGCTCAGTCTGACCTTAGAGTAGGATAAACTGCCGGCACAAAATCAACAGCTCAAGGGCCTGTACTGTGTGCTGCATTGTTCTGTGATCTATGAACTGATCAGGTGTGCCCCAGAATCTATTGGGAATCTAGGGAAGTAACTGTTCGATCTCTGGCTGAGATACTTGCATCATGGACAGTCACAGGGAAGTTTCTGCCATTGTTTAACAATAGTTCCTAAGGAAAAGACAGGAAACTGTAGACAAATGGGACTGATGTCATTGGTGGAGCGGATTGAGAGGGCCAGGATATACTTGTGTTTGGAAATGTAAAGTCCGATTAGCGATAGTCAACATAACTTTGCATGTGGGAAATCACGTCTCACTAATTTGATTTAGCATTTCGAAGAAGTGACGAATAAGATTGATGAAGGCACAGAAATAGAACTGTGGAATGGAACATGGACTTTAGTAAGACATTCAAAAAGGTTCCGCATGGTAAACTGGTTAGTATGGTGAGATCCCATGGAATACAGGGAGAGTTGGAGATCATTGGCTCGAAGGTAATCGACAAAAGAAATGTTTGTGAACTGTTTTTTTTGGACCGGAGGCCTGTGACCAGCAGTGTCCCACAAGGATCTAATGGATTTTGTCATGTCATATAAATGATTTGAATGTGAATACAATAGGAATGGTTAGTGAGTTTGTAGATAACACCAAAATTGGTGAGGTAGTGGACAGTGAAGATGGTTAACTCAGAGTAAAACGGGACCATGATCAGCTGGGATAAAGGGCTGAAGAGTGGCTGATGGATTTCATGTTAGACAAACGGAAGGTGAGGCAGATTGTGTGAGCACTTATAGGTAGGATCCTGGGAAGTGTTTTCAAACACAGAGAGCTGCATAGAAATTATAGAAGCCCCAGGCCATTTGGCCCATCGAGTCCACACTGACTCTACAGATAACATGCTGACCAACACACCCATATTTTACCCCGTTAACTCTACATTTCCCATGGACAATCCACCGAACCTGCACATCCCTGGATACTGCGGATCAATTTAGTGAGGTCACTAATCTTAACCTGGCCATTTTTGGGCTGTGAGAGGAAATTCAAACACCCAGAGGAAACTCACGCACACACACAGGGAGAAGGTGCAAACACCGCACAGAGAGTCACCAAATGGTGGAATCGAACCCAAGTCAGTAATGCTGTAAGGTAGTATCACTAGCCACTGTGCCACTCAACGGCCAGCTGCAAGAGAAACTGCATCCTCCCACTTTCTCTGGATCTGTCACATCTGTTCAAATGATGTCGAATTCCAATGCGGTGCTTCTGACAAGCCCTTCTTTGCCTCCACCCCAGGATTCACATTCTGAATGACAGGGCCCTAAGCTGTGACTGACACAGTACCTGCTCTTCTGCCCTCACCCCGTCTCATTCTTTTCAGGTCAGGTTGTCCATTAATACTGCAGCATGCAAGATAATTACTGATCTAAATTAAAACAAAGAGCTGTATACATTGGAGATCGAAAACAAAAACTATTCTGACGAAGAAGCCCCAAATTAAAAATGTTGACTCACTCTCTTCCGACAGAGAATTAGGAAAAAATGAATTCTGAAACGAATTCCTGATGAAGGACTTATGACCGAAACGTAGACTTTCCTGCTACTTGGATGCGCCCTCACCTACAGTGCTATTCGAGGGCCAAACTTTCGACTTTCTTCCTTGAAATGGTACCAGACCCGTTGAATTTTGCCTGCAAACGCTTGTATATCTAATTCCTGTTTGGAACATTCACATTTTTTTCCCTGCAGTATTGACTTTCATGCACATCTTACACCAGTGTTTGATTGTACTTCTTGTTTATAACCTCCAGTCAAATTGTTTCAGTGTAATCTGATTGCTGGGGTGAGATGAATGGTAGATTGAGAGAGATTTTTTCCGGAGGCCTTTCTGCATGTCACAAAACCTCGCTGCACTTTGTTCGAACAATATATGAATTGAAAAGGCAGAGAAGGATATGAGCCAAATGCAGGGAAATGGGGTTAATGTGGACGGACACTTTGGTTGGTATGGACCAGTTTTGGCTGAAGGACCTGTCTCCGTGCATGACTGTAAATGAAAGTGGTTTGGAGTATAGACAGAGAGGGTGAGATTGAGCAACAACGCCTTGGAAGGATGTGTTCACAGGTTTCAGAATGCTGAGATATAGACATTTCGATAGCATCCGGCAAAATAAGCCAGTATTACCAGGAATGGTGGTGAACAGAATATAGGTGTGAGTTCAGATGATGGAGAGCTTTGGATGAGGATTTGTTCTGCAGCTGTGTATCTGTGAATAGGGTCAGCAGAGTCTTCAACTCATGCATCTGAATCGAACAATAATTTTTCTTCATGTGATTTACAATGAGTGTGACAGGGGGATTGTCTGCACGAGGCCGAGCTCGTTTCCTGGTGCTATTTTATCAAACTCACCACATTAGCTACCCACCCGAACCCATGGTGTTCCTCTCATTCAACGCTAGCCCGATTCTCCCACCCATCTTGGCTTGAGGCACCCACCATCGCCCGGATGCCCCTGGATATTCCATTATCCCTGGCGCTGGTGCCATCTTTAAAAGGACAATGAGCACTCGATTGAGCTTTCCTCAGTTTGGAGCTGCCATGTACAGTTTATCCAAAGCACATCAGATAAGGGTCAATTGCAACGTGGTTTGTCAACAGGGTCACAGATATCCTGGTGGATGGGTTAGTATATCTCTTTCCAGAGTGGGCCACATCACCAGACCCACCGAGCATGTTCTGAGCTCACCACCCAGCTTAGTGCAGGATCTGCAGTCTGAAGGAATGTCCAGCAATACAGGACAAACACCGACAAACATTAAAACACAGAAATAGAGAAAACACACCAGATCATCAACGCCACACTCACAGTAATCTAATTCACTGGAGAGGTAGAAAAGGACAACCAACTCCCATTCCTTGACGTGATGGTACAGAGAACATCGAACGGAGAATTCACCACAAAGTTATACAGGAAAGCCAAACACACAGACCAAGTCCTGAACTACGAAAGCAACCACCCTAACACACACAAAAGAAGTTGCATCAAGACACGATTCAAAAGGGCCTCAACACACTGCAGTATACCAGAACTGCAAAAAGAGGAAGAAGAACACCTATACAATGTATTCGCCAAAAACGGATATCCTCACAATTTCATCAACAGATGCCTAAGAGAAAGACAACGGAACGAGGACATGCCGCAACCCAAAGGACGAGCCACACTACCATACATCAAGAGCATTTCCGAACTGACAGTCAGACTACTGCGACCACTAGGACTCATAACAGCACACAAACCAACAGCCACTCTCAGACAGCAACTCACCAGAATGAAGGACCCGATACCCAGCATGAGCAAAACCAATGTAGTGTACAAATTCCCATGCAAGGACTGCACAAAGCACAGCATAGGATAAACAGGAAGACAGCTAACGATCCGCATCCATGAACACCAATGAGCCACGAAACGACACGACCAGCTGTCCTGAGTAGCCACATACGCAGATGACAAGCAACATGAATTCGACTGGGACAATTCTACTATTATAGGACAAGCCAAACAGAGAAGAGCCAGAGAATTCCTCGAAGCATGGCACTCATCCACAGATTCAATCAATAAGCACATCGATCTGGACCCAATATACCGACCACTGCAGCGGACAGCTGGAACTGACAACCGGAAGTGGCAGATTCAAACCACTATAAATGCCGGAGGAAAGATCACAGAAGCGCTTCACAGGAGGCTCCCAAGCAGGGAGGATGTCACCTAGACAGGGGGCGAAACGTCTGCAACAAAAATTCCCAGCTGGGCGACCAGAACCACAACAATAAAACGTGTTTATTCATCACAAAATACTGGGACAGGAAACAAGCATTTCTGCACATACCAAAACATGAAAACTACAAAGAAAGAAGTCTGTTAAAATACACTTACGATGTGAAGTTATATGAATTGAAATGTGAATTACAAAACCACGGACGAGGTGTTCAAGCTTTATTGGTCATTATTTGACCCACAGCTGAGATGCTGATTTCCCCCCAGTCGGTGATCCCCCTTACTGAGATCCTCTCGCCCTGTCTCTCAAGCATAGTCCAGAGGAAATACAAGTTCCTGTTGGCCCAGAATATTTAAATTAATTCATCTTCTCCCTGGAACCAATCTATAGTTATTTTGGACTTTGTTCAGCAGTCAGCAACCCGGCTCTGTGAAATTATTGGCGATAAATGATCTGGGATGACAGCATAGTGCTCACAGGTTATGGCACCAGACAAATGGCTTGAAGTCTGTGGGAGTTTCTAAATAACATTCCTGTGTATTTCTCCTCGTGCTGTCTTCTGATGTAACTTCACACTCGTCTGACACCCCTTGATCTCACTCACTCTGTCGCTCCGTTTTCTCTCCATTCCTTTTATCTCTCTTCACTTCCTTTGCCTCTCTTAATTTTTCTCTCTCTCACGCACACACACACACAGTTCTCTGTTTTCAAGTTGTGATGTTGGAGAGCACATCGTTGTACAATGGGCGAAACGGCCTCATTCAGTGCTTTATTAATTCTGCAGCTCTCTGAACCACAATAAAGACTTCAGCACAATAAAGATATCAGGTGCCTGGAGAGACAAGCTGGTCCTGCGGAGGACACAGTGCAGAATCATCCTTTCTCTCTTCCTGTTGCCTGATATGCAGCGGCCTTGAAATATCTGTTCAAAGAAAATAGATTGAAATTCGTGCAGGCGGGAGGACGTTCACCAGATGATTTTGCTGTCAGGATTTAATAAGCAGTTCCCACATACAAAATGTGGATTTGCCTGATAGCAGCTCCTCCCAATTGACACGGCCTAGCTCTGCCTGATACTGACGTAATTTGCCTTCCGCTAATTCAGTAGCTTCACACAAGTTCCTGACTTATCTATGTTCGTAGCTATCTTAAATCTGAAGGAGCTGTGATCACTCTTTCTAAAATTATGTCCCACTGAAAGGTCAAACACCTCGCCAGGCTCATTAGCCAATATGAGGTCCAGTATGGCTCTTCCTCTTGTTCGACTATCCACATACTGTTGCAGTTAATAACTTCTGCCCCATCTAAGCCTCTTGCTCCAAGGGACTCCTAGTCATTATTGGAGATATTAAAGTCACTCACCACGACCACTCTGATTTTAATACACCTTTCCTTAATCGATGTACATATCTGTTCCTCAATCCCTCCGTGGCTGTTGGAGAGATTATAGTAGCGCAATGCTTGCAGCCATCTTATTTTTGAGCTTTACCCATATTGCTGCAGTGGAAGATCCCTCCTGTATGTCCTCTTCAAGTACAGATGTAGCATTCTCCCTTATTAGTAAAACACCTCGTCCACCTCTTTTACCTTCCTCTCCATCTCTCAAAGAACAATGAAAACCTGGATTGTTGAACTGCCAGTCCTTTCCCTCACTCAACCAAGTCTCTGTAAAGCTACAACATCATAGTCCCATGCATAGATTCAGGCTGTCAGTTCTTCGGTCTTAACCATAATAATTCTTCCATTGAAATAAATACACTTCAGCCCAACTCCATCAGATACTGACCTGATATTTTGGTTTGAGTTTCCCTGATGTAAATTCTCCTCGTCTATTCGCTGGTAATAGGACATTAGAAAAGACTGCCAGTAAAGCAGAAAATATTGCAAACAGACAATTTCTGTATCCTCCCTTGTCCCTTCTATCAGTACATTGCATCACACACTGTCCAATTCCAATAAACTGCTGGATAATTATTATGCTTCAAACAACAGTCTCCAGCCTCTCAATGCACATTCTTCAACTCTCTCTGCACCTATTGGATTAACTGTTTTCTGATCCCTCTCTCAACCAAATCTCTGTAATATCTATATCATAGTTATATATACTCATTCAAACTCCAAGCTCCAAGCTCATCTGTCTTGCCTGTTTTACAGCTCATATTAAAATCAGCACACTTCAGACTGCCAGCCCCATTGTGTTCACTCCACACTGCCAGTTTGTTGTTAGTCTTAGCTGTACTGGGATTAGTCTCCAACTACTCTTCAGTCACTGTGCTTGTGGACGTACTGCTCTGGCTCCCCCCCCGCCCCCGATCCCCCACCGCCACACTAGTTTAAACCCTCCTGATTGACAATAGCAAACATGCCTACCAGGAGATTGCTGCCAGTTCACGTCCATCCCGTCCTTCTTGTGTATTTCATACAGACCCAGGAATCCCAATGTCCCACATATCGGAGATTGCTGACAGTTCCGATGCATCCCGTCCTTCTTGTGTATATCCTACCAACCCGGGAATCCAAATGATCCACATATTGGAAGTGCTGCCTACCCTACCAGCTCATTGGCCATGTTTTTAACTGTACTGCCTTCCTATTCCTAACCTCACTGACACGTGGCATAATCTAGTCTCTCTAACATTCAAAAATCCTTTCAGCACAACTCCAGCAAGATCTTTACTTTGAAATGGATAGGCTGGACAATAAAAACTTAGTGAGATCTCATTAACCAGGAAAGTGGAGTCCAATGAATCAGTCGCAATGACCGCAGGATCTGATATCTATCACCTTCACCAAACCTGTGTGACAAGGTATACATATGGAGCATCTATTTGTAGGTGGACGAGGATGAACAGAATTAGTCCAAAAGACCAGAAAGTGTCAGAACAGGTGGCTGCCAGTCAGCCTGTTTACTCTGCTTTGCTGTTCAATTGAATTTTAGGTATTCTGTTCCTTTTAATGGCAGAGTCTTTGCCCCGCATCCCTGGCAGGTCAGAAAGTGCCCAGTGTCTTTTTGCGCTCCTTGCGTAGGGAGCATCCAATGCCAGGTGATGGGGTGTGGGGAATCCCGGGGTGGCTCGATGAAAGGCTGCATGCAGTGACGGATGGACTCAGGGATTGAGAGAGACAGAGCAGGTAATCAGACACATTCACTCACAATAAGTAGCTGGGCAAGATTCCCATGTATTCGGGGAGCCCGAGCACCAGTGCCACTTTTACAATAAACCCATCATATTTACAGCAATTCTCCATCAAATACAAGTAAATATACTGCAGATGGCAGAAACCTGAAACAAACATAGAAACATACTGTGGAGAGAGAAAAGAGTTCATTCTCCCAATGCAGACACGGGGAGATTCTAAAAAACTCCACAAAGACAGGGTCCAGTGATTGGAATTATTCTTATTTGAATGAAAATAGTCTTACCAGTGATAGGCAAGGTCATGTCTTACCAAATGAATGGAATTCTTTGAGGATGTGACAAAGTTGATTGATGAGGGAGGGTCTGTAGATGTCATGTACGTGGACTTCATGAAGGCGTTTGGTATGTTTCCTCATGGTCGGGGTATGTCGAAAGTGAAGTCACATGGTGCGTGAGCTGGTGAATAAAGAATTGGCTGGGCGACAGGAGGAAGAGAATAGTAAGGGGAGGGAGTTTCTCAAAATGGAGAACTGAGACCAGTAGTTTATTTTAAGATGTTTCTGGAAACATACATGAATGGGCAGGGAACAAAGAGACACAGATCCTTAGAAAATTGGCGACAGGCTTAGATAGAGGTTTTGGATCAGCACACGCTTGTCCAACCGAATGGCCTGTTTCTGTGCTGGAATATTCTTTGTTATAAGATTATCAATGACCCATCAGACCCCAGTAATGTTCTCCTATAACCTCTTCCATCAGGCTAAAAGGTACAGAAGGTTAAAAACACTGAGCGGCTGGTTCAGGAACAGTTTCTTCCTGACTGTTATTAGACTGATGAGTGTACTCTCTAATCTCAGATAATGCTGATCTTGTTCCTGTTGATCTCGCCTTGCTCACGCCCTGTGCAGCATAAACTGCATGGCTCTCAAACATATTTTATAGCCATCGCTGGCTATTGGTCGCATCTCCCATCACCAATTCCCCTAGTGAAGTCAGTTGTGAGGGTGAATAATGGACGTTTTGTTATTGCAGGCTAGATGACTCTGCCCTGTTGTACACTTGCAATGCTGTCACCATCGTACCCCGAATCTCTGCCCCTCCACAAAAAAAAGAAACACAATCAGGATGTTGTTACTGTGCTGATCTCTCCTTCACAGGAACAAATCCCAGCCAACAGACTGTCACTGGGCACAATTGCCCTGAACATAGACAGGAAGTGTGGACTTCTCTGAATGGTCCTCTCACTGCTCTAATAAAGAAACGTTGGACTTTCCATATAGAATATGTTTAAGTAATTAATTTATACAAATTGATAAACATCTTAATGCAATTTTACTTGCTGTAAAGCAAAGTTTTTCACTTTTTTCCCCTCAGTCCGAAACCAAAAGTGAACTTATTAATTAAGACTTATGAATTAATAAGTCAGGTTTAGCTAGTAGATCGGGCGGAATGGGAGTAGTGGCTGTGGAGACTGCATGGGGAGTACAATGATATTCTCCAGTCATCATCACTCTTAAGCTCAGATAGAATTAAATATAGTTCACAACAAGGAACGAGCCAACGTTTGGGATAAGTAATGCTCAATGACAATGTGAACTGAACACGATAATTTTAAATGTGATAAAGTGAACTATATTTTATATGCACACTATTTAATCATTGGGAATACAGATTGAGTAGTGTCACCACACCTGAAGCATTAATTTTGATGTCTCTTCACAGATACAGCCAGACCTGCTGAGCTTTCCCTCCAACGTCTGTTTTTGTTTGAGATTGATCATCTTGTTCATATCTGGCAGGATGCTTACAATTAAAAACAGATGCTAATAATAAAATGTACAGGGCTACGGGGCCATACAAGAGAATAATAGTATAAATATCGCTCATTCCAAACTGGAAGAGACAATGGGCTGAGTTTTCACCACCTTTGCTGTAATAATTCTATGTTATGCATTGAAACTTTTGGAGAGTGGGGAGACAAGCTTGTTCAATGAAGGACAAAAGTGTTCCATCATCAATAATCTATCCCTATTATTTCATGAAGTTCAGCTGCCTCTAAAATGTATTTTCAAACAAAATAGATTTCCTGAGATTTACAAGATGTTCAGATTTTCTTTTTACTTTCTATCTTAAAGAAGAATCAGATTTCGGCTGTAATTCAGGTGTCACAGACACACCAACTGTAATAGAAACATGAAAGGACCACAGTGTCCAAATATTACCAAGGTCAACATGTAGACATGTCAAGAAACATGAAATATAGAGATAATGGAAGCATGAAATGCAAACAGAACATGCTGGAGAAACGAAAACTGTGAGGAAGTGTCTGCAGAGAGCAACAGAATTAACTTATGTCATATGATGTGACACTGTTTTGAAAAGTCCGATTAGAATCAAAGGGTATTTTTATTTTGTATCTCTGCTCAGATGTTGCCAGAGCTACTGAGTTTCACTCCACCTCTTTTGATTTCTTTCTTCTTTCTGAACTGTGACGAAGTGTCTGATCTGAATGATAGCAGCAAAGCTGTTATCTCAGTTGAATCTAGAGTAATTTGTTATGGACATTAAATGAGAAATTGCAAAGTTCCTATGTTTGACAGGGCTCTAAATATCGATGTCGTATTGCATTGTGATACCTTGCGATGAAAATGTTGAAACAAAACCGAAGTTGCTGTAAACGCTCAGCAGGTCTGGGAGCATCTGTGCAAAGAAATCAGAGTCAGGTCCAGTGCCCCTTCCTCAGAACTGATAGTAACACGGAAAATGTTGGTTTATATGCAGAAGAGACTGGATAGCTCTTAATGGAGACTGTTAGTACCTAACAATAGGGTGTGAGTAATGGAAGGCTATGTGACAACTCGGCCTGGTGTATGGGTAGGGGGCGAGGACATTGGAGAGTTCAGACCCGAAAATGACTCAACTTGATTTTGAGTCTAAAGGGCTGCAGAGAAGGCACATGGAAAATGAGGTGTAGTTCTTTCAGCTTGCATTGAATTTGCCTGGAACACTGCAGCAAGCCTGACACAGAGATATTGGCCAGGGAACAGGATGGGCTGTTAAACTGGCAGGCAACTGAAAGCTCAGAGTCATTTGCAGCAGTCCAACTTGGATGTTCTGTGAAGCGGTCACCCAGTCTACGCTTCATTTCCCCGATGTAGAGGAGACCACATTGTGAGCAGCGCAGGTAGTAGACCGGATTTCGGGAATTGTTGGTAAGGTGCTGCTTCACCTCGAAGGTATAGTTGGGCCCTTTGATACTGATGAGGAGGGAGGTAAATGGGAATGTGTCACACCTCCGGCAGGGGAAAGTGAAGTGGACCTGTGGTGGGAGTGAATAAAGAGTCGACCAGTGTGTCCTGGAGGGAATAATCCCTCTAGAAGGTGGACAATGGAGGAGAGGTGAATATGTGCAGGTGGGGACATCTCGCTGGAGGTGGGCGAAATGCGGGCTGATGATCCTCTGCATGTGAATGCTGCTGGGATAGTAGGCAAGGACAAGGGAAACTCCGTTGCGAGAGGGAGGGGAGGGGTAGGCTAGAAGTGCAGGAGATTGGTCTTACTCGGTTGAATACCCTGTTGACAACAGTGATGGGGAATCCCTTGATTGACGAATAAGGTGGACAATTCAAAGGCGTCCTTGTTGAATTTCGTATCATCAGAAGCAATGCAGTGAAGACGGAGGAACTGGGGGAATGGAATTGAGTCTATGCAGGAAACCAGGTGTGAGGATGTATACTCCAGGAAGCTGTGGGCGTCAGTGGGATAATACTGGATATCAGTGGCTTGTCTTTCCCCAGAAATGGAAGCAAAAATGTTGAGGAAAGGAAGTAAGGAGCCAGAGATCGACCAGGTTAAAGTGATGGAGAGTTTCAAATTCCAAGCAAAATCGGTGAACTTTTCTAATTCCAGACAAGAGAGAGATGCAGCAGCGATGATATCATCTATGTATCGGACAAAGATTTGTGAATGGGTGCTGGAGTAGAACTGGAACAGGGAATGGTCGACGTCCCCCAGGAAAAAAACAGGCATAACTGGGGCCGAAGTGTGTTCCATGCACTTTCTCTGTGTGGCAGGAGCAGGCTGAAGCAATGGGTCTGCCCGGGCAGTTCTGCTTGTGAATTTTTGAGAAGAGATAGAAGCGAGCTCTGCTATCAGAGGACCATCAGCTCGTGGGCAGTTAGGAGGGTGGGGCAAGTGGGGAAGAAATCTCCAGATGAAATGTGGTCAGTTATCGTAGTTGATACAATGGCTTGATGTGCCATGGTAGGGTCATGGTCCAGGGGGAGATTAGAGGAGGTACCTGAGATTGGGCGTTCAACCTTTTCAATGTCAATGTCAGTCCACCAGACTTTTGCAGCACCACGCATGTCGGCACAGGCTGAATAACACAGTCAGGGTTGGACCTAAGCACATGGAGTGTTGGCTGTTCGGACATTATTAGTATGGATTTGGTGAGGGGAGTGCAGAGAAATTAAGACAACCAATGTCATATTGAGATTTCTCAATGAACCGATTTAGTTCAGGTAAAGGCCAGAAGGAAGGGTCCAGGTGGAGGGAGAGTATTGCAGCTGGGGTATATGGGACAGGGAGAGGAATCTTGTCGAAAGAAATGGGTACTGAGGAGAAGACAGTGGAAGAGCTCAACTAAATGTCATGCCTAAAATTCATTAAAGTGGGCGCACAGAGAGGTAAAGTTCAGACATTTGATTAGTACAGAACATTCAGCATCAGAGAGTGGAAGTTAAGGAGAGATGGTGATTGATCGACAGGAGGTGGAGTTGGGGAAGGGCCTGGAGTCAGTGGGCAGGTATGGGAGGGAAGGAAGGTTCCAGAGGGTCAAGGGCATCTCTACCTTGTTGCAAATTGTGTGCCAAGTACATTTGTTTAGCACGACGAATGAGCCGGTGAAAAAATTAGAATTGTGGAGTGGTGCAGACTTTAGACAATATAATGCGATTCTGTTGGACAGAGAAAACGTTGATCTCAGTGGTACTGATATCGCACGATCACGCCTCAGAAAGTTGCTGATTGAAAATAATTGGGAAGGTAATCTGATTGTAACGTCCTGATTTCACTGGAGTGACACTCAAGCAGCAAGTTTTATTTTTCGGAGACTTTAGACCAAACTGTGAAAACACAATATGTCTTGATGTTATTAACAAGACAAATTTATCCATGGTTTTGGAAGACACTATCAAGGGCAGAGTTTATTTGTCATTCCCAATAGATCTGGGGAAAGTTTCATTGTTTAGTGACGAAATTACCAGCGCAGAATTTCCTGCGATTCCCAGTGACCACAGTTTACTCAGGATCTCTGATGTCACATGAGTCAAATACTACTTTAATGCAACGCAAGTTACTCTGATCTCACCTCAACTGACATTGGAAGATAAGTTAAATGAATAAAGAACAAAAGGCCAGTACACAGCCTGTTTGAACAATGTGCTCACTCTACTCACAATGTTTAAGGTAAAACTGATGCATGGATTTCTTACTGTGAGGAGAGGTTTGTTCTATTTGTGATGAGGCTGTTTGGTTAAGCGCTGTGACAGAGAGACAGAAAGACACTCCACTCTGTACCATGGGGAACAAAACCACCCTGTTCACGGTGCATCAGACAGTGACAGAAACACACTATTATCTGTTCCTATTGGACATTGATCATCTCAATCTCATCATTCACTGATGATCAATAGCAGCACAAAAGCCAGCGGTTCCAGTCATCCCAGTTGGAAAGCAAAAAGGGGAAGGAAAGGCCAGAGAAAGTGGGAGTAACAGGGGAATTGGTGTAACTTACAGAGGGTTGGCAGAAGAAGAGTGTGAAGGGAGATCATCAGTGGAAGAGTATGTAGCAGCAGGAGGGGTAGTGCAAGGGAACTAGGAGTGTAAGGAATGAGTAGGACGGAGGAGGAAGAAATGCAGATGAAGTTTTAGTGACAGGGAAAAGCTTGCTTTTGAGATAGTGAGATTGGATGAGAAAACATCACTGTGCAAGAAAATCGGGATCTGTATTCCATTCAAAATTGAGAAAGGATTTCTTGTACATTTTCTTCTATCACTTGATTCTTGTTCAGGTTGGACATGTACTATATATTTCTATATCTCCATCAAGTGCAGACGACATGTTTCTTTCTCCCCTACGTGGTGTTTCAATATTTTTGATTTTTTTTAAGTATATATTTGCTTCCAATTCAAGGTGGATATGAGAATATGATTTGATCTTCTGCAGTTTGCCCATAATATAGAATTTATTTGAATGCTTATCCTCATCACACTCGCTGATTAAAACAAACAATGAATGAGTGCATGTCCATCCTGCAGATGAAAAATTTCTTCAGCTCTGGCTATTGCAGGGAATGTTACAAACAACAGTGCCACGCAAAGTGCTAATGTTCCACCGCAAGATGCCAAACCCTAGTTTACCCTAAATTATTTACAATGTTTATAAACAAAACATGCAGAGGGGCAGAGTGTAAAAGGTGAATTCAACTCTGTGTCGAAAATGCTATTTGTGGATCCCTCATAAAATGTGTTAACTACATCACTCATAAAATCACCAAAATAGGAAAAACAAGAGACTGGAATTGTCCAATCATCATCTGAATAACATCTGGAGAACAGGAAGGAAATCACGGTTTGTTTGTGATATTCAGAAATGACGATTGTGAAAATGTGGAATGTGCAGAGCAGTGGAATAATGACCAATGTTATGGATGACACAAAGATGAACTGGGTGGATCACAGTCAGGAGGAAAGTGTTAGTCTACAGAAGGATAGAAACAGATTATTCAGATAGCCAGATCAATGGCCTGATGAAATTTAACACCGATAATTTGGGAAGATGCAAGTCAGAAGTAACAAGACAAGTGATTACTCAAAAGTGAGTATGAAAGAGGAGGGCTAAATTTGCTCGTTTTTTCTTTGCAGCAGGGAAGGTTGAGGAGGGAATATGGTACAGGTGTACAAGAACAAATTGGGTATGGAGGGGATGAACAGACAGCAGCAGTTTTCCTTAGTCAAGGGATCAAAAACAAAAGGACATACTTTTAAAGTGAACGTCAGGGGATTGAGAGAGGATTTGTGGAATGTGTTTCTAACTGAGAAGATGGTATGAATCTGGAATGCGTTGTCTAGATGGGTGGTTGAGGCAGGTAATCTCACAAACGTTTAAAATGTCTTTGGATATGCACTTGCTGGCACAGACGTGATAGGCCTGTTTTTCATTGCAGGATTCTTTGCAGTGGCAGCCATGAACACTCTGGTATATTCTGAAAAAAGTAACAATGGCAGTTGCTGCTTTGTTCCTTTGACTGTGCTCAGTAAGTGGCTATATTACAAACCAGCATAATCTCATGCAACTTCAGCACTCACTCAACCAAAGGCAGCCCAGCCATCTCCGGGACCATCCAGTGTAATTCATATGCTCAGTGCACGCATTGTCCAACAACACCACTTACAATATTGTCGTTGTAGGCAACCATTATTAAAGCTACAGCTATAACATGAAGACAGCTTTTCCTCCGTTATAATACAGACCTCGAGCAATAAGGGTGTTATTAATCTGAAGCATAATAAATTCTTTCTCCGGTATTCACTTTGACAAGCAGCAAATTTTCCCGTGTTTTGCTGCCAGTTGTTTATCACGGAATTCCCCACCTCAATCTCTTTAACCTTTAACATTTTCTTGTGCACTGTCTCCCTGATCTCACACACCTCAATCACTCACATTCTCCACACTCTCCATCCTTACTTGTTAATCTATAAAAAAACCTGCACCTCATCTAGATAATTTATTCCAATTCACAACTCACTGTTTTGATTCCTTCTCTCGGCATGGTCATTAGAATGGCCGTGCCTGATGTCCTATTCACCTAGACCTTCTGCTCAGTTCCAGATCTGCTGCTTTGTTTCTCACTCTCCTGGTTTAAATAAATCCATCTGAGTTGCACTAGCACACCTCCCGACAAGGATGTTTGTGTTCGTCCAGTTAAGATACAACGTTTTTTGTACAGGCCCCCACCTGTCCTGGAAAATATCTGAATGATCCAACAATCTGGAACTCTCACCCCTGACCTAGATTTTTAACAACATGTTAAGCAGTATTGTCTTCCTCATCCTTCCCTATTTTCCACTTGGCATGGGGAGTAATCCAGAGATTACATAGGATTGTTTCTCTCTCTCTCTTTCTGTCTCTCTCGCTCTCTTTCGCTCTCTCCCTCTCTCTCCTTCTCTCGCTCTCTCTCTCTCGCTCCCCCCACACACACATTCAGAAGACAAACAGACAGACACAACATAACTTTGCAGGTGAATACAAATAACCGTAAAATAATCGGAATAATAACGGGAATGAAGGATTTAGTTTATGGGACGATGAGAGAAATTGCGCTTCTTCTGGATGTCAGTTTGCTCGCTGATCTGGAGGGTTCATTTTCAGACTGTTCATCACTGTACTAGGATACATTATCAGTGGGCCTCTAGTGAAGTGCTGGTGTTATGTCCCACTTGCTATTTATGTGTGTAGGTTTCCTTGAGTCAGTGATGTAATTTCCAGTATTGGTGATTTGATGTCCAGTTCTTTTTCTCAGAGAGTGTTAGATGGAATCAAAATCGATGTGTTTGTTGATTGAGTTCAGGTTGGAATGTTATGGTTCTAGGAATTCTCGTGCGTGTCTCTGTTTGGCTTGTCCTAGATGGATGTGCAGACGCAGTCGAAATGGTGACCTTTCTCATCTGTATATAAGGGTACTAGTGATAGTGGGTTATGTCTTTTTTTCTGGATAGCTGTTGTTCATGTATCCAGGTGGCTAGTTTTCTGCCTGTTTTTCCAATGTAGTGCTTGTTACAGTTCTTGCAAGGCTTATTTTTCCTGGAGGAGATCAGACAAATATGTGAACTTATTGCCGTGATCAAACATATGAAAAGATGTAAAACAGGAGTACTCCGTTTCCGTAAGTTGGCACTACAGCATCATGGAGTTCTGATTTCAACATTATCAGCAAAAGAGCCAGGAGTGAGATAAAGAAAATCATCTTTATTGAGAGAGTTGTTAGAATTTGAAATGGACTGCCTGCGAGAGTTGTGGATGAGCCAGACCTCTGTTAAAAAGCAAGTTGTTGGAGGGAATTCTGAAGGACAGGATGTACATGTTTTTGGAAAGGCAAGGACTGATGCGGGATAGTCAATATGGCTTGGGAAACCATGTCCCACGAATTTGACTGAGTTTTTTGAAGAAGTAACAAAGAAGATTGATGAGGGCAGAACAGTAGATGTGATCGATATGGACTTCAGTAAGAGGTTCGACAAGGTTCCCCATGCTAGACTGATTAGCAAGGTTATATGTCATGGAATACAGGGAGAAGTAGCCATTTGGGTACGGAACTGGCTCAAAGGTAGAAGATAGAGGGTAGTGGTGGAGGGTTGTTTTTCAGATTGGAGAACTCTGGCCAGTGGAGTGCCACAAGGATCAGTGCTGGGCCATCTACTTTTTGCCATTTACATAAACGATTTGGATGCGAGCATACGCGGTACAGTTTGTAAGTTTGCAGAGGACAGCAAAGTTGGAGGTGTATCGGACAGCGAAGAGGGTTTACTCAGATTACAACAGGATCTGGACCAGATGGGCCAATGAGCTGTGAAGTGGCAGCTGGACATTAATTCAGATAAATGTGAGGTGTTGCATTTTGGGAAAGCAAATCTTAGCAGGACATGTACACTTTATGGTAAGGTCCTAGGGAGTGTTGCTGAGCAAAGAGACCTTGGAGTGGAGGTTCATAGCTCCTTGAAAGTGGATTCGCAGGTAGATAGGATAGTGAAGAATGCGTTTGGTATGCTTTTCTTTATTGGTCAGAGTACTGAGTACAGGAGTTGGGAGGTCATGTTCCGGCTGTACAGGATGTTGGTGAGGTCACTCTTAGAATACTGCTTGCAATTCTGGTCTCTTTCCTATCGGAAAGATGTTGTGAAACTTGAAAGAGTTCACAAAAGTTTTACAAGGATGTTGCCATGGTTGGAGTATCTGGGCTACAGGGAGAGGCTGGGGCTGTTTTACCTGGACCGTCGGAGGCTGAGGAGTAACCTTATAGAGATTTACAAAATTATGAGGGACATTTATAGGATAATTAGACAAAGCATTTTCACTGGGGTCAGGAGTTCCAGAACGAGGGGACGTAGATTTAGGGTGAGTGGGAAAAGATATAAAAGAGACCTAAGGAGCAACATTTTCACACAGAGGGTGGTACGTGAATGGAATGAGATGCCAGAGGATGTGGTGGAGGCTGGTACAATTGCAATATTTAAGAGGCATTTGGATGGGTATATGATTAGAAAGAGGTTGCAGGGATATGGGCCGGGTGCTGGCAAGTGGGACTAGATTGGGTTGGGATAACTTGTCGGCATGGACAGGTTGGACCGAAGGTCTGTTTCCATGCTGCACCTCTCTATGACTTTAACTGGGTATGTATTTTGAAATGTGAATTGAACAGGCTGCAGAATTAGGGCTGGCAAATGAGAGGGGCTTGGGATACATTCCTGGAGCTGATGCACACACAGTGGCCAATGGCCTCCTCCTGTACTTACAAGTTTTGCACTCTATTATGTGTCTAATATGAAAAAAGTCAGTATCCGATTATTTCCCATTGTAAATGCT
Organism: Chiloscyllium punctatum; assembly: GCF_047496795.1. Lineage (NCBI taxonomy): Eukaryota > Metazoa > Chordata > Chondrichthyes > Orectolobiformes > Hemiscylliidae > Chiloscyllium > Chiloscyllium punctatum. Next base: position 5,026,092 of record NC_092755.1, read on the forward strand.
CGCGAATATCTGATTATTTAGTGCAGCACAAGCATTTAAAATGCAAGTATTGCAAAGCCAGCATCATTTTATAGTGTAATTATTGCTCAGAACATGAATATTTTAAATGTTGTATTACAATTACTAAAACGAATCTGTCATTGCTTTGGCACAAACCTCTTTGAAAATGTCTGACTTTTCATTCACACGATAATATGTCCATCACTTTTGATAACTGTCCACATTTCATATTAAATAACATTCCTTCTAAAAATTAAATGTTTTCAAATTATTGTTCACTAAAATTTGATAGCACAGATCATATAGTTAGTTTAATATTCACAGTGTATGTTGAATTCAAGCTATTTTTAATTCGCTGGCAAATAGCTGAAGCTTGTACATTTCAGTGAGAAATTGAACTGATTGATTATATATAAATATATAAGAACACTAATTCTATTTGATTGTTCAATCGTTTGCTCACTCTGAACTTGTAATCATTCAGAAGCCAACCACTTTCAAAATGTTGGAGTCACAATGAATCCTGACATTTTGTATGTAATTCTATTCGCCAATAAAGTTACATCCATGTTGTTTGTTCGATACAAAATAAAATGTGCATTCTTTATTTCTGTGTTAGAAAATCTTGACAGAGATTATATTTTTGTTCCATAAATACAGAATCAACCTAATTCTTTTCAGAGATTATAGTTCAGTCGAATAATCATAGTTGACATCTTATTTTTGCGCAATTCATGAAACATAGCAAACATCTGATTAATACATGGGTCACCCAATAGATTGTATCTGAAGAAAACAGCAGCAAATGACAAATCAAGAATTACGTTAATAACTGAATTTGGCGGAGCCTGCGTGGTGTTGGACACGACACATATTGCACTGGCATTCAGGTGAATGTAATAATGAACAACATAACTGGAAGTGTTGGGCTAACGCCCCTCCCCAGCTTCCTAATCTCACACAGATCACTCCCTCAAACATTCAACAATTTAAAAGAATCTGGGTGAAACATAAAACACAGAACAGTAGAGCATAGTGCATACCCTTCGAGCCTTGACGACCTGTTGTATATTTATCCTATTCGCAGATTAGATTAACTGATTTATCATTCATTGTACTATCATTCATGTGCCTATCCAATAGTCACTTAAATATCCGTAATGCAGCTGACTCCACTAACGCTGCTGGCAGTGCATTCCAAGCACCTACCACTCTCATTGTAAAGAACCTACCTATGACCTCTCCTCAAACCTTCTTCCAATCATATTAAACGTATGCCCGCTCGAGATAGCCATTTCCACCCTGCGAGAAAGTCTCTGGCTACTAATTCTGCCTATATTTCTCATCATCGTATACACCTCTATGAAGTCAGCTCCCATTCTTTATTGCTCCAAGGGGGAAAGCCCTAGCTCCATCAACGCTACTTTGTAAGACATGCCGTCCAGTCCAGGCAGATCCTGGTAAATCTCCCAGGCACCTTCTCCGAAGCCTCAACATTTTTGCAGTAATGAGGCGACTAGAACTGAACACCATATTCTAAGTGTAGTTCCACCAGACACTTTTGGCGCTGCAGCATAACCTTGAGGTTCTTAAACTCAATCCCTGCCTAATGAATACACCATACCTCTTAATAACCTTATCAGCTTGGATGACAACATTGAGCGTCCTATGCTATGGACCACACCATCCCTATGGTCCTCCAGTCTGCCAATAATCCTGCTTTTAAACATGCATTCTGCGTTCGAATTCGACCTTTAAAAATGAATCCTTTTACACTTATACAAGTTGACCTCCATCGTCCATTTACCAGCCCAGTTCTGCATCCTGTCAATGTCCAATTACAACCTACGCCAGCCCTCCACACTATCCATAACGCCAACATTTTTATTACATTGTTAAACTTACTAAAGCACCCTTTCACTTTATCATCCCAAGTCATTTGTAAAAATCACAAAGAACAGCAGTCTCAGAACCTATTCCTGAAGAACGCCACTGGTCACCAAGCTCCAGGCTGAATACTTTCCATGTTCTACCAGCATCAGTCTTCTACAGGTCAGACAATTTTGTATCCACACACACAGATTTCCCTGTTTCCATTTACCGCATGCCTCCTTACTTTCTGAATGAGCCGATTTTACAGTAACTTATCAACCACCTTGCTAAAATCCATGTACATCATATCCACGGCTCTACCTTCATCAATGTGTTTGATCCCATCCTGAAAGAATTCAATAAGTTGTGTGAGGCATGATTGCCCCTCAAAACGCCATGCTGACTATCTCTAATCAAACTTTCATTTTCCAAGTAATCATAAATTCTGTCTCTCAGAATCCTCTCCAATACTTTTCTCAATACAGAAGTAAAACTGTAGGATTATCCATATTGACATTCCTGAACAAGAGAATAACTTTTGCCACCCTCCAATTATCAGGCAATACTTCAGTGGACAGTGGGGACGCAAGGATCATCGACAAGGGCGCAACAAACCCTTACCTCACTTCCTCTGGTAACCTCGGGTGCTTCCTGCCTGGTCCAGGGGACGTATCTATCCTCATGTTTGTATTTCAATCAGTCTGTACTTCACATACCTTTGTCTACTCCCTGTCCAAACTACTGATTGATTGCTTTCCATTTCAGGGCTATATACAGCGCTGCCCTCCTGAGCAGTACCGTTCCAAATGTCCTATGAATCATGGAATGGAAAAACAAATGTGAACACCCAATTGCCTTCCTGATGAACGGCCTGTGCTCAAAGTTTTCACTCTCTTGGTCCTCGGATGCTGCCTGACTTGTTGCGCTTTACCAGCAACATACTCTTCGACTCTGATCTCCAGCATTTGCAGTCCTCACTTTTGACATTACTGAGGACTGACCCCTCTGCACACTGAGCAGGGAATTAATCAGCAGGAATTCGTTGTATTTGGATCTGAGTGTTCAGTTCTGGAACATTGCATTTGATTAACACATTATTGAAAAAAGAAATTACAACTCAACAATTATTCATTCAGTCCCAGTGTTACAGTTTTAGTTCATGGAAAGGCAGCTTGATAACAAACAGTAAATGACTGAAGAACTCCGAGGTACAGATGTATTCCAGGTGCTATCTTCCAGGATGGATGTTACTTACCTTAATGCTGGGAATATTATCGGACTGACAGATGTGATAAGGGAATGAGGTGACATGGGGGAGTGTGACATTTTTGCCATCACAGTGATGTGTTTAAGGCAGGTCAGATTAGGTTAGATTACCTACAGTGTGGAAACAGGCCCTTCAGCCCAACAAGTCCACACCGACCCGCGAAAGCGCAACCTACCCATACCCATTCCCCTACATTTACCACTACGGAAAATTTCCCATGGTCAATTCACCTAACCTGCACATCTTTGCATTGTGGAAGGAAACCGGAGCACCCGGAGGAAAGCCCCGCAGACACGGGGAGAATGTGCAAACTCCACACAGTTAGTCGCCTGTGGCTGGAATTGAACCCGGGTCTCTGGTGCTGTGAGGCAAAAGTGCTAACCACTGTGCCACCGTGCTCACCCATAATGTCTCATGAAGCCCCATCACCATCCCTGGGTATATCCTGTCCCACCGGCAGGACAGACCTACCAGTGGTGGGGACTCCCTGGGATACAGTCAGGGAAGTTACCCTGCAATTCCCCAACAATGATTCCAGAACGCAGGAAATCTCATGGTAACAGATCATGGTCAAGGAAATCGCCAGAGGATGGTTATGTCCTGCTGCCCCACCCCTCCTGTCGGTGATAACTCAGTTCCCCTCGATGATGGAAACAACTCAGAGGAAGCACTGAAAGTGATAAGGACTCAGGCCGTCCTCTGGGTGTGCGACTTCAATGTCCATCGCCAAGAGTGTCCCCACAGGCCCACCGCTGCCTGAGCAGGGATAGACTTCAATACACAACAGCCAGACTGGGGGAAACATTCTCACCAAACTCCTTGTCCCAGATGGATCTGTCCCTGACAGTATCTGTAGGAGCAGTCAGCACACAACTCAATATTCTGTGGTACATGAACTATGGGCAACACACAAGAGGGGTAAAAGAGAAGGTGGTGTTGCCTTATTAATTATGGAGTTAATCACTGCAGTTAGCTCAGATCTTATATTGGAAGGGTATTCAAATGACGCTTTGTGGGTTGAGGTTAGGGGCAAAACAATGACAGACGCATTGCTGGGGATATATCTTCGATTCGCAGATAAAAGAAAATACAGCAGCAGATATATAACCAATTCACTGAGGTGTGTAAAAAACAATAATAGGATCATTATATTCAGACATTTCAATTACAAACGTTCATTAGGGCAGTGATTTTTTTTAAAGAGGGGAAAGATGACTTGACATTTATTCCTGAGAGCTCCTTATATCAACATGTAGCAGATACAACAATGCACGGAGCAGTGCTGGGCCTCACTGTGGGGAACGAAGCCAGTCAGGTGCTGCAGGCAGGATTGGAAGAGCATTGCATGACCAGTGACCGTGACCCAAGCGTTTTTAGCTTGTTAAGGAAAAGACCAAAAGAAAAAGGTTTGAAAAACAAAAATAATTTAGATGAGGAAGGCAGAATTTATCAAAACGAAGACAGAATCTGGCCACAGTACAGTTACTTCTGGGTGGAACTGTAACATAAAAGCGTGCAGGTGGGAGTGGTGGGGGTCACCTGCTCACAATGGAATTGATGAAAGTGTCACCGCAACATGTTACTCCAAAGATGAAATGTAGGAAAACAAGCCCGGAGAACTTTGGGTATCTACAAATATTAAGAATGGAATTAAAAATGAAAGAGAAGCTTAAAACAGGCAGAAAGTGAGCAGGTCAATGAAGGTCCCAGAAAAGTAGAGACCGTGTAGGGCTAAACTCAAGAAAGTAAGTAGAAGAGCAAACGGGGGCGGGGGGGGGGGGGGGGGTGTAGCGGTGATAAAATATTAGTGGACAATATTTTCAAGAATCCAAACACATTTTATCGATTTATTAAGGGTAAGGGGGAACAAAAGAAAGAATAGGGAGTATTAGGATCCGAGGAGGCAAGTTGTGCATAGAGCAAGAGAATATGTCAAAGGCGTACTACATATTGGTCTTCACTTTGGAGGAGCAGTTACTGTATTCAATGTCTGTTCCTGACAGTGTTACCTTGAGCAAATTCACACAGAAGGTGAGGAAGAAGTGGAAGTTGATGTATGATAAAAAGTGGGCAAATCCCTTGATCCGGATGAACTGTATCTTAGACCATTGTGGAAGATGAGGGAGGCTCTTAAACCTTGCGTTGTTTTTTGTTGTTTTGCCCCTGGCCACAAAGGTGGTATGATTGAACATGACAACATCTAATGTTGGTTAAACTTCCACACAGAATGCTAGAAAAAAAAAGCCATGGGATTAAAGACCACCAAGTCTCACATCAGTGGGAGGGAAACAATTGTAGAAAATTGTGATAGCTGTTGAGGAATGATCACTAAATGTCTTCAAGGCTGAGATGAACAGACTTTTAAACAAGGGTTACAGGGAAAATGCAGGAAACTGGAATTGAAGGTTATCAGAATAAATGTACCTTAATTGAAAGGAAAAACAGAGTCAGCGAGCAGATGCGCATCATGTCTCTCGTATATCTAATGGTAAACCTTTTCTAATAGCCTGTATTCACTGGAACATCAGCATCTCTCCCTCCGGAATAGGACACAGTTTGGAAAGCAATCAATAGATCCAAGGAATTCATAAATGCAGTACTAACAGACAGAAAAAATACCAGAGGACTGTGACAAATGGATTGGCTGTCGGGATGAATATTTGCATCAGCGCAGTCACCATTACTAGGAGGAAGACCTCAGCAATGCACCCTCCAAGTCCAAGTCTGGTCCGGGTGTGAAGGAGTGCGTAAGTCCCAAAGAATACTTCACTGCAGTGTCTTCCTCCTGCCCTAATCTAAACTAAGTGTGGAGTGGTCTATTGACGTGCTGTTCGGAGCACAGTATGTAGTAATGCTTAGGTTCCAGAGGCTTCTGTGAGCAGCGGCTCAGCAAAACGTACAAGTAAGCTCAGTTAAAGTCTTTAAACGCTAGTTTGACAACAGTCGACATGGCAGTTGCACGTTCCTCCTGAAGGATGTGGGAACTCAGGGAGATTTCCACTGTCCCTGATGACTATACGTGTGGGCAGTGCACCCAGCTGCAGCTCCCGGGAGACCGTGTTCGAGAGCTGGAGTTGTCTGTTCTCCGGATGATCCAGATACAGAGCACTTCAGAGATAAGAGCTTTAGTGAGGTGGTCACACACAAGTTTCTCCCTTAGCCATGTTTCTTTAGTGACTGTCATATCCCAGTCCCATGTAAAGATCCACGTCCTGAGTTCATCAGCCTTACCTATCAGCTGTGTTGCTTTGAAATAAAAGCAATTTAATCCAACAGGGGTTACTTGTTTCCTGTCGTGTTCCAGGCAGAGTGTAGCTGGACTACAACCAGAATGGCGAAGGGAGTAGGCAGAGAGTGCAGGAATCCCCTGTTGCCATTCCTCTCGAAAACAACTACACCATTTTGAATACTGATTTTGTGGTGCTGGGGGATGTTTGTCAGGAAATGACCGTTCAGGGGAAAGCAGCAGTAGCCAGCTTAGTTGCATTCCGACCGGTTCTGGGGAGCAATGGGAAAGGATAAAGGTAAACAGGCTCTTAGACTTAGGAGATTCTATGACCTCAATTGGCAAACCAGGCTGGTGTGTTGACTCTCAGGTGTCAGGGTCCAGAATGTCTCTGAGTGTCTGCTGAACGTTCTCGTGGCGGGGGAGGGGGGGAGGTGGATCTGGGGAGCTGGGGTGAATTGCTCGAAGACATTGTGCACGTTGGCACAAATGAGAAAGGTAGGCATAGGAATGTGGTCCGACAGAGTGATTACTGAGACCTCGAAGAAAAGTTAAAAACCAGGACCCTTGAATCTGGTAATCCACTGATAACTTGCAGTGTCATGAGCTAGTAAACGTAAGAATAGGAGGATAGGACAGATAAATATGTGACTAAAGAATTGGTGCAGGGGGGATTCATATTTTTAGATCGTTCGGAGCTTTTCTGTGACAGAGTTGACCTGTTCAAGAGTGACTGGTGGCGCATGCACTGGACGGGGGACCAATACCTTTGCAGCAAGTTTTGCTCGTGCTGCAAGGAAGTGTTTAAACGAGATTGGCAGGAGGTGGTGTCCTCAAGAGCAGGGAGGCAAGTATGAGGCTGGAAGGAGATACAGTATTCAGAAATAGTACGTTGAAGAGACAGATCAGCTGGAACACGATAGGGAGCAAGGAATGCCTGTTGATTAAATTGCATTTATTTCAATGTGAAAGGGCTGACAGACAATGCCAATGAATTCAGGGTGTGGATAGATAATCGGCGCTGGATAGTCTAGCTTTGACAGAAACATGGCTGAGGGATGGATAGGAATGACAGCTTAATGTACCAAGGGTGAAATCCATTAGGAGGGACAGAGATGGTGGAAAGAGGGAGGGGAGTTGCATTTCTAATCAAGGGGAGTATCACAGCAGTGATCAGAGATAAAATAATTGATGAATCATCCAGTGAGGCTTTGTGGGTTGAACTAAGAAATAAGAAGTGAATGGTTATATTATTGGGGTGGTACTATAGACCCCCTAACAGTCAACAGGAATTACAGGAACAAAAATATCTAGAGAGATTAGGGAGACTTGCAGGAACATTCGGGTTGTCATAATCGGGGTTTTAATTTTTATAACACAGACTGGAACTGTCAGAGCATTGAGGGATTTGATTGGATGGAATCAATCAAGTGCGTCAGGAAAGTTTTCTCAAGCAGTATATAGAGGGTCTTAATCGGGAAGGGGCAAAATTTGACTCGCTATTACAAAATAGGTCAGTACAGGTGAGTGAGGTGACAGTAGATGTGCACTTTGGGAGCAGTGACCATAGTTCTGTTAATTTTAAAATAGGTATTGAGAGTGAAAAAAAAATGGTCTACAGATTTAATTCCAAATTGGGGCAAGGTGAATTTTGATGGACTGAGGGAGGAGTTTGGAGTGGATGATTGGAGTAGTCTGTTTGAAAGCAAAGGGACCTCCAGCAAGTGGGAGTTTAAGATCTATACATTCCTGTGAGGGGGAAAGGGAAGTTGACAGGAATAAGGAACACGGGATAGCAAGAAATGTTTAGGCTTTGCCCAAACCAAATGTGGAGGCGTGGCCCAGGTCCAGGCAGCTTCCATCACGGAAATCCATGAAGGTGTACAGGGGATATTGGAGTTTTTGAAGAAGGAAATCAGGAGGGCAAAAAAGGGGAATAAGATAACCTTGACTGAGAAGATCAGGGTGAATCCAAAGAGGCACTTTAAGTATATTAAAGGAAAAACATTAACTAGAGAGAGAATAGGACCCCTCAAAGACCAAAGTGGGCATGTATGTGTAGTACCATTAGAGATAGGCAATGTTCTCGATAAATATTTCTCCTCTATATTTACAGTAGAGAAAGACATAAATACATGGGAATTTGGGGAAATTAGTGGTGATATCTTAGGGGCAGTTCATATCACAATAGAGGAGGTAATGGATGTACTAGAATCTTTGAAGTTGGAGAAATCTCTTGGTCCTTACCATATATATCCAAGAACATGGCAAGGGGCTAAAGAAGAATTTATGGGGGCCCTGGCTGATAATTCTGATCATCAGTTACCACAGGTGAGATCCCAGAAGACTGAAGGATAGCAAATGTTGTGCCCTTATTCAAAACGGACTGAAAAATAAAGCCTAGGAAATACAGACCAGTAAGTTTAACATCTGTGGTAGGTAAAATGCTTGAGAAGATTCTGAGGGATAAGATGTACATGCATTCGGAAAACAGAGTTTGGTTAGGAATAGTAAGCATGGCTTTTTGAGTGTAAGTTTGAGTGGAATTTGTTAAAGTTCTTTGATGACGTGACCAGGAAGTTTGACTAGGCTGGGCCACACGAAAGGTGTGGTGCTGGAAAAGCACAGCAGGTCAGGCAGCATTCGAGGGGCAGGAAAATCGATGTTTTGGGCAGAAGCCTGTCATCAGGAATGTCCAAGGCATCGATTCTCCTGCTTCTTGAATGTTGCCTGACCAGCTGCGCATTTCCAGTACCACACTTTGCAACTCTGATCTCCAACATCTGCAGGGCTCACTTTCTCCAAGCGTGGTAGACCAGGTCTATATGGGTTTCAGTTACACCAGAAAAGGATGAGGCTTTTCAGCCCCTGGAGTATGATATACAGTTACAGGAGGAGGCCAATCAGCCCACAAGTCAATAGAACTAGACCCAGTTTAGATCATGCAGCAACAGTATCAGACTATTCAGCTACTTGAACTCAGTAACACAGGAAATGGAAGAGGCAACAAAGTGACTGGACAATGGAGTGCACTGAAATAACACCAGGCAATATAGACTGTAAAGCCTGCCCTTCCCTTCAATAAGGTCAGGGCTGATCTCTCCCGGCATTAATTTCTCTTCCCTGCCCAATTCTTTGTAGCCCACAACTCACTGATGTGTCAAGATCCATTAACACCATTCTGCTCCCCTAAACATTTCAGAGATGTAGCTGTCTGGGATAAAAAGGCCCGAACCGTCACTCCCCTCTGAGAGAAGGAAGCAGTCCCCGCAGATTTACCTTGACCTTTCACATGATCAAAAGATGTGAACACAGTATCAGAGTGACTGACCCTGATATCACGGCAGGGCGTGACTGAGCAAGGTGTCAAGGAGACTGAATAACATTGAACCTCATGGGTATCAGTGGTAAGTGCCCAAGTGGTTGGGTCATTCAGGACACCATGTGGCTGGTGCAAATCAATCCTCTTAGTCTCCTGATATCAATGTGAGCGATCCTCAGGTAGGGAGAATTGAGATAGGAGGTGATTGGGAGGTCAGATCAGCCCTTACAGGCCCAGCTGAGATGCTCAGCAAAGCATTCCCCTTAGTTTACATTTGGTCTCCCTGAAATAGAGAAGACCACATCAGGAGCACCAGATAGGTTGGATCCCATCACCTGGCACAGCACATCTTCCAGAATGACCAATCCCTTCGCTAATTGTGGTTCGTGCCACACTCCCCACCAAACCCGCCAATCCCCACTGGCAACTGACCCTGCAGATGAAAATAATGCATCACCTGCTGGCACACCACCTCCCTCATCTCATCCAAGGCCCCAAACAGTCCTTCGATGAGAAACAGAGGCCACCTGCCTCTCCATCATCCTAGTTTACTGCATCAGGTGCACCTGATGTGGTCTTCACTACATCTGGGGAGAGAAACGTAAACTAAGGGCTCATTACACCGAGTATCACAGCCGGGCCCACAGCGGCCGACCTGAACTCCCAGTCACCACCCATTCAAATTCCCCTTCCAAATTCATTTCCAACATGACCATTCTTGGCCTCCTCTTTTGCCATAGTGAGTCAGACCGCAAATTGGATGAACAACATCTTACCTTCTGACTGGTTAGCCTACAACCTGGAGGACTCAATATTGAGTTCTCCAATTTGAAATAACCTTCCCAGCCATGGCCCTACTCCCTTTCCAACCCCGCCATCTACCTTCCATTCCACCATTTGTGGGCGGCACGGTGGCACAGTGGTTAGCACTGCTGCCTCACAGCGCCAGAGACCCGGGTTCAATTCCCGCCTCAGGCGACTGACTGTGTGGAGTTTGCACGTTCTCCCCGTGTCTGCGTGGGTTTCCTCCGGGTGCTCCGGTTTCCTCCCACACTCGAAAGATGTGCAGGTCAGGTGAATTGGCCATGCTAAACTGCCTGTTGTGTTAGGTAAGGGGTAGATGTAGATGTAGATGTAGGGGTATGGATGGGTTACGCTTCGGCGGGGCGGTGTGGACTTGTTGGGCCGGAGGGCCTGTTTCCACACTGTAAGTCATCTAATCTAATCAAATGACCCCGCCTTCTAGCTCCCAACCGGATTCATCCCTCCCATCGACCAACCAGGTTGCACCCACCACTTGTGTTCACCTATCTGCTATCTCACCATCCTGCTGCTGTCTGCACCCCAACCACTCACTTCCCTCTTTATCTGCAGTTCCCCCTACCCCCACTCGCAGTCCTGAAGAACGGGTATACTTGAAATGTTGACTTCTCCACCTCCTGATGCTGCCTGGCTTGCTGTTTCTTCCAGCCTCCTGTTTGTCTAATGTTACACAGGAAGATAAGGAATCTTGTCAGCACAACACGCAGGTAAGCAGCTACCACAGGTCACCCAATAATGGACCTCTTCCCTGGAACGAGGAAGAGGACATTCAGCCACCCGAGACACTGACACACGAACAGAAGAAGCCATTCAGCCCCTCCAAACTGTTACACTGAAATAGGAGGATGTCATTGATGCTGCAACACTACAAACTAATGAAGCAGAGAATGCACGGACAGACTGCTCCATGTCGTGCCTCCTGGCTCCATTGCTAATGTTTCACGCGTGTTACATTAACATGGTTTGCTAATGGCAAGAAGGCACGGCGGATGGTTTGTGACACGTCTCAAGGAGGCAACTTCTATCTCTGAGAAGACAGGCTAGCCTTCTGTATGGAGGTCAGAAGCTTTTCAGAATGACCAACCCTGTCAGAGTGTGTCTGCTGAGAAGTTTGTGAACAACATGATGTTCCATGCAGGGTCTCACTCCAACTGTGCATTGAGACGGAGAGAGTTTGTTCAGAGCCTGGAGGAGTCTCTCAACCAACATGGGTGCTCCACAGAGACATGTAAACTATCACAGAGTCTTAGAGTTCAACGTGCCCTTTTGCCCAAACTGGACCCTTCAAACTAAAATGTCCATCCATGCTAACTCCATTTTCCTGCACTTGGCCCATGTCCTTCTTAACATTCCCTATCATATATTGTCTAAATGTGAAAACATTTCTTGCGAGAACATGTAATATTTCACGATATCAATGTTAAGTTTTGAAAATAATGAATGTTGGTCCATAGCGCTCAAGTTTTATTGCAATCACTTTTTATGCTTTTGTCGCATTACAGATTAAACACTCATTTCCTTCACACTCTCCTCGTGGTACCTTCATCGAAGGGATTAGTCTGGTGTATCGCCTTCAGTCAGTCTCATTGTAGCAAGGAGATCATTCCTCGTAAAGGAGAGAAAATCTGTTCACAGCGCCCTAAGTACTGTCTCAATATCACTTTACAACTTCAGTAAGGTGTCTTCACACTTATACTTCTATCATTTTGCATTGAAGGACACCACACATTTACTGGGCTGATTACGTACTGCTCCGTATGAATTCTGTCAGTGGCTCATGACCAAGGACATCCACCTCCTTTTCACCAAGAGCACTTTCCATCATCTCGCCTTCTCATAAATACAAAATGAGAAGGATGGTATGTTTTGCCAAATCATTTTGTTGCCTTGCAAAACACTATGTTTAAGCACAGCCACGCCAACAGCAACACCACTATTGCCCTTGGAGATGGTTGGATATGCAGAGGAGGTGATGGCCAAGCTGTATTATCTCTGGAATATTAACCCAGGGACCCAGGTGATGACCCAGACCTCTGATTCGAATCCAACTACCGCAAATGTTGGAATTTGCATTCAATAAATTATCAGGAATTGAGAATCAAATGAAACTATGAAACCATTGTGTTTACCTACCTGGCACACTTATGCACTTCAGGGAAAGAAATCTACCATCTTCACCCGGTCGGACTTACATGTTACTCCAGACCCACCGCACTGTGGTTAACACACAGTTGTAGTTTGAAATGGCCAAGCCAGCCGCTCAGTTTTATCACTCACTACAAATTTTCAAAGAAAGGAAACCTGGCGGACTTCAGCACTGACTACTTACAGTCCACAGACTGCAGTGGGTCAGGAAGGAAGCTCACCAACACCTTCTCAAGACCAATGAGGAAAGGGAATTAAATACTGGCCCAGCATCTCATTACTGAATAAAAGTAGATGATGACACACAAGGAAGAGAGAGACAAAGGGACATAACTCACTTCAAACCGGGACTTTGATGTTCATTTTACATGGGCATGAATTTCCGTAATATGGGAAACAGGCCCTTCGGCCCAACAAGTCCCCACCGACTCACAACCCACCCATACCCCTAACCTAACACTACAGGCAATTTAGCATAGCCAATTCACCTGACCTGCACATCTTTTGGGCTGTGGGAGGAAACCGCAGCACCCGGAGGAAACCCACGCAGACACAGGGAAAACATGCAACCTCCACACAATCAGTCGCCTGAGGTGGGAATTGAACCCGGGTCTCTGGCACTATGAGGCAGTAGTGCTAATCACTGTGCCACTGTGCCACCATGCCACCTATGAAAGAAAGAAAATAAATAAGATTAGTCTGGACTTTTCTGTCCATTCCAGCTGATCATCAACAATCCCTCTGTTTGTTTCTTTCACCCTACCTCTCTCTTTCTCTATCTATTCAACTCACTCCTTCTCCCTTTCACAACAGCCATCCCTGTCATCAACATGAAACACACTATTTCCCAGCAACATTCAGTTATGGTGGATGGTGATTGGACGCGAAATGTCACTTCTATTTTTCTCTCGACCTGAGGCTGCTAAATCTGTTCAGTTTCTCTGGCACTAGCTCGTTCCTTTTGTTTCTGATCAGTAGCAGCATTCTTATTTTCACTTTACCTTTCATAGGATGTCTGCATCACTGACAAGGCAGCATTTGTGGGCCTCACGAAATGCCTTTTACTGTGAGGCCATTCCTTAAGGTATTGGGTCTGACGTCAGTCTTAACGCAGATCAGGCAATAATGCGAGATTTCTTCACCAAAGGACAACAGTGACATAGATAAACTTATTGGCAAAGTGCTGGTGGGATTATATTTGCAAAATTCGCTTTTATTTCCAGTTCCTGTCATTTGAATTTAAGTTCTGTCATCATCTGTGATAAGATTTGAAACAGTGTCCATAGTGTAGTTTCCTGGGCCGCTGAATTACATGGCCAGCGACATTACTACTCTGACACAGTGTCCCTGTCATGAATTTATTTTGCAGACAAGAACAAGATTTTGATGGAAACATTTGGAACGGAAAGAGCGATTAGAAGAGAACAAAAACTATAAAGTCTGACTTTTACCATGGTATAGGTAATGGTTTATTTAGCACCCGCACTGACGTCAATATGGGGCCTGGGGATATCATGGAGCTGGTAGTGGGTAGTTTTGGTGATGGAGAGAATACCAAGACATAAGTCAATTCAGGGAAAATAGGTACTTCGCGATTGTGAACAGTCTTGTTGTCAGTTGTTTGTGAGGGCGGGGGTGTGGGCAGTTCTGAAATTTGTGGGTAATGAATGGATTTGCATTTGAAACTGAAGACAATATTTTCAGTATTTACTAAATATAGATAACAGAAATAGCACTGAAGTTCACTATGAGATTAATAAATCGATAGGAATGGGGAGACTTACCAGGAACACCATCAAGAAAAAGCATGGGATAGTAACCAGCCTGAATAATCAGCAGTACAACTAATATCCGATCTGATAATATGTGCCAATACCAGGAAAAATACAAATGACCCCAAGATAAACTCCTGTCCATTTTTGCAGCATTCCAGTCTACTTTTCTTAGAATCGGTACCATTGGTGCGTCATTCCAGTCTACTGGTCTCAGATTCTGATCCATTGTTGGCATATTCCAGTCTAATGCTCTCAGATTCTGATCCACTGTTGAAACATACCATCTACTGTTCGCAGATACTGGCCTATTGTTGGAACATTCCAGTCTATGATTCTCAGATTCTGATCTCTCCTTTCCCTGTCGCTGCAACTGCTGATCCTTGTCAGTGTTGCTGGTGATACATTTGCAGCAATAATGGGAGAAAGCACTGGAAGAAGCCCCATACAAATAGAAGAGAAAAACCATCCAGTGACAAAATTATGATCCATGGAGACTGACGTCAATCACTGTCACTGAACAAACAGATCCAGATAACTCCTTTCAGAATGCGGCCTTCAGTTCAAAATAACAACTGGATTGAATTGAATGTTGACATTACTGGCTAATGGTCACATCTCCCATCACCAATTACTCTCGTGAAGTTAATTGTGAGGGAGAATTATGGACGTTTTCTTACCGCGGGCTAGATGATTCTGCTGTGTTATTCATTTGTAATTCTGTAACCACCTGAACGCTCCAACATGACCATCCAAAAAAAAATCACAATCTAGATGTGGTTTCCATGCTGGTCTCTCCTTGACGAGAACAGGCGCCAAGCAACAGATTCTCAGTGGATATATTTGCCCTGACCATACACAAGAAGTGTGGCTCTGTCGGGACATTCCATTCGTGACAATGCAGAATCTTCAACACACAATATGATTGAGCACTGTTTTATGTAAACTAACAAACGCCTCAATACATTACATTGGCTTCAAAGCAGTAAGACTTACATTTTTGGAATTCAGTCCAAAGCCAAATGTGGCATGTTCTCACAAAGCCAGTCCTTTTACAGGGTTATGTTATCCTTGATTTTTGAAAGAGGGTCTAAAGGACCCAAGATTCCAATATGTCAGAATTTTGAAAGGTTCGTTGGGGTCCTTTTGTTTATACCTAACAGATAATGCCTCATCCAGAAGCCTTTCAAGTCTTTAAAAAGTACCATGTATAATCAGGAGGACCTGTCCAGCGCCCTAGCTGGACAGGTTGGATCAGTTCAGGGGTTAGTTGAATCAGAGTCACTGGACGCTCTCTGCCTCCTTCTGCCCTTCGACGTTATAAACTGGAAGCAGTTGTGTCAGTTTTATTCTTGGTGCTAAGGGGTTTTGTTTCTTGGAATTGTTCCAAGTATATTGGAACAGCATCCTTAAATCGGGATAACCTGTCAGGTTCAGATACGATACGTTATTCAGGTATTCTATTTTCGGTTCCTTATGTTTAATTTGGTAATTTGGCAAATAAATGTCATATGTTTAAAAGTCGGCAGTCTGACCAGCTAATTCACTCTGGGAATTTCAGCTATCCACTAACCTTCAACAAGTAGCAAATTTACCGTCCGGCTACCTGCTTAAAATGTTTTGAGGGGTCGGGTCTGGTCCATTACAGACTAAGGGGCCTTTGTGGAATTTAGGCAGCGAGTGCCAGGTGATATTGTCTCTTATTTCGTGTGTTGATTTGGTGAGTAAACAGAGCTTCAGGTAGCAATAGTACTTGCAGGAACCAAGCTTGTTTTGGAGGTGGAGAAAGTGCCCTTGGGGGTTTTACAAAATGCACATAAGTCCAAGCCGCAGGAATTAGAATACAAAGGGAGTTAAAGCTACCGTTTAATGTAAGAAAGATGAGATGATTGCAGCAGTAGCTCAGCATTCTAATTTGCTGGAAACACCATCAGGATCTGTGGAGATGACTGAACTTCAATCGCAAAAGAAGCAGCTTGAGTTAGATGGAGAGGTGAAGCAGTTTGAGCTACGACTAAAATCAGAAGAGGAAGAAAGATAACGAATAGGTTTAACAGAGGAAAGAGGAAAAAAATAGCTTCAGCAAGAGAGAAAGAAAAAGAGGGAGCAATTGAGCTTCAGAGCTGGACACTTAGAATGGAAACTCAGCTGAAAAGGATGAGGATGTAGGCTGAAGGTCAGCTTTGCGAGGAACAGACTGAAGATGGGTAAACCCATGGTCGTCCAAAGCCTGGTGAGAAACGTGTTTCAGTATATTCACAGCTTGCCAAAATTTGATGAGTAGGAAAGTGGCTAAAGAATTTCAGTGGCCAGTGACCATGTAGGTTTTGTTGACCCAAACAAAACTTGTAGGTAGAGCTGGTGAGGTATGTGCAACACTATCAGGGGAGGGATCTGGGGAGTTTGAGGAGAGGAAAACATACATCTGAGCATGTGCCAAAAGCCTACAGACAACGTTTCAGGAATTTAAGGAAGGATCCTGGCCCAAACCAAATATTGAGTTTGAAAGAATCAAACAATGTAATTTTGATAAATGGATAAGAGCTTTAAAAAGAGAGCAAATCTACAATGCTCTGAGATAGACAATTACTTTGGAGGAGTTTAAGCATTCACAAAGTGCAACCTCATTTGGAAGATACTAGAGTTATAAAGGCAAGACTGGCAGCTGTAGAGGCTGATGATTATGACTAGTGATTATGGTTACAAAACTTGTTTTGGCTTCCAGCGTCAATTTCAGTCCATGATGGATAGAAAATGGGGCAAAGAGAACTCCCCACGTAGAAAGGGAGACGTAGTTCTCGGTGAAGGCAATACTTGAAGGAGGCAAAGAAGATTTTTAAAAAAACTCCAGTGTTTTCATTGCAACAAATTAGGGCACAAGAAATCACTGTTTTGGTGGGTTCAGAAAAAAAAAACACAGACTCAGGAAAAAGGAAAAAATCTGGGAGTTTTGATGGAGTGGTAACAGAATGCACCGTGGAAACTAGAAAGCTGCATCAAAGTACACAATCTGATGGGAGGTTTGTTACGCAGGGAGTGCCAGATCTGCTTAGAAAATATACCTGCAAAGGGAAAATTTATTCACATAGGGCAGGTAAAGATGATGCAATATTAAGAGACACAGGATCCTCTGTGAATAGATAAGGAGATATGTACTGCTGAAGGAATATTCCCAGAAAAGGTACTGCGAAAGGCAATTCACCATGAGACAAAAGGTGCAAAATCATGCAAAGTGAACATAGCGTGTCTGGAAAAGTGTGGGGAAATTGTGGTAGAGGTATTGGACAAACTCTCAGCTCCAGGAATACAATTTGTCCTTGCGGAAAATATAGCTGATTCAGTGGTAGGATTAATGCCACTCTCGTTGAAAAGCCAATGGATATGCAGGCAACTGAATCAATGTAGGAATCTTATCCTGGAAACTTTCCTGATTGTGGGTAATAAAGTGCCAATGTCACCAGTTGAGACAGAAAATACCAAAAATGTAAAGATAAGGAAGCTTAAGTGGCATGAGCAGATACTTTGTCCCATCAGAACGTTGAGACAAAACAGGAGCAAATAGGTGATCATGTGAATATTTTTTTGCTCAGCTAAACTAATTGAGTCACAGCAGAAAGATAGAAGTTTAAAGCAGTTGTATCAAAAAGCACATACGTTAGGAATTTTGAATCTGTCCCTGAGCTTTATTACTTTAAAAATGATGTCCAAATGAGGAAATAGAGACTATCATATATTCAAGGAGATGAGAAATAAGAAGAGATTCATCAAATCACATTGCCAATGGGGTACAGAAAGGAGGTGATGCGAATGGTGCATGAGTTACGACAGAGAATTCAGTTAGGGGTGAGGAAAAAAAAACAGACTGACTACGGAGACATTTTACTGGCTTGGATTGCAACAGTATGTTGTTGAATTTTGCCAGATGCATCACACATGTCAGGTAATTGGAAAAGCACAAGCGGTAATAAAACCTGCACCTTTCTTAACTATTCCAGCATTTGAAGAACCTTTTTTAGATTAGATTACTTACAGTGTGGAAACAGGCCCTTCGGCCCAACAAGTCCACACCGCCCCGCCGAAGCGCAACATTTGCCCCTTACCTAACACATGGCTATATTAACCTGACCTGCACATCTTTGGACTGTGGGAGGAAACGGGAGCACCCGGAGGAAACCCACGCAGACACGGGGCGAACGTGCAAACTCCACACAGTCAGTCGCCTGAGGCGGGAATTCAACCCGGGTCTCTGGCGCTGTGAGGCAGCAGTGCTAACCACTGTGCCACCGTGCCACCCACAACCTTTTATAGGAGTCTCAATTGATTGGCTCGGTCCCAGACCACAATCAAAAGTGTAGGCATCAGTATATTTTATCCAATAATGGATGCATCGACTAGATTTCCAGAGGTCATCCCAAGGTGCAGTGTCACATGTAAAAGAATTGCAAAGGAATTACTCTTTTTTTAAAAAAATAGATACGGATCAATCCAGATATAGTGAGATCAAGGTTCAAACTTCACATCAAATTAATCACTATAATGTCTTAGGAATGAAGCAATTCCAATCTACTGCAAACCATCCACAATTGCAGGGAGCGCTAAAAATTTGACATTAAACATTAAAGATCATGTTGAGGGCTTATATTCAGGATTATCCAGATGATTAGTGTCGGGGAATTCCATTTGCACTTTTTATGATCAGGGATGCCCCAAATTAACAGAGCAAATTCGTTCCATTGGAATTATTTTTGGGGCACTAAGTGAGGGGACAATTAAAATTGATTAAGGAGAAAATAGTAAATTAGAGTTCAAAGGCCACACATTGGGACTCGGGCTCAAAATTTAAGGAACGATTAATAGCGCTGGGGAGTTGGCTCGACAGCATTTAAAAGAAATGCAACATGCAATAAAACAGGAAGCGGACAAGAAAGAAAAAAAATTGCAATTTTGCGATCGGGGATAAGATATTACTGTTACTTCCAGTTATAGGTGAACCTTGAAAAGCAAGGTTTAGCAGACCTTATCAATTACAACGGATATTAAGTGAGGATAACTACTTCATAGGGACTCCAGAAAGAAAGAAATCCCACAGCGTATGTCATGTGAAGATGCTCAAAAGGTACTTTGACAGGTAAGGACAGCCAGAGAACAAGGTGATAATGATTACAGCACAGAAGGAAAAAACAACTTCAGAGGATTCTGATTCGGACATTCCTCAAATTAAAGTGGATAATGAGGTGGTTGTTTAAAAATGTGTTGCTGGAAAAGCGCAGCAGAACAGACATCATCAAAGGAGAAAGAATCGACATTCCGTGCATAAGCCTTTTTTCAGGAATGAGGAGGGCGTGCCAAGCAGGCTAAGATAAATGATAGAGAGGAGGGACTTGGGAGAGAGGCATTGGGAATGTGATAGGTGGAAGGAGGTTAAGGTGAGGGTGATAGGCTGGAGAGGGGGTGGGGACGGAGAGTTCGAGAAGAAGATTGCAGGTCAAGAAGGCGGTGCTGAGTCTGAGTGTTGGGACTGAGAAAAGGAGGGGAAATGTGGAAGAAGGAGAAATCTGCATTCATACCTTGTGGTTGGAGGGTTCCTAGGCGGAAGATGAGTCGCTCTTCCTCCAGGCGTCGTGTTGTCATGTTCTGGCAATGGAGGAGGCAAAGGACCTGCACATCCTTGGTGGAGTGGGAGGGGGAGTTAAGGTGTTGAGCCACGGGGTGGTTGTGTTGGTTGGTGCCGGAGTCCCAGAGGTGTTGTCTGAAACGTTCTGCAAATGGACGGCCTGTCTCCCCAATGTATAGAAGGCTACATCGGGTGCAGCGGATGCAGTAAATGATGTGTGTGGAGGTGCAGGTGAATTTCTGATGGATATTGATGGATCCATTGGGGCCTTGGAGGGAAGCGAAGGGGGAGGTGTGGGCGCAAGTTTTGCATTTTTTGTGTTTGCAGGGGAAGGTGCCAGGAGTGGAGGTTGGGTTGGTGGGGGGTGTGGATCTGGCAAGGGAGTCGTGGAGGGAGTGGTCTTTCTGGTACGCTGATCGGGGTGGGGAGGTAAAAATATCCCTGGTGGTGGGGTCCGTTTGGAGGTGGCGGAAATGACGAAGGATGATCCGATGTTACTGGAGGTTGGTGGGGTGGTAGGGGAGGACTAGTGGGGCTCTGTCCTGGTGGCGATTGGAGGGGTGGGGTTCAAGGGCGGAGGAGCGGGAAGTGGAGGAGATGCGGTTAAGAGCATTGTCAATCTCGTCTGAGGGGAAATTCCAGGGTTTGAAGAAGGAACCCATCTGGGTTGTTCGATATTGGAATTGATCCTCCTAGGAGCAGATGCGGTGAAGGCGAAGGAATTGGGAATATACCCCCACCTTTTTCTCCACTACATTGATGACTGTATCGGCGCTACCTCGTGCTCCCACGAGGAGGTTAAACAATTCATCCACTTTACGAACACCTTCCACCCCGACCTCAAATTTACCTGGACAGTCTCAGACACCTCCCACCCCTAACTAGACCTCTCCATCTCTGTCTCGGACGACCAACTCAGCACGGACGTATACTATAAACCGACTGACTCCCACAGCTATCTAGATTACAACTCTTCCCACCCTGCTCCCTGTAAAAAATGCCATCCCACTTTTCATTCCAGCTCCAACTCTGATATCTTCCTGGCAATGAGGAAAATTACTCAACTATATCCAGTCCCTAAAAAGGAGAATAATTACAATCTGACCAATTACCATCCCCTCAGTCCCATCACGACAGTCTCATTGGTGGGGATACTTTTCGATAGAGCTGTCAAGTAGCACCGAAATAATCAGGTCAGTATGGTTTCCGATAGTTCCCCATGTGGGGATGGTGCTGTAGTGGACATATCATTGGATAACGAATCCAGACCAGGTCAATGCTCTGGCAGCTCGTGGAAGTTAACAATAATTAATAAAATATCGAGACCTGAAATCTGGTGTAAGTAACAGTGATCTTGTGTCCAATATTGATTGTTCACATCGATCTCCTTCCCCAGTGTACTTTCTGGAAGTGAATCTCCCGTGATGTCTTGGCCTAAAAGTGACTCCAGACACACAGGCATGGTCTCTGAATCGGCCAAGTGAGACACTCAATTGTATCAAACTACTCTGATGTCTTATAGGATAAAACCTGACAGAACATCCGGCATCAACCTCATTATCAGAAACGGGAGTGGGAAACACAGTTCTGTGGACCCTGCATAGACATCCTTCCTAACATCTGAAAGTTTGTGACAACATTTACAGTTGCCGTAAATGACCCTTACTCTTGAGTTCTAAATCCCCCTGAAATGAAGGTGAATACACCATTTATCTTCCTACCTGCTTTCTGCTCCTGCAATATTGCTTTCAGTGACTCGTATGCAGGGAGATCCAGATTCTTTTCAATATTACAGCTCCCGACTTGCTGAGTCTCTGTACTCTGTATACAGCATGCCAATGCCATTCCCAGTCTTGACCTCCATGTTCAGAACTCACTGCCCTACATGGACTCGGAAGGCTGCGCAGAAATAAACAAAAATGCAGCTTACGTTCATTTAATTATCTATTTTTTTCAACCAATCACTTTTCAAATGATAGGCTGTCATTCAACTGATCCCATCAAAGTACACAACCTGTCATCTCTGCCATTGCTCTCCATCTGCCAGGCATTTGCCCAGTCACTCCACTTGTCTCAATCGCTTTGGAACCATTTTTACATCCTCCTCATCCACTCAAAAGCTGACATCATTTCGTGCTGTCAGCAGACTTGGGAGTATTGCATTTGAGCCCCTCAACCAAAAATATGATGTGTATTAGGAATTGCTGGATGCCAAATCTCGATCCTTGTTATATCCTTCAAGCCCTCCATTAAAAAAACATGGTTTTGTTCCTACTCACTGTTTCCTGCCAGCTCTCCCATTCTAAAACCATAACCATATATTAGCCCCAGTCCCATAGGATTCGAATTTGCACAATAGGCTTGGGGCTTTATCAAAACAATCTTTCTGAGATTCCAATCGAATTGCGTTGATACCTTCTCCATAATTTTGCTCAAATATGATTCCTATTTCATAAACCTCTGTTGACTTTGTCTATGCCTATTAATTTCAGTCCAATATTTTCTCTAAAACTTTTTAGTTGCTAATTTCATTCTATTCCCTCTTTCTCACCAGGCTAAAGTTCCCTAGTATTGCGAGGAAACTTTATTTATTTATTTTTTATTCTGTGAAGGCATAACTGAAGTATTTGCTCAATTGATCTGCTATTTCCCTGTCCTCAATTATCTGGTATCAGACTGTAAGATAGCTGCACCTTTTTCTCTTAATTTTGCCATTGATGTACTTTTAAGAAGATATTACAAGTTCACTCATATACACTTTGATAAGATATTCTTTAGAAACCCATCAATTCTTATCGTAAGCTAGTGAATGATTGATCCTCCACAGCCATACACTCACAGAAGCACAGACTCTGTCCTCTCATAAATACAGCACGTCCACATTAGCCCCACTTTCCAACACAAAACCCGTCGCTGTGAATCTTATGGCATAACCATGTATTTTCTAATGTTTTCCAGGTTACCATGACAATTCCCCTCTCACGAAGTGCATCCCAGACCCCACCACACTTTGGGTGAAAAACATGCTTCAAATCCTCACTGAGCCTCAAACCCTTCACTTTAACAGTGTGTCCCTTTGATTAAAAGGACCAGCTGTTATCTATCCACCCCGTCCATGTCCCTCGTAATCTTATCCTCCTGATTCACGTCCCCCTCAGCCTTCTCAGCTCCAAACAATACAGCTCCGAGGTTATCCTGCCTCACTCCATAGCTGATATGCTTCCATCACAGGGAACATCCTGGTGAATCTCCTCTACAACCCCTCAAGTGCAATCACATCCTTCCTGTAATGTAGCTCCCAGAACTACACACAGTATTCCATCTTGGCTAATGAAAGTTCCGCATAGCTCTTATAATCTATGCTTCAATGTGTGAAGGCTGTGTTTACGCTACCATACGCTTTCTCAAATTGTGTGTTACCCTGTCCAGCCACATTCAGGGATGTGTGGAGAAGGACCCTCTGAGCTTCCTAGTGTGCTGCCATTCATTGAGTCCTCCCCTGCCTGGTTCCTTCTTCCAAAGTGCATCACCTCATAGTTATCAGGTTTACATTTCATCTGCCACTGATGTGACCATCTAACCATTCCATCTGCATCTTTCTGTAACATAAGGCCTTCCTCCTCACTGCCAATTAACCGGCCATTCGTTGTATCAAACACAAACTTACTTATGACACCCCCACGCCTCGTCCATGTTCACAGCTGCATCCTTTATGATAATGTTTAAAATCACAAAACATCAGCTTATTTATTTGGAGGCTAGTGTCCAATGGTGTAACACAGGGATCAATGCTGTGTCTCTTAATATTTGTGATTCAGAGGTGTTGGTGTTGGACTGGGGTGGACAAAGATAAAAAAATTGCATAACACCAAGTTATTCACCAACCCCAACTTCACTATCAAACCGATAGACAAGGGAGGCGCGGTAGTAGTTTGGCGCAACGACCTTTACACCATTGAGGCTAAATACCAGCGCGTGGACACCTCCTCCTTCTGCCCCCTTGACCATCACCCCACTTCCCACCACCAAACCACTATCTTCCAGACCATTCATAACCTCATCACCTCAGGGGATCTCCCATCTACCGACTCCAACCTCATAGTCACGCAACCCCGCACCACCCGTTTCTAGCTCCTGCCCAAAATCCACAAACCTGACTGGCCCAGCCGACACATTGTCTCAGCCTGCTACTGCCCCACCGAACTCATCTCTGCATACCTCGACACGGTCCTGTCCCCCTTAGTTCAAGAACTCCCCACGTACGTTCGGGACACCACCTACGCCTTCCACCTCCTCCATGATTTTTGCTTCCCCGGTCCGCAACACCTTATCTTCACCATGGACATCCAGTCCCTGTACACCTCCATCCCCATCACAAAGGACTCAAAGCACTCCGCTTCTTCCTTTCCCGCCGTACCAACCAGTACCCTTCCACTGACACCCTCCTTCGACTGACTGAACTGGTCCTCACCCTGAACAACTCCTCTTTCCAATCCTCCCACTTCCTCCAAACCAAAGGAGTAGCCATGGACACCCGCATGGGCCCCAGCTATACCTGTCTCTTCCGAGGATATGTGGAACAGTCCATCTTCCGCAGCTACATTGGCACCATCACCCACCTTTTCTTCCGCTACATCGATGACTGTATCGGCGCTGCCTCGTGCTCCAACGAAGAGGTTGAACAGTTCATCCACTTTGCCAACACCTTCCACCCCGACCTCAAATTCACCTGGACCGTATCAGACTCCTCCCTCCCCTTCCTAGACCTTTCCATTTCTATCTCAGGCGACCGAATCAACATGGACATTTAATATAAACGAACTGACTCCCACAGCTACCTATACTACACCTCCTCCCACCCTGCCCCCTGTAAAAACGCCATCCCATATTCCCAATTCCTTCGTTTCCGCCGCATCTGCTCCCAGGAGGACCAGTTCCAAAACCGTACAACACAGATGGCCTCCTTCTTCAAGGACCGCAATATCCCCCCAGACGAGTTCGACGATGCCCTCCACTGCATCTCCTCCACTTCCCGCTCCTCCTCCCTTGAACCCCACCCCTCCAACCACCACCAGGACAGAACCCCACTGGTCCTCACCTACCACCCCACCAACCTCCATGTGGAGCGTATCATCTGCCGTCATTTCCGCCACCTCCAAATGGACCCCACCACCAGGGATATATTTCCCTCCCCTCCCCTATCAGCGTTCCAAAAAGACCACTCCCTCCGTGACTCCCTCGTGAGATCCACACCTCACACCAACCCAACCTCCACTCCCGGCACCTTCCTCTGGAACTGCAAGAAATGCAAAACTTGCGCCCACACCTCCCCCCTTACTTCCCTCCAAGGCCCCAAGGGATACTTCCACATCCGCCACAAATTCACCTGCACCTCCACACACATCATTTACTGCATCCGCTGCACCCGATGTGGCCTCCTCTATATTGGGGAGGTAGGTCGCCTACTTGCAGAACGTTTCAGAGAACACTTCTGGAACACCCGGACCAACCAACCCAACCACCCCGTGGCACAACACTTCAACTCCCCCTCCCACTCCACCATGGACATGCAGGTTCTTGGACTCCTCCATCACCAGACCATGGAAAAACGACAGTTGGAGGAAGAGTACCTCATCTTCCACCTCGGAACCCTCCAACCACAAGGGATGAACTCAGTTTTCTCCAGTTTCCTCACTTTCCCTCCCCCCACCGTGTCTCAGTCAAATCCCTCGAACTCAGCACCGCCTTCGTAACCTGCAATCTTCTTCCTGACCTCTCCGCCCCCACCCCCACTCCGGCCTATCACCCTCACTTTGACCTCCTTCCACCTATCGCATTTCCAACGCCCCTCCCCCAAGTCCCTCCTCCCTACCTTTTATCTTAGCCTGCTGGACACACTTTCCTCATTCCTGAAGAATGGCTTATGCCCGAAACGTCGATTCTCCTCTTCCTTGGATGCTGCGTGACCTGCTGCGCTTTTCCAGCAACACATTTTCGGCTCTATTCTCCAAAAAGGTTTATTTGGATGCACGAGCTTTCGAAGCGCTACTTCTTCATCAGGTCGTTGTGTGCTTTGATGACGCACTTTGAAAGCTAGTGCCACCGAATACACCTTCTGGAGAATAACCTGGTGTTATGCAAATTTTAACTTTGTCCACCCCAGTCCAACACCAACACATCCGAATCACAAATATTAAGAGATACAACACTGATCCTTGCTGTACACCACTGGAGATTAGCCTCCAAACACAAACAGCCTTCTACCACCACCCTCTGTCTCCTACCCCTAAAGTTGATTTGGTTGCAACTTGGCAAATCACTAATGAGTCCTATCTGTTCCCTGGTTATTCTGTTCCGCTGGATACCCTTGTGGAATATCTGGAGATTCTCACTAATTTTGCCTGCCAGTAGGCTTCCGTGCTCCTGTGTTAATTAGTCCCCTCCAAGTGATGAATTTCCTCCTTATTGCAGATTTAACTGGCCTGTCCCAGATCCTGCCATTATTTGCCTTTAATGTGGAATAGAAAGTGAGGGAAGAGTTCCGTTCATTTCCAACTTGTGATATGTTTTGTGAATTTTCGAAATTTCACTGTAACCCACCTCTCATTTTTGAGTTTCTAGAGAACACAGGCCGAGTTTCCTCATCAGGCAATCTCACTATCTGAGGGATAAATCTGGAGAGTGTCCATTGCACTTCCTCTGTGGTTAGTATATTCTTTCTGAGATTCGGTCACCAAAACTGTGCACAATACTCCAGGTATAGTCCCACCAACACACTGTGAAACTGCTTCAATGTGTCTTTACATCAATGTTCTGACTCTCTTAAATGAAGGCGAACCAATCTGTAACTTTCCTCTTACAAATGTTCCTCCGAATATCCTTCACATTCATTTACGGACTCACTGATATCTTATAGAAACCCTTCCGAGAATCCAAAATCTGCAACTTCTACTCTTTCCCCATTATCTATGTTGTAAGAAACAACTGCAAACAATTCCGAAGTTTATCAAGTATGATTTCTCTACCAGAAACGCATGCTGATTCTCTCCATTGTTGCTGTTAATTTCTAAATATCAAAAATGTCATCCTGTGTAATAGAATCCAACAGTTTCCCTACAGATGTCTATTAATTGGTCTGCAGTTCTCCACACTATGTCCTCTTCCCTTTGTAGCTGTCTGGATCCCTTCCATTCATCTATAGTGCTTGGTTCACGTTTATCCACAATAGTTTCTGGCCTCTGCAGAATGTACAGGAAAACAAAACACAGTCATCGACAGTGCAATTAATACTACTGTTGGTGATTTATTTTTGACGTTTTGACGGGAAGTACACATGTTTCGTTAGACTTAGCAATGTTCAATCCAGCGACATGTTCAAGTACTACCTTGTTACGGATATAAATTGACTTTTTGTCTTTAGCTCCAGAAGGCCAATATGGTCACTTGGAATTACTGGGTGATTCCCTGGATATTACTCCATGAAGACAGATGCAAAGTAACTGGTTATTTTCTTGGCCATTTCCCTGTTCTCCACAATAACCTCTCCTCGGCCAATTACAAATTTCCACATTTGACCTTGCTTTTATCTTGTTTCCTTTGAAATATAGATCGTAGATTTGTGCAGTCTTTGTGTTCCTGTTTGTTAGCAGGCACGCTCTCTTTTTGATTTCCTTATCAGTTTCATGGCCTTCCATTTCTGGATTGTAAACTTCTGAGAATTCACAGGTTTCCACAATATCTGGAATTCGTCTAAAGTCACTTCCTATGATAAATACATTTTCTAATTTGTGATGTTAACCATCAGTGAGTCACTTTCTCACTTTTTGGTGTTTGTACCTGAAATAAATAGGCGTATGTTTCATACTTTGTAGTTTTTCTAAAACCTCCTGGTCTTGACCAGACATATTCAGGAACACTGGAGAAGGATAGATAAGAAATTGCGGGAGCCCTGGTTGGTTCTTTTCCATCATCGCTGGTCAGGTCCCAGACGACTGGAGGGTAGACAATGCTGTGCCCTTATTCAAGGAAGGCGACAAACGTAAATCTGGGAACTAAAGAACAGCAAACCTAAAATTCTAGTGGGTAAGTTACTTGAGAAGCTTCAGAGAGATTGGATATGCATGCATTTGGAAAGACAGGATGTGATTCGGTGTATGATTAGAATTGTGCTGGAAAAGCAGAGGAGGAAACCGGCAGCATCCGAGGAGCAGGAAAATCAATGTTTTGGGCCAAAGCCCTTCATGAAATTCAGCACGTCTTTGTGCATGGGAGATCATGACTCGTAAATTGGTTGGTGTTCTTTGATGAAGTGACCAGCAACGTTGAGGAGGGCAGGGTGGTATACATAGTCTATCTGCATTCCAGTAAGGCCTCAATAAGGTTCTACATGTTCCGCTGCTCTGAAAGGTGAGATCACATGGAATTGAGGGGGAGCTGGCAAATTAGGTACAAAATTGGCTTGGTGGTAGGAAGCAGAGGGTGATACAGGAAGAATGCTGATCAGAATGGAGGCCTGTGACTAGTGGAATGCCTCAGGGGTTGGTGCTGGGACCACTGTATATGACATATGTCCATGATTTAGATGAGAATGTACAGGCATGATTTGTAAGTTTGAAGACAACACTAAAATAGGTAGCATCATGGCGCGTGAAGAAGGTTATCATAAATTTCAGAAATTGCAGCAGCACTTTGATCAGCTGGGGAAGTGGGCTGAGAAATGGCAAATGGATTTTAATAAAGTGTAAGTTCTTGCATTTTAGAAATTCAAATCAAGGTTGGAGTTTCATGGTGAATGGTTGGGTCCTTAGGAGTGTAGTGGAACAGAGGTACCTCAGAATTCAGTTGGATGGTTTTGTGGAAGTTGATTCAGAGGTAGACAGTGCAGTGAAAAACGTTTTTGGCACATTGGCCTTAATCAGTGTATTTCACTGAGTATCAAAATTAGGGAGGTATGTTGCAGTTATACAGGACGCTGCTGAGGCCATGTTGGTAGCGTTATGTTCAGTTTTGTTCACTTTGCTATAGGACGGATGTTATTAAACTTTAAATAATGCAGAAAAAAAATAAGGATGTTGCCAAGGACTCAATGGACTGAGGTATAGGGACAGGTTGGACAAGCTAGGAGATTTAATTTTGTGTGTGTGTGAGACTGAGGGAGGATCATATTGAAGTCATGCATACAGTGAATGCACCCAGTCTTTTTTTCCCCGAGGTTGGGCAATCACAGATCAGTTTAAACTCAGAGGAGAAAGAATAAAAGGGATTCTGAGGAACAACCTTTTTGCACACATATGGAATGAGCTACCAGGGGAAGTGTTTGATTAACAACAGTTAAAAGGCATTTGGACAAATACGCGGATAGGAAAGGATTAGAAGGATACGAGGCAATGGCAGGGAAATGGGGTTAGCGTGGATGGACATTTTGTTCAGAATGGACAGTTTGGGCTGAAGGGCCTGTTACCATGCTTTCGGACTCTATGACTCTAACAACCCTTGCTTGTCTCCCACTGAATGTTAATTTGTACTTACCAAATTCACTTGAGCTATCATGACCCTCTAGCCTCCAGTCTCCCATGATGTTTAACTAGAAAGTTCAAGCATTCTCTATTGAGCGCAGATGCCTTGTAAAATGCACTTTGTAAATTCATTATTCCTTCAAATCTGCTTCATTACAAGGTTATTAATTCATCATTCGGACCAGACAATACCAAATCCAATGTAACCTGCTCTCTAGTTTTCTTCACAACATACACTTCAACCCAACTCGTATAAACTTACGGTATTTATTTTTCACAACATGAGTAGTCACTTAGTTAACGCAGTCCAGATGCAATTTGAGACCATCCAATAAGATTGCAGTATCCACAATACTTACATATCTAATTTCCAGAGCATATGTTGCTCAGAATTTCCGTGAGCGTTTTGGTTTGGTATATAACACACCAATATTTGGTCCTCCTTGCTATCTGTAAGCTTTACCTAAACTGATTCTGTGGAAGCTGAGGGACAGGTCTGTGTTGTTTTTAGTGACGGACTTGGACAAGACATTCGGGAAGCCTCACCTCGACACTGAGATGATCTGAAGAAATGTCCTACAATACAGGATAAGCATCGATACCCTCCCCGCTCTGTCAGGATAAGAGTTACCATATACTCTCTGCTCGCTCACACTCACTGTATATCTGTTATAGCACCTACCCCCGAACAAGGTTCACGCTCTATCTCAAAATAAGGCTCAGGCACGACCACTCTCACTCCTGAATTCAGTAACTTTCTTCCTCACTTTCTCTTCACCTACACAATACCCCCCACACTAATAATACTTTATGAATTAAAAACTGTCGATTGACTAATTCCATACACCTCATAATTCCCCCCAACAACACCATTACTAACAGCAGGGTCACCCATTCCCACTCTCCCTCCAACCCTCCCTTTCTCCCATTCCAGGAGGAAGAGCCTGGAATCGGACAGAAAGGCAAAGCCGGGTGATGAAGTGCCCGATATCCATTCCCTCACCGCCTCCCCTTGCCATGTGGATAGGACAATGGTACGAGCCAGAGAGGACAGGGACGCCTTGTGTGGAGATTCTGAAACATCCATATCCCACTGACCGATTAAGGAGCAGTGCTCAGAGAAAGACAATTCTCACTTTAAACCCACTGACAGTTCCAACGACAGTCCTTTCACTTCCAAAAAAAGGACACAGTTGCTCACTACACAGAAGATGCAGACACTCAAATACACAGAACTATTGGGAAACACCCCAATATGCGAACACTCACAATACTTACAAGGAGATAGGCATACACACAGGTCGAAACACACGGAGACATATACAGTCACATACAAATAGACACAAAGACAGTTAAGAAACACACAGGCTGATACACAGACAGACAGACACAAACTCACAAACACACAGAAAACAAGCACATGGAGACGCATGTATTAACACACACACACACATAGACATGCACACACATACGCACACGTACACACACATGCACATATGCAGACGCAAACACACAAACACACGCAGTCCCAGAGGAACAGAAACTAGTGTCATTAAGACGCAAATCGATATGCTTTGGATTTGTAAGGATATCAAGGATTCTAGGGAGAAGGCAGAAGAATAAGGTTGAGGTACGTATAAAAATTATTTAACGGAATGTTAGACTCGATGGGTCGAATGGCCTCATTCTGCGCCTTGCTTTAATGTTCTTGTGGAGTAATGCTATCAGGTATTCTCTACCTGAGACAGCCGCACAGACTGGGTTTGATACATATTTGATTGGAAATGGTCAGCGGGAATGTGGGACAGGTTTGAAGTCCAGAATGCTTTTTGTTTATTCCTAATTATTGTGTCCTTATATCTGAAAAGAAGTGGTGATTTGATGCAAGGCTAACACGGTTTAAAATAAAGAGTCCCACAATGAAATAAGGACGTCCCTTTCACTTTAGTGTTGTGCTATCTGTGGTGTACTCATCCTCAGGGAGCACTGAATACTCGGTTATTGAAGATGTTCAACGCTGAGTTTGACTGATCTTTGCTGGACAGGAGAGTCAATGTTTATTGGGAACAGACCAGATACGGATAGTCAGACACAATCGGATTAGTTATGAGCATTCTGAATGGTGCAGCCAAAAGGTCAACTGCTGCCCCACCCCATGTGCTGTGCCCTCAATCCACACTTGAGTCTGTTAAGAGATGTACTGCTGCCCCTACCCCATGTGTTGTTCCCTCTATCCACCCCTCAAGGCTATCACAGAGACATACTGCTGCCCCTACCCCTTGTGTGATCCCTCAATCCAGCCCTCGCAGCTGTTACAGAGATATACTGCTGCCCCTACCCTATGTGTGTTCGCTCAATCCACCCCTCGATGCTGTTACAAGGTAGGGGACCACCCCTTTCAGTCAGGCAGGATCATTACAATGAGACGGGAGGAGACCATTCTGCCCCTCGATGAAGATACACAGGAATAGAGAATGAAGTAATTCAGCTCGTTGAGTACATTACACAGCCCAGGAAGAGACTATTCAACTCACCTTCGGTGCTACACAGGAACGGGGAAGCTGTCGCTAACAGGTAATAGAGAGTAGAGGAAAATATTTATTTTCAGGTTGCAAGGCTGTAACTAATGTAGTGCTCTAGAGATCTCTGTGGGATCATCAATGACAAATAATCTGTATCAAAGATCTGGTGGAAGGGAACTGAATGGCGCAAAGCTCAATTAGCGCATCACCGAGATGATCGTTCAAGATGTTGTCAAATGGAGGTACTGAGTCTGCAATGTGATACAGACAGGGAAGGTTAGTGAGCAAACGTTCAGCAGAAAGAACATAAGGTGAGTTGTCTACTGTGGCAGGAAGGATAAAACAATGGTGAACAATTTAAATGGAGAGAGATTGCAGAACTCTGTGATACAGGCCGTTTCCATATTCCTGGGACATGAATCATATGAAATCCGTCTGCAGATGCAGCAAGTGATTTGGAAGGTAAGTGGAATGATGCTGTTTCTAGCAAAGGTTATATGTTTAATGAGGAATGTTTTACTACATCTGTACGGGGCATTGCTGAGACCACATCGGATACACTGTGTGCAGTTTTGATCGCCTAAACTTAAGAAAAGAGACATAATCCTTTCAAAAGATTTTCCTAGATGTTTCCCTTCACTCATTCCTGGAAGGAAGGTCTTTTGTTATGGGGCATTATAGTTTTGATCTGAGATGAGAAATCTTCTTGAACCATACATGACTTTCTGAAATGTGTTTCAGCTGGGTGCACATTTCCTCTTGTTATGGAATTTAAAGCTAGAGAATAAATTTAAGAATAAGATGTATTGATATCAACACACGTATTATATAGACATCAACCGATATTTACAAATTACACAGACGCATATAAACATGCCATTAGTTGTTAAAGCAGGGACTTTTTTTTTCTAATGAACGGCATTGTGTCCAACAACAGGAATGAGGCACCTTCATATCGACCATTATCATCCGTTCCAGAGAATGGTCCAGGAGAGCACACATGGCCCAGATTGATGTTCAGTTTACATTATTGTTCAACACAGAAAGGGAGAAAAATGTTCCCTGCCTGAGAAGCAGAGCTGATTGATACCTCTCTCTTACTTTGTCCACCCAATAGCAAAATGTGAGACCCCAAAAGCCCTGAGTTATCTTCACCACTTGTGAAGGATTCCTGGTGAGGACTCATTGGAATCTCTTCATTGCTGGAATCAAAGGTAGTTCAGCCAAATCCAACTGTTCCACAAATAAATCCCAATACCAGCAGCTTGTGTGAGCAGAATAATTTCAAAGGCAGAAGAACATTTTGGACACTATCGTTTACTATTTGTTGTGAGTTCAACTTCCTGCATTTCACATTTTTCTCAAAAATGACCCAGTCCGAGTCCTATACAATTGGCCATAACACTAAACTGGCTACATTTAAAATTTGTTGTAACCAGTGGAGGAGTGGGACTGGAAAAGTACACAGTGACCCTCTAATATTTGTCGGAACACGAATTAGAAATTCTTATTGGACTGTTTATGTGGGAATTCCCTTTATCAAACCTTTGTGGTGCCTGGATGTTTGCATTTGTTCAAAGTTGTGCTGTATTCAAACATTTGACAGACAAGTTCATGCAGAAAAATTGTTTACAGGCAGAAAAGTGCTTCTGAAACCACAATCAGAGCAGCTATGATTTTAGTGTCTTGTGGAACAGTGACAACGTGTCTAATGACCCACTCCTGCTCCTCAGTCCTATGTTCCTATGTTCAATTCAGCCCCTCAAAACTCCTGCACTGGTACTGACGGGGGCATCTTGCTCCAAATACCAGGTCCACATTAACACAGGATCTCATTCATTCCCTCCAGGCTGTCACACATAGTTTGGTGTGGATTGGAAAATGTTACTTCAAAACCCAGGCTGGGTTCGAAAGACAACTCTGGTCTCGTTACAGAGTGTCTCCTCTCTGCATCTTGTGCTTCATTTGATGGTCATGGTATAGACCCAGATTCAAAGTGAATTCAGCCCCAAGACCTCACTAAGAGATGACTCAAAAAGTACATAGCTCTCTCTGATTGTAACGTTCATTAACAGAACGTGCAGGATGATTACAACCATTAACTTTGTAATTACAGAATATGGAACAGGATCAGGTAGGTCGGATAATCAAGCCATTGTATACGATCATGGCCGGTCTACTGTTCGTATTAACTTATCTTTAATGTCTAATTCTTCACACCCTCTCAGCTCTTTTACAGGTCAAAAATCCATGCACCTCCTTTTTTAAATACTTTCAGAGATCAAGCTTCCCTAGCTTTCGATAAAAGATAATTCCTGACATTCACTACCCTCTGTGAGAGGAAAACACTCCCCACACAGACACCGTCACCTGTTGATATGAACAAGAGGGGAACACAGGGGCTCAGCAAAGAGTGAAGAGCCTTGATATCAAGGCAGTATTTGACTGAGAATGTCATCGGAAGCGCCATCTTATTTGAGCTGAATGGGAATCAGGTGTCCCCTCCCCACTGGCTGGGGTCTTTCAGAGCACAAAGGAAGATGCCTGTTTCGGGGCCGAAAATCTCAGTCCCAGGACATCCCTTCAGGAGATCATCAGGGTAGCTTCCACAGCATAAACATCTTCAGCTGCTTCATCAATCTCTTTCACCAACATAAGACCGGAGGTGCGGATGGTCACTGAGGGTTACACAATGTTCAGCACATTTTGTTTCCCATCAGCACCTGATGCAGCCTGTGTCCGTATTCAGTAAGACCCGGACAGCATTCAGGCTTGTGCTGTTAAAGTGTCGGTAACATTCATGTAACAGTGCTGTCAGACACAGTTAAAAGAGGAGCTCATTCAACATCTCAAGCTGGTTACATACAGAAATGTTTAAGCCATTCATCCCATTGAAACTACTGAACAAGAAGAGGGGCAGCCCATTCAATACTCCTGCTTGTTCCACAGGAAGAGAAAGGGTCTGTTCAGTACATTGAGCTATTAAACAGGATCAGATAGAGTCCAATCAGACCCTTGAACCTGTTTCATGGGACCTGGAGGAGGCCATTCTGCCCCACGAGATTGTTATACATGAACAGGAGGGTGTCACTAATGCTCCAATACAACAAACCAAGGGAGCAGAGACTGCACTCATTAATGGCTGTACGAGGTTCCTCGTGGGTCCATCGCCAGTGGAACGTCTGCTACTTTAACGTGGTTTGCTAGCAGTGAGGAGGGAAGCCAGATTTATTTTATCAAGTTTCAAAGAGGCATCTTCCATCTCTGAGAAGACAGATCTATGTTCTCCATGGAGGTCAGAAAATAATGGGAATAGTTAACTGTTTTAGAGTGAAGGCATTGTGGCTGCTGTCAGGATTTTGGATAACGTGATGTTTAATGTAGGATCACACACCAAATGCACAATATTCAAAGTCTGACTCTCTCTCTCTCTCTCTCTCGCTCTCTCTCTATCGATATAGGGAGTGGGGGTGGGGTGAGGCTTAGAGGCTCTTGTAAACCGAGTAAAAACAAGCCATTGATTTTATCACCGTATCAATATCTGTTTAGAACATCATGAGAGACTGTCCATTACCCTTTAGTTTCAATGTAATCATCTTTTATTCTCTCACAGCTCTAAAGATTAATCATCATTCACCCCTTATTTTACCACCATCCCAGGGATTAGTCTGGTGAAAAACCTTTGCACTCTATCTGTGGCAGGACGAATATTTCTTCTAAGGGAAAGAAAATCTGTCCACAATTTCCAAAGACTGCCTCAAGAACACTCTCAGGTTTTATCACAATAATTCTTTTTCCTCACTGAGACATCTCCTTTTCTTTCCTGTGGCGTAAAAAAGCCTTTCCTTCTCGCTACACTGCGCCTGACGTGGAAATTAAAAGTTCCCTACATCTATATGTGAGCATCAATACAGCCAACACCAGAGGTGCTACGGGAGATGAACATCACACTCAGGGAATAGGCTAAGAAAGAATGCACTTGAAATAACGAATGGTCACCCACCTGAATGGAAATGAGCTGTAGGAATATGGGAAACTATTCTTCCCTCATAGGTCAGGCCAACATGTTATGCCTATCTTGAAATGAGTGGCTGGTTCTGCTGTTCCACAGGACAGTAAAGAGTAAAACACATTGCTGTGGGCTTGCAGTCACACAGAGACCTGATCAGGGAAGGATGACCCATTGCCCTCACGAAAGGACATGAGGCAAGCAGATGGGCTTTTTATACTTAATGATGATGGTTTCACTTCAATGCCACAAATTTCATTCATATTAACAGATTATTATTCTGTGGCTCTA
The DNA here is from genome assembly GCF_047496795.1 of Chiloscyllium punctatum. Lineage (NCBI taxonomy): Eukaryota > Metazoa > Chordata > Chondrichthyes > Orectolobiformes > Hemiscylliidae > Chiloscyllium > Chiloscyllium punctatum. Next base: position 5,062,469 of record NC_092755.1, read on the forward strand.
GATCATGATTCAATGACTCGAGCACCATGAATTATCTTCCCGTCAGACAGTTTCTGTGAAGAGAACAAGTTAAACATTTCAAGTGCAATTATTTTGTGATTGACGTGTGGTTAGAAGGGGCTTGAAACAGGTGATTCCGGATTTAACAGAGGCTCAAGTGATGGTCTACTCAGAAGGTTCACTGAGGCTGAGGAGGAGACGGGGATATCATGAAGGTGATACTGGACAGGATAAGCGAATGGGGAGGATATGGAGATATCGATCTGTGCAGGGCTCCAACATCTGGAGTGTCCATTGTCACTTAGGTACAATTCTCTATTAACATATCAATGCTGCCTGTCTGTTGTAACCCCACACTGTCTTCGGTACATATTGTCTCCAGATCATGGCCTATAAAATTTCTCTCAATCTCTTACTGATATTGTCATGCCTCAGCAGTAGTTACAGGGTCGAGAAGGATTATGAAGTTTTAGAGTTTCTTCTCGCATACTGGTGAGTCATTTGAAAGTAGTCGTCTGCTCATTATAATTTCTAAGGAATGGGATTTTTCATTGGAGCTGAAGACGATGACTTCCACCTTTCCTAATTTCAGTAACATAAACAACAGTTCAGTTTAACCTGCTTTAATAGACAGTTAGAATGACTTACCAGGAACACCAACTATAGCGAGGATGGGATAGTAACCACCTTGAATAACAATCAGTACATCATAGATCCTCCATACTAATGATACCCAAGGTTTGGAAAGCCAGTAAAGACTAGTTGAAAAACTCCTGTCCATCGTTGGATCATTCCAGTCTAATGTTCTCATATTCTGATAGCTCCTCCCTGTCTCTCTGGCGCTGCTGATCCCTGTACTGTCGGCGATGTTCCCACTCAAACTATGATATAACACATTGAAATGAATCCTTAATTAATAAAAGAGGCAAGCCCTCCAGTGACACATTTAGGATCCACGGAGACTGACATTATTTCCAGTCACAGAACAAATAGCTGCAGCCAACACCTTTCAATTCAATATTGTTTAATTATAAATCAAAATAATGATTAACATTTACACAGTCTGGATTGGATATGGGAGGGTGAATGAGGGAACGAATGTTGACTCTGGTAGATTAATTGTGTGTCGCCATTCAGTTTGCATTGGATATGAAAGTAATGCCAGAGGTTTATAGGAACACCAACATTTTTCTCTGCTTATAAATGGAAACATAGACCCTGTAACTACTGTTGAGGCATGACAATATCGGTAAGAGATTGAGAGAAATTTTATAGGCCATGATCTGGAGACAATATGTACCTAAGACAGTGTGGGGTTACAACAGACAGACAGCATTGATATGGTAACAGAGGATTGTACCTAGGTGACAATGGGGACTCCAGATGTTGGGGAATTCAGTGTAGATAAAGCATGATAATGGAGAAGGCACAGAAGGTCAGTCAGCATCCGAGGAGCAAGAGAGTAAACGTTTCAGGCAAGGCACTTCTTCAGAACTGCGAAGGGGCAAAGGGGCTGAGAGATAAATGGGTGATGGGGGTGAGGTTGGGGGAAAGGTTGGTGATAGGTGGGCGAAGCTAGGAGGTGGTAGTGATAGGTCGGTGGGGAGTTTGAGCGGATCGGTGGGAAGGAAGATGGACAGGTAGGTTCCATGAGAGGGCTGATCTGAGTCAGAGGGTTGGATTTGGGATCTGGGTCGTCGAGGGGAGATTTGCAAATTAGTGAGTTCAATGTTCATGCCGTGTGTTTGTCGGATCCCGAGGCAGAAGATGACGTGTTCCTGGCGACATCCTGGTATATCTCTTCTGAACCCTCTTCAGCTTAATAATCTCCTTCCAATAACAGAACTGAACACAGTACTGCAAAAGAGGCTTCATCAATGTCCTGCACTATCTCAGCATGACTTCTCAATTTCTAACCCCAAATGTCTGAGCAATGAAGTAGCCTTAAACAGCTTGTCTATAATTGCCACAAACTTCTGTGAATTTGATCGGCACCTGTGGGTCCCTCTTTTCTACAACACTACCAACGCACTACTATTAATTGCATGAACCCCTTCGCATTTATCCATATTAAAGTTGAACTGCCACACTTCAGCCCAGTGAGTGATATTACTGCCCCCTCACCCTCCTGCTTCAGGTTTAAAAGACCCTCCCCTTTCCAGAAGGCCTATATCTCAGGCCTTGAGTTTTCCAAAGATCAAAGCTTGATTGGCTTTGTGCAAGCAGAGGGAGGAGATGGTAAGGAGAGGCTGGGAAGTAAACCGATGCCTTGTATCACTTAATCATTTCAGAACGAGGGAAGCCACATGTCAGAGGTTGGAAACAGTGGTCAGTGGTTTTTGGCCAGAAATTGTGCTCTTTCCTATTCTCTGGTGTTCAGTTTTGATATCTATTCGAGATCCCTCACATTGCAAAGTGTTTCTGCAAGATTTCTTGCCCTAATATTGCAGATTACAGATAATAGCCATTTAAGCTAGAAATCATAGCCAAGCAATTAAAGAAGTTGCTTGGCAGAGCACGTGCACTCATCATCTTATAGTTGAGGCTAATACCTTTTATTTGTTTACTTATGAGAACTGTTGCCTGTCTTTTTCAGTAATGTTAATCAGAATGTAATAAATCCATATAAAGCTGAAAACTGACACTTAAAATTCTGGGCATGGTTTAAGTCTTGTGTGGTGGATAGCACCCCTGCCCCGGGGCAGAGCTCTGGATTCGATTCCCTTCCATGAAGTTGTGGTAGTGTCACATTCTCTGGAACAGATGGTCTCGATTATGTTGTGGGGGCTTGTCACAGTATGTTCAAAGAAAGTTGATGAACAAACACACAGTAGAATCATGTTTCAGCTTTAGGGGCTATTGTTGAGTGGTGGTAGTGTCCTGACCTCTGAACTAAAGGTTCACATCGCACAGAGAATTTTCATTATATGTCTGAGCACGTGGATTAAAATGATTTTTGAAACGTGACTTGATGGAGTCCATGTAAAGACTGCACAAAACACGACATAGGACAAACAGGGAGACAGCTAACGATCCGTATCCATGAACACCAACTAACCACGAAATGACACGACCAGCTATCTTTAGTAGCCACACACGCAGATGACAAGCAACATGAGTTCGACTGGGACAACACTACTATTATAGGACAAGCCAAACAGAAAACAGCCAGGGAAATCCTAAATGCATGGCACTCATCCACAGATTCTATCAACAAACACATCGACATGGACCCAATATACCGGCCACTGCAGCGGACAGCTGGAACTGACAACCGGAAGCGGCAGAGATAAACCACTATAAATGCTGGAGGAAACATCACAGAAGGGCTTTAAAGGAGGCTCCCAAGCACTGAGGATGTCACCTAGAGAGGGTACGAAACATCTGCAACATAAATTCCCAGCTCGGTGAACAGAACCACAACAAATATACACAGAAGCACAGACAAGCCAACCTGCACCACCACGTCGTCTCTTGTCAGTAAACCAATGTACACAGAAACACACACACACAACCCTTCACCACCAAGTTGTTTCCTGCTATTGATCAGATATATACAGAAACACACACACACACACACACACACAATCCCCCTCTACCACTCTGTCTCCTGCCATTAAACAGAAAAACACAGCAATGGACACACACAACCGTCTAACAACACGCTGTCTCCTGCAATTCAACTGATATATAAATAAAACACACATGTACACAACTATCCATCGCCACCCTGTCTCAAATTATTAAACAGGGATACACAGAAACACATCCACACCAACCCTCAACAATATCTGTCTCTTGTTATTAAACAGTCATTGACAGAATCACAAGCACGCAACCTTCCAGCACTAGCCGGTCTCCTGCCATTAAACAGATATATGCAGCAGAACACACACAACCCTCCATTATCACGCTGTTTCATTCAATTAAATAGATATATACAGAAACTCACGTGCACAACCCTCCACCACCACGTTGTCTCCCGCTAATAAGCAGATATACAGAGAAGCACACACACGCATACACACACACACATAACCCTCCAATAACACCCTAACTGCAGTCAATAAACAGATACACACAGAAAAACACACAAAACCCTAAATCACCTTCCTGTCTCCTGCCATGAAACAAATATAACAGAAATACACACACAAAACACTCCATGTCCGCCTTGTGTACTGTGATTAAACAGAAATATACAGGAACACACACACACAATCATCCACGACCACACTGTCTCCTGCCATCAAACAGATATAAAGAGAAGCACATACATACAACCCTCCACGACCATTCGTTCTCCTGTGATTACTCAGAAACACACACTCACACACCCAATGGTCGACCATCACACACTCTCCAGCAATTAAACAGGAATAAACAGAAACATACACACACCTCGACACCATCACCCTGTCTCCTACCATTAACCTGACATACACAGAAACACACACACAACCCTTCACCACCACATTGTTTTCTGCCATTAAACAGATATGCATGGAAAAAAACACACGCACACACAACCCTTGACACCCAATTTGTTCCCTGCCATTAAACAGACATACACAGAAACACACCCACACGAAACCTTTCACCAAAACATTGTTTTCTGCCAGTAAACAAATATACACATAAACACACACACACATAACCCTCCATCGCCACACTGCCTCCCACCAATAAACAGAGATATGCAGAAATACATACACACCAACCTGCATCAATATCTGACTCCTGTTATTAAACAGGTATCTACAGAAACACAAGCACACAACCTCCCACCACCACCCTGTCTCCTACCATAAAACAAATATATGCAGAAACACACACAAAACCCTCCACCACACCCTGTTTCCTGCCATTAATCAGATATACACAGAAACACACAAACACAATCCTCCACTAACACCCTGCCACCTGTCAATAACAGATAAACACAGAAACACATACAAAACTAAACCACCTCTGTCTCCTTCCCTTAAACAGATATACACAGGAACACGCACAGACAAGCCTCCACGATCATCCTGTATGCTGCCATTACACAGATATACACAAAACCAAACACACAAACATACACACACACTCTCTCTCCTGCGATTAAGCAGGCATGACTAGAAACGCACATACATCTCGACACCATCACCCTGTCCCCTGCCATTAAACAGGCATACGCAGGAACACACACACACACACGCACAACCCTTGACACCCAATTTCTTACACGTCATTAAGCAGATATACACAGAAACAAACACACAACCCTCCATGACCACCCTGTCTCCTGCAATTAAACAGATACATACAGAAATCCACACACAAAACTCTAGAAACACACTGTCTCTGGCAGAAACACTCACTCACCATCCTCCATCACCACGCTGTCTCCTGCTATGAAACAGAAATTTATAGAAACATGCAGACAACCCTTCACCACCACCCTGTCTCCTGTCATTAAACAGATATACACAGGAACATACACACACCACCCTACACCACCACCCTGTCCCCGTCATTAAACAGATATGCACTGAAACACACACACATACCCAACCCTCCACCACCACCCTGTCTCCTGTCATTAAACTGATATACACAGAAACACAGACCCATACATCGCTCTATCACCACCTTGTCTCCTGTAATTTAACAGATATGCATTGAAACACACAAATATCTCTCCTCCACCACCCTGTCTCCAGCATTTAAATAGAATCACACAGAAACACACACACGCACAACCCTTCCAAGACCACCCTGTCCCCAGCACGTAAACAGACATACACAGAAACACACACAACCCTCCATCACCACCCAGTCTCCTGCCACTGAGCAGATATACACAGAAATGCACACACACATCCCTCGAGCACCACCCTGTCTCCTGTCATTAAACAGATATACACAGAAACACACAAACCTTCCAAGAAAATCCTGTCTACTGCCAGTAAGCACATAGACACAGAAACACAGACACACTACATTCCACCACCACACTGTCCCTTGCCATTAAATAGATTTACGCTGAAACACACACACACACCAGCCTCCTCCACCACCGTGTCCTGCAATTAAACTGATATATACAGAAACATACACACATATTTCAAGTACCACCCTGTCTCCTGTCATTAAACAGTTATAGACAGAAACACACACACATCCCTCCTCCACCACACGATCTCCTGTCATTAAACAATTATACACAGAAACACGCACACACAGTATCCTTCACCACCAACCTGTCTCCATCCCTTAAATAGATGTATACAGAAACACACTCACACAACAATCCAGGAGCACCCTGTCTCCTGCTATTTAAAAAGTACACATAGAAATACACACACAATCCTCCATCACCACTCCCTCCTGCCATTAAACAGACATACACAGAAACACACACACAACCCTCTATCACCACATTGTTTTCTGCCATTAAACAGACATACACAGACACACACACGTGCATACACACACACACACTCACACACACACACACGACACACAACCCTTCAACAGCAATTTGTTTCCTGTCATTAAGCAATTAAACAGATATTTACAGAAACATATAGACAACCCTCCACCACCACACGGTCTCTTGTCATTAAACAGATATACACAGAAACACGCACACCCATTCCTCCAACACCACCCTGTCTCCTGTCATTAAACAGAAATGCACTGAAACACACACATCCCTCCACCATCACCGTGTTTCGTGCCTTTAATCAGATATACACAGGAACACACACAAGACACTACACCACCACCAATCTGTCTCCAGCCCTTAAATAGATATTAACAGAAACACACTCTCACACAACCCTCCAAGACCACCATGTCTCCTGCCATTGAGCAGATATACACAGAAATGCACACACGCATTACACTCGACCACCTCCCTGTCTCCTGCCATTAAACAGATATACACAGAAACACATATAGAACCTTCCACGAACATCCTACCTACGCACAAACCTCCAACACCACCTTGTTCTCTTGCCATTGAGCAGGTATATGCAGAAATACACGCACACACAACCCTTTCTCCTGCCATTATCCAGATATACACAGAAACACACACACAATCCTCCAACACCACCTTGTTCTCCTGCCATTGAGCAGAGATATACAGAAATACACACACACACAACCCTCCACCACTACCTTGTCTCCAGCCCTTAAACAGATCTACCAGATACACACACACACCAACCTCCACGACCACCCTGTCTCCTTCCCATAAACAGATACACACAACAACACAGACACAAATCCCTCCACCACCACCCTGTCTCCTGCAATTATAAATATATACACAGAAACGCACACACCATCCGACTCCACCACCCTGTCCCCTGCAAATAAACAGATATAGACAGAAACATGCACGCATATCTTCAGCACCACCCTGTCTCAAGTCATTAATCAGTTATATACAGAAACACACACAACCCTCCAACATCACCCTGTTCTCCTGTCGTTGAACATATATAAACAGAAATACATGCACACAAACCCTCGACCTCTACCCTGTCTACTGCCATTAAACAGATATACACTGAAACACAGACACACACAGAACTCTCCACCATCACTCAGTTTCCTGCATTAATCGGCTATACACAGAAACACACACACAAACCTCCACGAACACCAGTCAGTCTCCTGTCATTAAGCAAATATAGACAGAAAAACGCACACAACCCTGCACCACCACCCTATCAACTACCATTAAACAGACATGTACAGAAAAAAAAAACACACAGAGACAACTCTCCACCAATACTTTGTCTCCTGGCATTAAACAGATATACACAGAAACACACACACCCAACCCTCCACCATCACCTGTTCTCGTGTCAATGAGCAGATATACACAGAAATGCACACACAAAACCCTCGACCACCAGCCTGTCTCCTGCCATTAAACAGATATACACAGAAACAC